>NC_053026.1:176856909-177156909 GCF_003073215.2 Triticum urartu | reverse complement strand
CAAATGAGCTTCAAGCACTTGGTGCCACTGACATCACCGACCATGAGGTGGTGAAGAAATTGCTGAGATCGCTTGATTCCTCATTTGACACTCTGGCATTGATGATACAAGAACGTGCTGATTACAAGTCACTTGATCCCGCTGATATTCTCGAGAGGCTAAATACTCATGAGTTCCAACTTGCTGAAAAGAGAGATCTCTATGGTTCAAGCTATGGCAGAATACGTGCACTGAAGGCCAAGGCAGTATCTGAGTCCGAAGATGAAGACTCTGGTAGCAGCCTTGGTGATCCTGAAGAACTGAGCCATGATCTGGCTCTGCTCGTGAAGAAGTTTCAAAAGTTCTCAAGACGTGGTCGCCTTGGAAGATCCTCAAGGAGCAATGATTCCTCACCCAGTGACTAAAAGAAGAGGCTCTGTCACAAGTGCAAGAAACCTGGACATTTCATTCAAGATTGTCCTCAGTGGGAAAAGGAATCAAAGAAGAAGAAATAGAAGGATTACAGTTCTGATGATGCGAATAAAAAGAAGAAATCCACAAAATCTTCATCATCGAAATCCTCAAAGTCTTCATATCACAAGAAGAGCAGCTCCAAGAAGGCTAGGGCATTCATTGGCAAGGAAATGGACTCTGAGGCTGAATCTAAAGAAAATGAGGAAGAGGAGACATCTGAGGAGTCCGAATCCGGAGTGGCGAGCCTAGCTCTCTGTAAGGGCATATTTATCCCTACGGTGTTTTGGTGATTGATGACAATGCATTTGCGGACTAATCGGGTGCTTTGAGTTCTTCCAGATATTCATCCTTCGGCACGAAACGATTATTTCCCTTCGGCGCTCTACTCAAGACGGTGTAGCTTCTTTCGTGACTTTGTTGGTGGACTAAGTTTCGTAGTAGTCACCGTTCTATCAAGAGGGGATCTGCTTCGGTATGGTTTGGGTGGAATCAACACGTACACGTCCTTCTCACACCCACCGTTTCTTTCCGCCTCACTGGAGCTTCTCTTTTCTTCCCTGTGTGTCTTTTCCTAGACCCAGCGGTAGTACCGCAGGCCACAGCGGTAGTACCGCTGAGACTCACTAAGCGGCAGTACCGCTCCTCGGAGCGGTAGTACCGCTTGATGGCCTCAGCTGTAGTACCACTGCGGCTCCGTGCTCCTACCGCCTCGACCCCAGTGCGCTCTTTCTCGTGTCTGGGCCTTACGGCACTAGCTGCAGTACTGCGGTAGTACGGCTTAAGCGGTAGTACCGCTTGATGGCCTCAGCCGCAGTACCGCTGCGGCTCCGTGCTCCTACTGCCTCGACTCGGTTGCGCATTTTCTCGTGTCGGGTTTTACGGTACTAGCTGCGGTAGTAGTGGCGGTAGTGCTGCTTGTGAGCGGTAGTACCGCCCTGCCTCCGTGGTAGTACCACTCTGGGTCCCAGCCCCAGCCCCTTCTCCTCTAGCGCGGCAGTACCCTGAGGGGGAGCGGTAGTACCGCTTATGAGCGGTAGTACCGCCCTGCCCCTGCGGTAGTACCGCTCTCTGCGGGGCTGGGTGGGGGGTAACGGTTGGTTTGTTCCCCCCACTATAAAAGGGTGTCTTCTTCCCCCCTTTTGACCTACCTCTTCCACCATTAAAGCTCCATTATTGCTCCAAGCTCCATTTTCGCCCGATCTCACTCCCTAGCCAACCAAACTTGTTGATTTGCTCGGGAGTGGTTGAGAAGGCCCCGATCTACACTTCCACCGAGAGATTTTGATTCCCCCACTCATCCTTAGCGGATCTTGTTACTCTTGGGTGTTTGAGCACCCTAGACGGTTGAGGTCACCTCGGAGCCATATTCCATTGTGGTGAAGCTTCGTGGTCTTGTTGGGAGCCTCCGATTAAGTTTGTGGAGTTTGCCCCAACCTTGTTTGTAAAGGTTCGGTCGCCGCCTTCAAGGGCACCAATAGTGGAATCACGGCATCTCGCATTGTGTGAGGGCGTGAGGAGAATACGGTGGCCCTAGTGGCTTCTTGGGGAGCATTGTGCCTCCACACCGCTCCAACGGAGACGTACTTCCCCTCAAAAGGAAGGAACTTCGGTAACACATCCTCGTCTTCACCGGATCCACTCTTGGTTATCTCTTACCTTTACTTGTGCAAGCTCTTTAGTGTTTGTTCCCTTGCTTGCTTGTGTGCTTGTTGTTGTTGCATCATATAGGTTGTTCACCTAGTTGCACATCTAGACAACCTACTTTGATGCAAAGTTTAATTTGGTAAAGAAAAGCTAAAAATTGGTAGTTGCCTATTCACCCCCCCTCTAGTCAACCAAATCGATCCTTTCAATTGGTATCAGAGCCTCGTCTCTTTATTAAGGACTTTACCGTCCAAAGAGTATGGTTGATACCGTAGACGGAGCGGAGGAACACTCCGGTGTGAATCCTATCGCGTCTACGGGTGATGGGGGAACTTCGGTCTCTCGTGAGGAGTTCAATGTAGCCTTGGAGACATTGAAAACCTCCATGACGACCGAAGTTGAAAACATGTTTACTAAATTTCTTGAGGGGCTTAAACTATCCACCGCACCGTTGAAAGAGGGGGATCCCACCAACAAGGTGTCGGATGCTATCCCCGACAAGGGGGAAGCTAGTAGTGAAAAGGCTCCTTCTTCTAGTGGCAAGAATGGCACCAGCATCTTTGCCCATGTGGAACCACCACTTGTGTATGGTGGACCGGTTCCTTCTACTCATTTGAATCATGCCGGTCCTCCTCCTAAGATTGTGAAAAATGAGGATTTTGATTCTTGGGTTTACCGCTTTAAACGTCATTTAAATCATGTGAACACTAACCTTTGGAGAATCATTGAAGAAGGTTTCTACCCACATGATCCAAGCAACTTCACTCCTCGAGAAGCCGCGGACAATCAATTCAATGAGAATGCTCTCTTCATCATTCAAGATGCAATTCCACCCGAAGACCTACCTCATCTTCGTCCATTTGCCTTGGCCAAAGATGCATGGCATTGTGTCGTGTCTCTCTACCGGGGAAGCGCAAGCATTCAACGCTCCAACTATGAAGTGGTACAAGATGAGGCCGATGAGTTTGCAATGAAGGAAGATGAAGAACCTCGTGAGCTTTATTGGAGAGTCACCAAACTCGCGATCTCACTACGAGATCACGGGAGCAAGGACATGGATGACAATTGGATCAAGCGCAAATTCCTCAAGGCAATGATGCCCTACCACAAGGCCATGTCCTCCGTCATCCGCCAAAGACCGGACTTCCACACTTTGACCTCAAGCGAGGTGTTGGATGAGTTTGTGGCCATGAATATTTTGGACAAGACCGCCGACAATGTGGTGCTCCGTTCTCAACGGGGAAAGAAGCCTAATCTTGCTTTGAAGGCCAAGCTCACCGTGGAAGAAGAATAAGAGGAAGAGGAGGAGAGCAACCCCGAAGATACAAAGTATGCATATCATGAACACATGGCACTTGCTTCAAGGCAATTTTGGAGCAAGAAAAACTCGAGGAACAACTTTAGCAAAAACACCTCGAGTGGCACGAGGGGCAAGCAACGTGTAAGGACTTGCTACAATTGCGGCAACGTGAGTCATTTCGTTGCGGAATGCCCGTATGAGAAGAGGGAAGACAATGGTGGCAAACTCATCCGAAAGGACAAGGCCAAGTCGTTCCCCAACAAGAACAACTTCACCAAGAAGACTCCTCCCAAGGCCTTGGTTGTGCAAGAAGAGTAAAATGAGGATGATGACGATGATGAAGATGATGAGTCGGTTGCCATGGCCTCCGTCGCCATTGCCACAACGTCACGAGTGTCTCTCTTCGACTCACCTAACGAGAGCATCAACGCCAAGTGCCTCATGGCGAAAGCCACC
Organism: Triticum urartu; assembly: GCF_003073215.2. Classification (NCBI taxonomy): domain Eukaryota; kingdom Viridiplantae; phylum Streptophyta; class Magnoliopsida; order Poales; family Poaceae; genus Triticum; species Triticum urartu. The sequence continues at coordinate 177,153,056 of NC_053026.1, read as the reverse complement.
AACAAGGTAACCTCCAACATCAAAACTACCATCATTAATCATCCTTCACCATCGGAGAGCATTAATGAAGTTGAGGGAGCTAATGTGGAGGCTAACGAGTTTGAGGCCTTTATGGGCAAACTCAAGGGAAAATCCAAGAAGCACTTTGTTGCTCTCTTGGAACAACTTGGTGAGGCCAATGACATGATCGAGGCTCACGAAGACACCATCTCAAAGATGGAAGGGCATAGTCGTGACTATGCCGATGAGATTTCGGATCTTTCCAATGCTCTTGAGGAAGAGCGTGGTCTTCGTTTGGCTCTTGAGGAGTCATACAACGTTGATCATGCTAAGTTAGAGAAATATTATGATCATGCCCTCGTTGTTTCTCGTGTGCTAAATTCCGAGAAGGCCAAACTCGGAGTTGATCTTGCTAGACTCAAAGAGGAGTTTGATATACTTGACAAGGCCCACAAGGCCTTGAAGGGTATTCACGCTAGTCTCAAGGAGTCTCATGATCAACTCCAAGTGAAGCTAACTAAGGAGAAAGCAACTTTTCCTCATATGGTTTTAATTGATAATGCAAATGCTACTAACCCGTGTTGTGAGCATATACATCTTGTTGAGGAAAATGCTAAGTTGAAGGAGCAACTTGAGAGAGGCCTTGCGACTTGCATACAAGGCAAGAAGAACCTCAATGATCTCTTGATCAACCAAAAGGGAGGTGTGGCGAAGGAAGGGGTTGGGTACGTCCCCGACTCCAAAAACAAGAAGAAGAATGACAAGACCAAACGACCTCCTCCCCTCATGCAAACCTTTGTGAGGGCGGGAGAAAGTGTCCCCGTGGAGAAGAAGAAGAACAAAGTCAAGAAGGGCAATGTCACCTCACCCAACAAAGCCGGCGATTTTAATCCTTCTTATGTGTTGTGCCGTGCTAGTGATGGGCATGTTTATGCCAAATTTGTTGGTTCTCTTCATGAGCACATTGAATGGTCTATTTGGGTTCCTAAGACCCTTGTTACTAACATCAAAGGACCCATTACAAAATGGGTACCTAAAACCAAGCATTGATCTCTTGTAGGTGTTTGCTTCCGGTGGTGGATCATGGTTGCTCGATAGCGGAGCTACAAATCATATGACCGGAAGCAAGGACTTGGTGGTCGACGTGCACAAGGTTCCATCTATGCCCACCAATGTCGAGTGGGGTGACGCCTCATCTTCTAAGGTATTGAGACTTGGCAAGGTGGTCATCTCTCATGATCTCACGATCGAGAAGGTCATGCTTGTTGAGTCCCTTGCATACAATTTACTTTCCGTTCGTCAACTTGCAATCATGGGCTTTGCCACTTTCTTTGATATCGATACCGTGGCCCTCTTGTGGAGCAAGACTCTTAAAGTAGCCTTTGTTGGGCATGTCGAGAACGGTCTATATGTGATTAACTTTTCAGAGCGACCCACTAAGACCGCGACATGCCTAATGGCTAAAGTTGATGTGGGATGGCTTTGGCATCGCCGTTTAGCCCATGTCAATATGAGATCTTTGCAAAGTCTCCTAAAGGGGGACCATGTCCGTGGACTAACGAATGTTAGTTTTGCTAAAGATCGTGCTTGCAGTGCCTGTATCGAAGGAAAGCTACATGAGAAGGCTCACCCTCCCACGACTATCATTTACTCAAAGAGGCCTTTGGAGCTCCTTCACATGGATCTCTTTGGGCCTCCATCCTTCGATAGTCTTGGAGGTAGAAAGTATTGCTTGGTGATTGTGGATGACTACTCAAGGTACACGTGGGTGTATTTCTTCAAGAGGAAGAGCGAGACCCAACAAACCGTCATTGACTTTGCCAATGAAGCACAACGTCAAAACAATGCAAAGATCTTGACAATAAGAAATGACAATGGCACCGAGTTCAAGAACTACACCTTGGATGAATTTCTTAGTGATGAGGGAATCAAGCATCAATATTCCACACCATACACCCCTCAACAAAATGGTGTTGCGGAGAGGAAGAACCGGACGTTGATGGATGCGGCAAGGACCATGATGGTGGAGTTCAAGTCTCCGTACAACTTTTGGGCCGAAGCCATCAACACCGCGTGTCATGCATCAAATCGGCTCTACCTCCGCAAGGGTTTGAACAAGACTCCTTATGAGATACTCACCGGTAACAAGCCCAACCTCAAGTACTTTCGGGTATTCGGGTGTAAGTGTTTCATTCTCAAGAAATGTGTTCGGTTGTCTAAATTTGAGGCTAGAGCTTATGAGGGCATATTTGTTGGTTATGCTACAAACTCTCATGCTTACCGTGTCCTCAATAAATCCACGGGACTTATTGAGGAGACGTGTAACGTGGAGTTTGATGAGAATAACGGCTCCCAAGTGGAGCAAAGTGGCACTTGTGATGTAGGTGATGAAATTCCTCCTCAAACCATAAGAAGAATGGGTGTTGGTTTCATCCTACCCATTGAGGAACCCCTTGTGGCCGAAGGAGAAGGACAATGCTCCACTCAAGTGGAGCCATCACCAACCCAAGGCCCACACGCTTCCGAAGAACAAAGTGAAGGCCCTCAACCTCATGAACAAGACCTAGGGCAAGATCATACTCAAGACGGTGTTGACACACCAAGTGATGCCCAAGGTCAAGTTCTCTCCCCCGAGCAAGTTCAAGACCAAGAACAAGTTCATGACGACGCTCAAGATGATCAAGTAACCGCTCCTCAACTCACCAACGAGGAGGAATTAGAGCGTCGTGCCGCCAAAGTTGCTTCCAAGCTCTCCACCAAGGATCATCTCATGACAACCTTGTAGATATTTTCACGAAGCCCTTGGATGAAGCAAGATTTCGCGAGTTAAGGCATGAGCTAAATATCATTGATTCGAGCAATGTTGCTTGAACCCGTGCACACCCTACCACGCTCAATTTGTTGTCTAGTTTAGGTGTAGGCATGGACATAGGGGGAGTGTTGTTCTCTCAATGAACTCTCCCTCCCCCCCATTATGCATAAATTGATCAAGTCTTTCACTTTAGCCATTGTTGATGGCACGTGTGCTTAAAAGACGAGTTTTGGTCATGGGCCCAAGGTTAAAATCTTCGCGGCGCCATACCTCTTGACTCAAATATAGGTGGCTTCGGCCACCGCCCTCTCTTGAAGAGAGGTTTCTTGGCCTCTTGCTGGTGTGTTCTTTTGCTTTTCGTTGCGGGTTTTCTGTTTTTTAGCTAAGCCATGTAGTCTAGTTGCCGCGGTGTGCTGGGCGGTACTGCCGCTGCTGGCGAGCGGTACTACCGCTGATAAGCGGTACTACTACTGGTGATGGACGATACTACCGTGGTAAGCGGTACTACCGCCACACCAGTGCTGTACTACCGCTTATGAGCGGCACTACCGCTACCCAGCGCGGTACTACCGCTGCGGGGCGGGGCCAGGGGTTTTTATCGGGGCAGGGGGAGGTTTTCTTCTCCCCCATACCCATTCGCTTGCCCCCTCGTGCCTCTCCCTCTCTCCAGCACCGTTCCGCCGCGGAAGGGCTCCGGTGGATCTCCTCCTCCGGGGCGTTCCTCTCCATTTCCTTCGGTGGAGTCAATCCCCACCTCGTCCTCTTGCCATGGATGCCGGTATTGCCCCGTTCCTTCTCTCTTTTGGTCTTGCTTAGATCTTGTGCTTAGGGGCCATGGTGGTTGCATCTCTAGATTTCTGGCTAAATCTAGGCTTGAGTTGGTTGGAGAAGGCAACTAGATCATCTAGATTGATGTTTGGTAGGATTATTTTTGAATTTGGTAGGCCGGTAGTGCCGGATCTGTCCACGGTAGTAGGAAACCACTGTTTCACCGCCTCGTGCTATGAAACTGCTGTTTATCCGCCTCAAGCCGTACTACCGCTCCCTTTGGAGTGGTACTACCGCTTGACCTAGAGCGGTACTACCGCTCCCTCTGGGGCGGTACTACCGCTTGGGGCGGTACTACCGCGGTCAGGTCACGGTACTACCGCTGCATGCCAATTTCCATCATTCTCCTGGCTTCCCTTGATCTTTTTGTTGTGTTTTTGGCTTATGCTTGTTTCTTCTGGTTGTTTTGCGTCTTGTTGTGTTTGGCTCCAGGTGATGACATTTCCGAGCAGCAAGGTCGCCGTATCAACCCCGGGCGTGCCACCTCCAAACGCTACCAGACCTCAGAGCCTGCCGGTGGTTCCTCGAGCACCCAACCGCCTCCAGCAAGTGCTTCTGCAAGTGTTCCTCCACCTCCTCAGCAATCGAAGCGAGCCGCCAACAAGCCAAAAGGGAAGGCTGTGACTGAGATAAACAGCAAGGAGTTTTGGGAGAAGCGTCACCGCAACCCCTATACGGTGGACCAAGAACCCACTTTGGCCAACCGTCCGTTCTGGAACCGTTTTCAGTTTGCCATCTACTTTGATGTGATCAAGGCCAAGAAGAATCTCTATGTTGATGTTCGCTCCATTGACACCGATGCTATGGAGAAGGATCCAGAGTACTTTGGAGAAGCCTTTCAGATGTGCACTCAGCTGAACATTCTCAGGATCATGCAGTTCAACAAGGATTTCGATGCGGATTTGTTGGCTTAATTCTATGCCACCGTCCATCTTGGAACAGATAGCGACAGGATTCTGACTTGGATGACCAATGGCAAGCGGCTTTCTGTCAAGTGGCGGGCGTTCATGGAGTTACTTGATGTGGTGGATAACGGGCTTGAGACTCCTGTCGGTTTCCGTCCTCACCGCCATGTCACTTCCACCCACAAGCAAGCCCTTTGGCCCTACTGCACTGTGAAGGTTCACCCTGTCACTGAGAAGAAGACCTACGAGCTGTGTCCGTATCTGGACATTCTTCATCGCATATTCCGTGAGACTCTCTTCCCTCACATTGGGAATCTGGATCAGGTTCACTCCTACCTCGTGGACATGCTCCTTTTCTGTCAGCATGAGAAGGAAGCAAACACTGGAGAGAGCCTGGATATCTCTCATGTCATGTGGTCTGAACTTGTATCTGCCGTGTCTGAGCGCAAGTGTCCTATCTATGGTCCCTTCATCATGAGGCTCATTGAGAGGGCCTAGGCACAGACTTATCCCAGAGTGCTTCTAGAAACTGGAGAGTTGGTGTCCCATGAGATCAAGCGTCTGAGGAAGAAGGACAACTGGTCAGCGCCTCACACAGGGGGTCCTTCTGCTACTGCTGCCACGGGGGGCCCGTCTGCTGCTGCTGCTGCCATGGGAACTGAGGGTGAGGCTGCTCCTGATGCCCACGATGAGGACGTTAGCCACTCCAGTGCAGAACCGTATTGGGCCCAGAAGCTCAAGCGCAAGATGAAGAAGCTCTTCTGCATGGAGTCCCATGGTCAGTACATGACTCATGTGGCGGAGAAGAATGCCAGGACGCGCCACAAGGAGATCATGCGTCAGTTGGGAGCCACAGTTGTCAGTGGGTCTGAGGGACAGATCACTGAAGAGGAGGACTGGATTCATCAGAACTGTCACTGGACCGACTCCGATGCCGAGCACTTTTCAACCCACGATGAAGATGCAGAGATGTGATGTTCAGGACCTTCCTCGCCCATCACCTGGAGTCGTAGTGTCCCTCTCTGCCCTTTTTGGTGTCTCGATGCCAAAGGGGGAGAGAGTTTAGGGATTTGTGTTTGCGAGTGTGTCTTTGTGTCGTTCGTTTGCTTTCTCGTTGTTGGTTTTGTTTGGTTTTGTGCTTGTGAGACCTAAGTTCCAGACATATGGTGTAAGACATATGCTACCTTTGTTATCTTATCTATGTGTTATGCACCTCGGTATCTTATAGCTTGCATGATTATCCTATCATATATGTTGTTCTCATATATCTTGCTTAGGTTGTTGGTCTCTAAAATATAGGGGGAGCCGTGATCCTAGTATGTGTGCCGTGCAGTCCAAAGCACTTATCTAGTGTGCACAACATCTAGGGGGAGCCTGTCTATTTTTTAGAGGCATGGGTTCTCTTGCATTCTATGTCATTACTCTTTTCTATGCAAATCCTGTATTATCATCAATCCACCAAAAAGGGGGAGATTGTAAGGGCATATTTATCCCTACGGTGTTTTGGTGATTGATGACAATGCATTTGCGGACTAATCGGGTGCTTTGAGTTCTTTCAGATATTCATCCTTCGGCACGAAATGATTATTTGCCTTCGGCGCTCTACTCAAGACGGTGTAGCTTCTTTCGTGACTTTGTTGGTGGACTAAGTTTCGTAGTAGTCACCGTTCTATCAAGAGGGGATCTGCTTCGGTATGGTTTGGGTGGAATCAACACGTACACATCCTTCTCACACCCACCGTTTCTTTCCGCCTCACTGGAGCTTCTCTTTTCTTCCCTGTGTGTCTTTTCCTGGACCCAGCGGTAGTACCGCAGGCCACAGCGGTAGTACCGCTGAGGCTCACTAAGCGGCAGTACCGCTCCTCGGAGCGGTAGTACCGCTTGATGGCCTCAGCTACAGTACCACTGCGGCTCCGTGCTCCTACCGCCTCGACCCCAGTGCGCTCTTTCTCGTGTCTGGGCCTTACGGCACTAGCTGCAGTACTGCGGTAGTACGGCTTAAGCGGTAGTACCGCTCCTCGGAGCGGTAGTACCGCTTGATGGCCTCAGCCGCAGTACCGCTGCGGCTCCGTGCTCCTACCGCCTCGACTCGGTTGCGCATTTTCTCGTGTCGGGTTTTACGGTACTAGCTGCGGTAGTAGTGGCGGTAGTGCTGCTTGTGAGCGGTAGTACCGCCCTGCCTCCGCGGTAGTACCGCTCTGGGTCCCAGCCCCAGCCCCTTCTCCTCTAGCGCGGCAGTACCGCTGAGGGGGAGCGGTAGTACCGCTTATGAGCGGTAGTACCGCCCTGCCCCCGCGGTAGTACCGCTCTCTGCGGGGCTGAGTGGGGGGTAACGGTTGGTTTGTTCCCCCCACTATAAAAGGGTGTCTTCTTCCCCCCTTTTGACCTACCTCTTCCACCATTAAAGCTCCATTATTGCTCCAAGCTCCATTTTCACCCGATCTCACTCCCTAGCCAACCAAACTTGTTGATTTGCTCGGGAGTGGTTGAGAAGGCCCCGATCTACACTTCCACCGAGAGATTTTTGATTCCCCCACTCATCCTTAGCGGATCTTGTTACTCTTGGGTGTTTGAGCACCCTAGACGGTTGAGGTCACCTCGGAGCCATATTCCATTGTGGTGAAGCTTCGTGGTCTTGTTGGGAGCCTCCGATTAAGTTGTGGAGTTTGCCCCAACCTTGTTTGTAAAGGTTCGGTCGCCGCCTTCAAGGGCACCAATAGTGGAATCACGGCATCTCGCATTGTGTGAGGGCGTGAGGAGAATACGGTGGCCCTAGTGGCTTCTTCTTCTTGGGGAGCATTGTGCCTCCACACCGCTCCAACGGAGACGTACTTCCCCTCAAAAGGAAGGAACTTCGGTAACACATCCTCGTCTTCACCGGATCCACTCTTGGTTATCTCTTACCTTTACTTGTGCAAGCTCTTTAGTGTTTGTTCCCTTGCTTGCTTGTGTGCTTGTTGTTGTTGCATCATATAGGTTGTTCACCTAGTTGCACATCTAGACAACCTACTTTGATGCAAAGTTTAATTTGGTAAAGAAAAGCTAAAAATTGGTAGTTGCCTATTCCCCCCTCTAGTCCATATCGATCCTTTCAGTTTCACTCTCGCTACTGCATTCGTCAGCAAGTCTATCTTCAACACTGAAGAAAATGACCTCACCAACAAGGTTGACGAAAGCGATGATGACTACGCTCCCACCTATTGCTTCATGGCAAAGGGTGCCAAGGTACTCAAATATACCTCCTCTGAATCAAGTGAGAATGAATCTGATGAAAACCTTAAGCCCAGCTATTCTAAACTTGCTAAGATTGCTATAAAACAACAAAGGGCTTTAGAAAAGGTTCAAAACATGCTAAATAAAAGTGATGATATGTTGGGTGAAGAAATGGATCGCACTGAAACTTTGACTGAAAATCTTCAGAGACTTCAGTCCAAGCTTGACAAACTTTAAAGTCATCATAACACTCTCTTATCGGATCATGAGAAGCTTTCTTATGAATTTATTCAAAGAAAGCAAGATCTTGAAAAACTAAGAGTGAGTTATGAAGATCTTTAGAAGGAGCGCGATTCATTACTTGCTCAACAAATCAGCGATTCTCAGGAAGAATTTGTTTCTCCATGCTTGAAGTGCATTGAACGTGAATCTGCTAATTCTTCACCTGAATGTTCAAGTGCTGCTAATGTTTCAAATTCTTCACATGCCTTTGCTATCACTAATTCCTCATCTGAGGACATTGCTAATATCACTGACGATGTAGGGCTGAAGGAATTGTACACGACAGGCATGTACAAAAGCCTCAAAGGGCATCAGGCTCTTTGTGATGTGCTTAAAAAGCAGATCCTCAACAGGAACCCTAGGAAAGAGGGTATCGCCTTTGAGAGGAAACTCAATGCTGATGGTACATATTGGAAGCCTGAGCAGTACCCCAAAATTACATGGGTTGCTGCAAAGGGACCTCCAGTTGATCCATCTAACTTATCTGGATTTGCATGTGAATCTCCTCATTCTGATGATGAGTCAATTGACTCCAACTATAAACTGTTAAAAAATCAGAATGGTGAAGTATTTGCTAGATATGTTGGCACTAACTGCAGGAACGGCTCCCCTATGAAGAAAATCTGGGTTCCCAAAAGATGCCTTGAAAATCTTCAGGTGAATGTCATCATGACGCCACCTGTGAAGAATAGGAACCCCAGATCAAATTCCTCATACGGACCAAATTCCTCATATGGATCAAAGTCCTCATATGAACATCATTGTGCTAACCCGTCTGTTTCGCAGGGAAGATCTAAGGATTATGTATATATGCATTATTCTTCAAATCATTATGTCCATAAGTCCTCGAAGAATTTCTCTGCATACTCTTATGCTTACTCTAAACCCTCTTATGTGAAACGAAATGGACTGGCTTCTATGCCATCCTTCTCGTATGGAGCTCGCAGAATGATGAACTCTTTGCCACCCCTTCAGATGTGGGTGGTGAAGAAAAAGAACTAATCTCTTCTGTAGGGTCAGGTCTCCAGACGCACGTAATCGTCTGAAGAATTTGCTGGAGACCTGAGAAATGCCTGAAAGGACGCAGGCTAACCATGAAGAAATGAACTTTCATTTCTCACGTCCTCATATTGCGTTATTAGTCCTTTTACTTGATAAAATTGGTCTGATGAATTGATGTCATATTCTTCACTGATGAAGTATATGAGTTTGTAAGCTGCACTAATTCATCTGCAGGATGATCAACCCAAAGCCACTGAGTGGGTCCTCGATAGTGGATGTACAAACCACATTACTGGTGACAAGAATCTATTGATGGATGCTCTATTATCTCCATCGCATCTGAAGCATATCATCTTTGCTGGCAAAGGAAAAAGTCAGGTATTGGGTCTAGGTAAGGTTGCGATTACAAAGGATCGACACATGGACAAAGTCATGCTTGTTGAGTCCTTAGGATACAACCTTATGTCTGTCTCAATGCTTTGTGATCTTGATATGGTTGTTGTCTTTGGCAAGTACCGTTGTGTTGTGGTTATGGAAGCTGACAATTCCAAAGTCCCAGAAGGCTTTAGGAGAGGAGACCTGTATATTGTTGATTTCTCTACAGGACCACAACCAGCTGTGTGCTTACTTGCAAAAGCTTCAGAAGGCTGGCTCTGGCATCGACAACTTGGTCATGCAGGCATGAGGAATTGCACACGCTTGCGAAGAAGAAGCATGTCATTGGCATCGAGAATGTCAAATTCCTCAAGGATCACCTATGCGGAGCCTGTGAAGCTGGGAAGATGATGAAGGCCAAGCATCCAGCGAAGACTATCATGACCACCACTCGCCCGTTTGAATTGCTTCACATGGATCTCTTTGGTCCTAATCATTATTCTGCTATTTCAAATGAAGCATCTCAATATGGCTTTGTTATTGTTGATGATTATTCTCGTTACACATGGGTACACCTTGTTACTTACAAACATGAAGTGCAGGAAGTCTTCAAACGATTTTCCTCGAGGGCTTCAACCAACTTTGGTGTGAAGATTAAGCACATCAGAAGTGACAATGGCACTGAGTTCAAGAATTCTGGTCTTGATGACTATCTTGATGAACTTGGTATTACTCATGAGTTATCTGCTCCTTACACTCCTTAGCAGAATGGCGTCGTGGAGCGCAAGAACAGGACTCTTGCTGAGATGGCTCGCACTATGCTTGATGAATACAAAACGCCTCGTCGTTTCTGGACTGAGGCAATTGATACTGCGTGCCACATCATCAACAGAGTATATCTTCACAAATTCTTCAAAAAGACTGCCTATGAACTCATCACTGATAAGAAACCCAATGTAAGTTATTTCAAAGTCTTCGGTGCTAAATTTTGGATTAGAGATCCTCATCACAACTCAAATTTTGCACTGAAAGCACATGAAGGTTTTATGATTGGTTACGGAAAGGACTCGCACACCTACAGAGTCTTCAACAACGTTCTTCACAAAGTTGTTGAAACTATAGATGTGCGGTTCGATGAAACTAATGGCTCGCAAAGAGAGCACCTACCTACTGTGATAGATGAACCAGCACCTGAGGAAACTATCAAGTTCAAGGCTACTGAGGATGTCATTCCTACTGAAGAATCTGCTGAAGAATTCATTCCAGAACATGAAGAATGTCGAGCTAATGCACCTGAAGAAAATGCTGAAGAAAATGGTGCTGAAGAAAACGCTGATCAAACTCTTCAACGACAACCAGCTCATCCTCACATTGCAAAAGAAGTGCAAGTTGAAAAGATCATCAATGACATCAAAGCGCCAGGTCCTCTCACACGCTCAAAAACTTCACATTTGTCTAACTTTTGTGGGCAGTATGCTTTTGTCTCTATTACAGAGCCCACTAAGGTAGATGTAGCATTTCTGGAGCCTGTGTGGATTCAGGCCATGCAAGAAGAATTACATCAGTTCGAGCTCAACAATGTCTGGGAACTGGTCAAACATCCAGATCCTTGCAAGCACAATATCATCGGCACAAAGTGGATCTACCGCAACAAGTAAGATGAAAATGGCCTTGTGGTGAGGAATAAGGCACGGCTTGTAGCTCAAGGCTACACACAGGTTTTGAAGATCCAAAGAATCCTGACAAAGTCTTCAGACTCAACAAGGCCCTCTATGGCCTCAAGCAGGCCCCACGGGCTTGGTATGATACCTTGAAGGAACTCCTCATGAAGAAAGGCTTCAAACCCGGTTCACTTGACCCTACTCTTTCACTAAATCTTATGATGGTGAATTGTTTGTGTGCCAAATACATGTTGATGATATTATCTTTGGCTGTACTGACCAACGTTATAGTGATGAATTTGCCTATATGATGAGTGAAGAATATCAAATGTCTAGGGTGGGAGAGTTGAAATTCTTCTTGGGTCTTCAAATTCGTCAACAACACAATGGCATATTCATCTCTCAGGAGAAATACCTCAAGGATGTACTGAGGAAATTCGGCATGCAAGATCGCAAAGGCGTCAAAATTCCTATGCCCACAAATGGCCATCTGTGCACTGATGAAAATGGTATTGACTTCGATCATAAGGTATACCGCTCCATGATAGGCTCCTTATTGTACTTATGTACATCTAGGCCAGATATAATGCTTAGTGTTTGCATGTGTGCCCGATTTCAAGCTACACCGAAGGAATCACACCATAAGGCTGTGAAGCATATTCTTCGATATCTAGCTCACACACCAACACTTGGATTATGGTACCCCAAGGGCTCGGCTTTTGATCTTGTTGGATATTCTGACTCTGACTATGCTGGTGATCATGTGGATCGCAAGTCAACATCTGGTACATGTCATTTCCTCGGACGATCTTTGGTCTGTTGGTCCTCGAAGAAACAGAACTGCGTATCACTATCTACTGCTGAAGCTGAGTACATTGCCGCTGGTTCTTGCTGTGCCCAATTGCTATGGAAGAAGCAAACTCTCAAGGACTACGGCGTCAACATGAAGAATGTGCCTCTCTTCTGTGACAATGAGAGTGCCATCAAGATTGCTCACAACCCAGTTCAGCACTCAAAGACAAAGCACATTCAGATTCGTCATCATTTTCTTCATGATCATGTGTTGAAGGGCGACATTTCTATTGAGCATGTGAAGACTGAAGAACAGCTAGCCGATATCTTCACAAAGCCCTTGGATGAGAAGAGATTTAGCAAGTTGGGGTGTGAGCTAAATATCCTAGAATCTTTGAATGTTCTTTGAGAAGGACACTCATCATAACACTTATGCAAAATTGATGACTTAGATGTGCAACACATGAAGAAACGTTTTTCTTCAATGAATGAAGAATAACACTCTTAGTGTGAAGAAATTAACGAAGAATTTGATTCTCAAAACCCTATGATAATTGTACGCGGTGTCTGAAATCATCATTCTTATACGGTGGGTCACGCCACCACCAAAAGTTGAAATTCCTCAATTATTCATATTCTTCAACTTTGCATTGTCTTCACTTGTCCCGTTGTTTTTCTTCATTGGATATATATATATATGAGTTTATGTCCTCTATAGCATTCAATTATTGCTATTTCTTCAAGTTGGTTTTCTGCTAAGTGAATGTGATCGGACCCTTCCCCTCTATGCTATACTCAACCCAACCTGTTCAAAAATTCTTCATGTGCGTTCTATTTGAAACTCGTTCAAAATCTTCACTGTGTCCTTGTCAGCTGAAGAAATTGCGAACGGAACTTTAAAACCTATCTTATCGAAATTTTCGGCTTTGCCGCTCAAACCGTTCCGCATCCCATCCACTCACCCATGATCTAACACGATCTCCACCTCTCACTACATGGGTGACACATGTCATGCGAATGAGAAGGGTCAGGGGCACATTCGTCCAATTTCTTCGGGCGAGCAGTTTTTCACCATGGCTATAAATACCCCTCCTTCCCTTCCTCACTTCTTTTACTCCGCTTGACCTCTCTCTCCAGCTCGAGCTTCTCAAACCCTAGCGCCGCCGCTACTTCATCGCCGCCGGTGAGGAAGAGCTTCACTGCCTCGACCTCATCGCCGACGTACTCGCGCCGACTGCGGACATCTTCACTCTGCCGCCGCCGTAGCCGTCTTCCTCTGCCAAGTTAGGGCGTGGAAGATCTGCACAGACGAACTTCACATCTCCTCACTCTAGTTCGTCGTGTTCTTCGTCTAGGGTAATTAAAAGTCACTTTTACTACCCTCGTTGATTCGAATGATTATCTCCAAAATCTTCAAAAGTGTTTTTCTTCATATCTTCACACTCTGAACACCTCACAAGTCATCTGTTCTTGATTCGTTTCTCTAAGCATCATTTTTCTTCAAGATTCCTCAATTGTGTGGATCTTCGATCTATACAACTCTGGAACCTAAGACAAAGAATGCTTAGTGAAAATCTTCAAGACTCATCTGGTCAAATTCCTCAAACTTGTTCTTTTTGAAAAACCTTCTGAGAACGCATATGACCTCTCCAAATTCCTCGCAACTATACTCTGTTCACAGGTACACATGTCAGCTGCTGAATCACTAGGTTCTCATCAACTTAACTCATTTGCAACGTTCCTCGAAGAAAAGTTGCATACTTCTTCAGAGAATTCGATTGTTCAAATTCCTCAACTGAAGAAAATGGCTGATGGTAAAAGGCCACAGAAAGGAGGAAAGAGGCCTGAGGTAAATACAGCGTTTGAGATCCCTGATGACATATATGCTGGGTACTGCACACCTACCGAGGAAACCAAGAATGAGCGCAAAGTGCACAAACAGTGGATAGAGAGGAGATGAGCAAGAGAATGGAGGGAGTACAGATATGTCACTCCTAAGTACATGAAGAAATTCACACTCAATCCTCCATGCCCAAGAGCTCCATTGGCACCTGGCCAAATAGCGGATCCCACCAGCCTCAAGCGCGGTGAGGACTATCCTGATGAATGGGCCAAGCGCCAAGCCAAGCTGGCTAAGCAAGCCAGAGAAGCAGTGAGGAAATTCAATGAAGACTCTGCTGCTGCTGTTGCCTCTGCTGAGGCCTCTGCTATCAAGCCAAAGAAGGCTATGTCTAAGAAGCCTGCTCGCATGCCAAGTTCCTCAGCAACGCCCTCACGGCCAGAATCATCAAAGCCCTCACGGCCAATTCCTCATGTTGCTCCTGTTCTCCAAAGTCCTCAGCTCCTCCGCCAAAGCCTTCAGCTGTTCCGCCTAAATCCTCAGCACCTGTGCATCTCGCCTCGTGCCAAAGGACTGCCGGCATCTCCATTGCCTCAGGTGTCTCAGCTAGTTCCTCAGCTACACCAAGTTCCTCAGCTGGCCCCTCACTGCTGAAGACAAAGGCCACTGCTGGATGAGGTCCTTGCCCAAGTCCTCAAAAGAAGCAAGTCGCTTTCCAAGTGCCATCTGATGAAGACGAAGCTGATGATGATGAACTTGCAGAAATCATCAGAGACAGGCAAGTCAGGGCCGCTAGAGCCAAGGGATCAGAGGTGTCACTGCTTTTGGATCCCAAGCTGATCCTCGACTACATTGATGATTGGCACAAGGACCCCAACACTCCCTTGCCTGACTTCAAGCTGACTCCTGGCCAGAGTCACATGCTGACCCACTTCATTCAAGAAGAAAAGTGAAAATTTGAGAAGGCCAGGCAGATCAAGAAAGCGCGGTATAAGAAAGAGCGCTATCTGAAGAAAAACGTTGTCTCTATGACAACTGAAGAACTTGTCACTATTCAGACTAAGATTAAGAAACTCAGTGATGACTTTGAAGCATATCGCGCTGATTGGCTTGGAGCCAAGGTTCGTTTTGTGAAACTTGCGGATAACTTCACTTCCAATGTTGCAGCCCCAAAGCAACAGGAAATTCCTCAGGCTGAAGCATCTGCTCAGCCTACTGAAGAAAATGCCAGCATCGCTGTTGACAATCAGGCTGCTGAAGATAATGTGAGTTTCAGGGCTGATGACTGCATTCCAACCACTGAAGAAATTGCCAGGGCACCCACTAGTGGTGTGCCTGAAGAAACTGAAGAACTCAGGGCAACTGCATCAGTTGTGCCTGAAGAAAATCAACCAGATTCCTCAGCTGTTCCTGCACCAACTTCAACTCCAATCCTTCCATTTGCATCAGATATGAAGAAGAACAAGGCTGCAGAGCGTGCTGCAGTGAAGAAAAGGAAAGCATCAGCTGCTTCAGATTCTTCAGCTCCGAAGAAAATGAAGCCTATGACAAGCTCATTTGCAACACCGATTGATGCCGTTCCCATCTCAACCAGGCCATCAAAGGACCTTGTTCCTTTTGATGAAGAATATGTGATCCCCAGCGGATCTGATGAAGAAACTCCTTCTGCTACTTCGTCTGAATCATTGGATGAAGAAATTGAAGTGGATGCGATCCCTTCAACACCTATCATCTCCTCGCCTATGCCTCAGTTCATAGCTGAAGAGGCTGGCGTTGAAGAAATGGAAGAGGAAGATGTGGACATTGGCTGCTCCACACCCGCAATCAGTGATGAATTCTGGGAAAGTCAGCATCCAAACTCTCCAATGCTCACCCCTCTACAACAAATTCCTCAGTCCCCCACACAAACTGTTCACATGGGCTCTGAAGAAACTCATCCCACTGCATCTGTCCATGAGGAAATTCCAGCCACTAGCGCTGAAGAAACTGCTGCTGCTGAACAACCAATGACGCAGACTGCCACTAAGGAGGAACCAAAAATTCCTCAGCCTGAAGCACCTGCGATTGAGATTCCTGAGGTCGTGATGCAACTCACTAACACTCCTCTGCCGAAGCCAAAGGATCCATTCTCACGCAAGCAAAAGTTCAAGGCTGATGATTTGTTCGGTGAGCACGTATTCTTCGAAGATTACAACCCATATGACTCTGCACGCATTAGGAAGAGGCGTTTCTGGACTGCTAGTCAAGCCAATTTCTATTCCTCAGTGCTGTTCAACAAGGAGAAGATCTTCTACCATGAGCATATTCCTCACGTGGATATGGAATCTCGGCCGTGCTTCGCACCAGTCCTCAGTGTCCTTCACGACGCTGGACTGCTCAACTTTTGCTCTGACATCTGCGATTGGAATGAAGAACTGATTCTTCAATTCTATGCAACGCTGCACATCACCGGAGATGCTGAAGATGTGAATTCATGGGTGCTGGACTGGATGTCTGAAAACACTCACTACACTGCACCAACCTCTGAATTGCTTAGTGCTCTACCACTCAGTCCTCCCCTTGAAGAAGCTCGCTGCATCTACAGTGAACCTGAGCTCACACATCATTACATGCAGGTGCTGATGAAACCTTTGAAACCAGGTCAGGCACCAAGAACCAAATTCCTCGTGAAGGAATTACTGTACGTGCCCAGAACTGTCTATCGTATTCTTACGAGGACAATCAGTCCCATCAAAGGCCACGACTCGTCTGATGAGGAAATTGTTGGCATCATGAAGAATTTGGTATTCAACATCGTTCATGGCATTCCTGTCAATTATCACGATTTCTTCATGAGGACTATGGCAAATGTTGCACTGTCTCCGTTTGAGCTGAAGCCTTATGCACCTTGGATTATGAGATTCCTTAGGACAAGGTCTTCACTCAACTACAAAGCTGATTTCCAGAATCACCTCAGCTACTTGCCCCCCATTGAAGTCCTCAAGCAGACATATTCCTCAGTTGATGGAAAGGGCAAGGCGCCAGCTGTAATAGATGAAGGCATTCGTCCATTGGAAGGTCAGTTTCGTAAATCTGCATCTTATTCCACCAATGATGACTCTGCCACACATGACTCTGCCAATGCACGCAAGTCCACTCCTCAAGCCACTGCTCTGCGCATGATGACTGACCGTGAACTTCTGCTTAGTCTTCACCAGAAGGTGGATCGAAATCACAAATGGGTTAAGCATCAGTTTGGTTCACTTCTTCACAACATGACTGCCACCCACAATGCAGTGAAGAAAAACCACTACTACCTCCATCAAGTCTTCGGTCGCACCTGGGCAATCCTGTCACATCTGTATGGTGAAGAAGATCTGAAGAACATGGGTCTCAATGAAGATTTTGACTGGTCTGCACCTCCACCGAAGAAATTCAAGAAGGTCAAGGTTCCTTCTCTGGTGGCCAGCTCATATTCTTCATCGCGCGACACTGATGAACATGAAGATTTGGACGACAATGCGGCAGGCCCTACATCAACAAACGACCCCAACAACGCTGGCGCTCCTTCTTCAACATGATTATCTTCAGGGGCGTTAGTCCTCATTTTCGATCCTTTTGGTCATTCGATGACAAAGGGGTAGAAATATGAGTTAGTCTTCAAGAGGGTCTACTATATGGGCGTTTTTTTTGCTAAGTTACAACTCTTGTTCTTCTGAAACTTTATTGGATCGAGTTGTAATCTTAAACCCGATGGTGCTCTGATACTTTTGATGCACTGTGCTCTGATACTTTTGATGCACTATTCTGCATGCTTATTCCTCGTTAATATTATTGCACGCATGCTGAATTTCATCAGGCACCATATTTCATCATGCATTTCAAATTCTTCATATTATATGTTAAACGCGTGTATGAATTACAAGATATAGGGGGAGATCTCCATGATTTAACTCTTCAAGTGTGCATTGCTTCAAAAGCAAATTCCTCACTATGCACATCTTCAGGGGGAGTTCTTCTATATCTTGCAATCGAATTCCTCAATATCAGCAGTTACACTTCATATGTTTATCCTCGTTGAAAACTTAACCTATATTGTCATCAATCACCAAAAAGGGGGAGATTGTAAGTGCATCTAGTGCCCCTTAATGACTTTGGTGTATTGAAGACTTATAGGTTAAGGGACTAATGCGTTTTTGAGTGTACACAGGTCTATAAGTCTATGAGGAGTTTGATATTTACAGGAAAAGTCGACCCCTAAAAATGAATATCTTCGACTGAAGATTTTGGTATTTCTGAAGACTTTCATGAAGACTTTGAAAGTGAAGAAATTGGTGTGTCCGTGAAGACTTGATGTTCATGCGAGGAATATGAAGCTTGAAGACTTTCGTTTTCATAGTTTTGTTTTTCTCTTTCTTGAGTCATAGGAAACACCGTACTGTTAAAGGGGGTCGAGGAAATACTAAGGAAAAATTTCCATGTGATGCTCAACTCAAAATCCTACACCTACCAATCCCTTCGAGTGAAGCCATTGGAAATCTCATACAGTTCAGTCAATTTCTTCAGTGACAGAGACGAAGTTCTTCTGGTCTCTGAGGAATTTGTCCTGACTGAGGAGTTAGGAATTCGCCAGTGCAGATTGCCTACACAGTGAGGAACATGATAGCCCTGAGGATTTTGCTACTCAAAATTCCGACCGTTGTTGTGCTATGTGCCAGCTGTCCCAAAATATCTATCCACCTAACGGTCATATCATTGAAGGGCATTTATGTCTTATCATGTCGGGATGCTCCCTAGGCTATAAATAGCCACCCCCTACAACCACTAGCTGGTTGGCTGCTCCGAGAGAAACTGACACTTGTCATTTGAGAGCAACCCATCCTCTGAGGACTTTGAGCGAAAATCATCAAGTGAGGAAAAACCCAAAACCCAAACACCTACAAACCCCAAGTGATTGAGCATCACTGAAGAGATTGATCCTGAGTGGATCCGACGCTTGTTACCTTTGAAGACTGTGCTTCTTCCAGACGGTTAGGCGTCATGGTCTAGAGCATCCAAGAGGAATTGTGGATCGCCGAGTGACCGAGTTTGTGAAGGTTTGGAAGTCGCCTGAAGACTTACCACGAGTGATTGGACGAGGTCTGTGTGACCTTAGTTCAAGGAGAATACGATGAGGACTGGGTGCCCTGAGCTGCGTGTTCAGGACTGGGTGTCCGGGACTGTGTGTCCTCGAGTTTAAATACTCAGCCGCTCCAACCAGACGTACAACTGAGACATCAGTTGGAACTGGTCTACCATCTTTGTCTTCACCAAGCTTACTGGTTCTATTCCCTCAACTCTTCCATTTCCTCATAACTGTGTTGTGTGTTTGTTCATATATGTGTTTGAAGACTTTGACTGAAGACTTTCTCAATTTCCTCAGTTCAATTTCTTCAGTCTGTTTGTCTTCATCCTGTGTTATCCTGTGATTACGCTTCCTGTACTCTGTGCCTGTCTTCATTTCATCATGATGACTATGCTTGTATTCTGTTATGTTTACTTGTGAGTACTTATTCCGCTGCTAGTAGTTCTTCGCCAAGGAATTTCCTCACCGGCAAATTCCTCAGTGAAGAATTTCATAAAAATCGCCTATTCACCCCCCTCTAGTCGATATAACGCACTTTCAGTCATGACTTAGCTTTTTGACATGTAATGCGGCGAGTAACAAAACACTCAACATCCTGTCTCATATTTGGCCAAAAGAAATGTGTAGCAAGCACGTCCTCCGTATTATTCACGCCAAACTGTCCCATTAATCCTCCTCCATGCGTCTCCGGCAACAACAAAAGACGAACGGAGCTAGCTGGAATGCATTAATCCTCCTCCAATCTAGCATGTATACAGTTCAATGTTGCATGACTTCTAATATGTTTCAAAGATTCATGGTTAGAATGTATTTCAAAGATTCATGGTTAGAATGTATAACAAATTCTTTGGGCCATAAATAATGTTGCCATGTTTCTAAAGTCCGAACAAGAGCATATAATTATTTATCATAAGTAGAATAGTTCAGACTATGCCCACTCACTTTCTTATAAAAGTATGGAACATGTTTACCATCCTGTAATAACACACCTCCTAATCCAATTCCACTAGCATCACATTCAAGCTCAAAAGTCTTATTAAAATCAGGAAGTTGGAGTAAAGGAACATGTGTTAACTTATCTTTCAATACTGTGAAGGCTTCTTCCTGTGCGATACCCCAAACAAAAGGCACATCCTTCTTTGTAAGATCATTGAGAGGTGCAGTAATGGTGCTGAAATCTCTCATAAAATGCCTATAGAAACCAGTGAAACCAAGAAAACTTCTCACTTGTGTGGGCTGTGTTGGGTTGCGGCCAACTATCAATAGCTTCAATATTGGCTTTATCAACTTCAATTCCCTGTAGAGTAACAACATAGCCAAGAAAAGATACTCGGTCGGTGCAAAAGGTGCACTTCCCAAGGTTACCAAACAAACGTGCATCACACAGAGCAATAAAAACAACACGTGAATGTTCCTCCAAAGATCTGTTATAAATCGGTATATTATCAATATAGACTACCACAAGTCGTCCAATGAAAGCACGTAAAACTTCGTTCATTAATCTAATGAAAGTGCTAGGTGCATTAGTTAACTCAAAAGGCAGGACTAACCACTCAAATAATCCAAACTTAGTTTTAAACGTTGGTTTCCATTCATCTCTCAATTTATACGAATTTGATTATATCCACTACGTAAATGAACTTTGGAGAAAATGGTAGAGACACTTAATTCATCAAGCATATCATCTAGCCTATGAATAGGATGACGATAACAAACCATAATATTATTAATGGATCTACAATCAACACACATACGCGATGTACCATCCTTTTCGACACTAGTATAATAGGAACAACACAAGGACAAGGAGATTCGCGTATATAACCTTTGTCTCCTCTGGATTGGTAAAGTAAGGTGCACATGGGCAGTGATGCACCAGGAATTAAGTCAATCTGATGCTCAATCCCTCGAATAGGTGGTAATCCTGGTGGCACATCTTGTGGAAAAGATGTCAGTGAATTCTTGCAAAATCTTAGTGACAGTAGGAGGCAAAGAGGGAGGCACGTCCTCGAATGAAAACAATGCCTCTTTGCACACAAAAGCATAGCACACAGATTCGTTGAAATCTAGATCAACAATATCAGATTTGGTGGCAAGTAAACATCCACTTTTCAATTTAATTTCAGAGGTAACATGAGATGATGGTTTGTTATTAGGCTTCATTTGTTGCTCAAATTCTTTTGCCACAATCTGATTTTCACTCTTTGTTTTGCTCCTGTTTTGCTTTACTAGCTCTAGTAAGATCATCTTTCAAAATGACATAGGAAGCAAAGTAATATGTTTATCCTTATGAACAAGAGTATATTGATTGTTTCTACCATGGTGTACAAAGTTTTTATCGAATTGCCATGGTCTACCAAGTAATAGGGAGCATGCGTGCATGGGTACCACATCACAATCAACATAATCAACATATGTTGCGATACTAAAATGCACACAAACAGTACGTGTTACCTTAACCTTGCCACTGTTGTTGAACCATTGTATGTAGTAAGGATGAGGATGTGGTCTGGCGGTGAGAGACAACTTCTCTACCATCTCCATGCTAGCCAAGTTGTCTCAACTCCCTCCATCTATGATGACATGGACAAAACGTTCCTTCACAACTCCCTTTGTATGGAACAACTTGTGCCTCTGCTTTTCTCAACTTGTGTTACATGCACACTTAAAACACGTTGATCAACTAAACTTTAATACCTATTAGCGTCTTCAGCAGCCATGTATCATGTCTCTTGTTCAGAATCATTCCCACCTTGTTCTTCACTCACAATAAGAGCCATAGTCTCCTCATCATAATCACTAGCGGACTCATACCCACCATCCTCATTAGCAATCATCACACAGGACATGGTGACCTCCACCCTTGCAACGAAGACATATAGTATCATGTGTTTGCCCTGTGATGCCATGGATGAAGAAGAGCTCTGTGTGGGACCGGATGTTGTGCTTTTGGCAGATGGTGGTAGTGGTGCATGTTTTATTGTATCACGGTTGGAGTTGGAGGCTGAAGTAGGTGGTGTTGCATCAGGACATGTGGAAGTAGAAGATGTATGTGGTGTCCATGATGAAGATCGACCTGCAAAAAAATTAGTTTGTGTCAATGCTTGTCGATCCTGCACTTCACGTTCAGCTTTGCAAGCAAGATGGAATAAACAAGTGATATTGTTATAATCCTTATCCTCTTAAATGGTCTGAATCTCTATATTTAGCCACCATAAAAAGTGCAAGCATAGCTTTGTTATCCTTAAAAATACCACATCCAATCAATCCAGTTTGTAATTCCTGATAATATTCCTCTACAATTTTTGTCCTTGTTTTAACCGCTGCAATTTTTTTAAGTAATTCACATTTATAATATGGTGGAACCCAATGAGTAAGCATAGTTTTTCAAAGTCGCCCAAGTAGTTGGGACATTATCATGATATAATCTACAATGTTTAGACCACCAAACACAAGCAAAACAAGTGAATGCACAAACAGCAGCCGCAACACGTCTATCCTCAGGATATTGTAAGCATGTAAAATGTTGTTCAGTTTCTAACTCCCAAGTAAGATATACATTAGGAATGTATCTACCCTCAAAGTGCGAAATATTTTAGTTTAGGGAGATGGTCATGATCTCGTACCTGAGGGGGTGGTGCAGCCCTACCATTGCGATTGTATGCACGTGGACGACCTGATGCTGGTGTTGGTGGTTGCACACATATCCGATTTTCACAACTTCATCCTTGTAATCACCCTCATATTTGTCGTACTCCTCGACAGTAGCAGCAGGAGCTACAGAAGCATCAGCAGCAGTTGCAGTGGCACTAGAATGTTGGTCGGGCTCAATTGTTGTTGTTCTTGTTGTTGTTGCTGTTGCTTCAGAGGTGCGATAGGTGCAGCCAGTGGTGGTTGTGAAAGACGCGCTTGTCGTCCAACTTTGTTTCTGTATGATCGAAAGTATGCCTAGAGGGGGGAGGGGGTGATTAGACTACTTGACCAATTAAAAATCTATCCTTTTCCCAATTTTAGTCTTTGGCAGATTTTAGCTATCTTAGCACAAGTCAAGCAATCTTAACACAATTCAAGCAAGCATGCAAAGAGTCTATGAGCAGCGGAAAGTAAAGCATGCAACTTGCAAGAATGTAAAGGGAAGGGTTTGGAGAATTCAAACACAATTGGAGACACAGATGTTTTTGTCATGGTTCCGATAGGTGGTGCTATTGTACATCCACGTTGATGGAGACTTCAACCCAGGAAGGGTAACGGTTGCGCGAGTCCACGGAGGGCTCCACCCACGAAGGGTCCACGAAGAAGCAACCTTGTCTATCCCATCATGGCCATCGCCCACGAAGGACTTGCCTCACTAGCGGTAGATTTTCACGAAGTAGGCGATCTCCTTGCCCTTACAAACTCCTTGGTTCAACTCCACAATCTTGTCGGAGGCTCCCAAGTGACACCTAGCCAATCTAGGAGACACCACTCTCCAAGAAGTAACAAATGGTGTGTTGATGATGAACTCCTTGCTCTTGTGCTTCAAATGATAGTCTCCCCAACACTCAACGCTCTCTCATAGGATATGGATTTGGTGGAAAGAAGATTTGAGTGGAAAGCAACTTGGGGAAGGCTAGAGATCAAGATTCATATGGTGGGAATGGAATATCTTGGCCTCAACACATGAGTAGGTGGTTCTCTCTTAGAAAATGTGTATTGGAAGTGTAGGTATGTTCTGATGGCTCTCTCCCGAATGAAGAGTGGGTGGAGGGGTATATATAGCCTCCACACGAAAACTAACCGTTACACACAATTTACCAATCTCGGTGAGACCGAAATGAGAAACTCGGTCGGACCGATTTAGCAAACCTAGTGACCGTTAGGATTTTCGGTGGGACTGAGATGCAACTCGGTAGGACCGATATGGTTAGGGTTAGGGCATAACGTAATCTTGGTGTGACCGATTACACAAACTCGATGGGACCGATTTTGGTAATAAGCTAACCAGAGAGTTGGTCAGGTAAAATCGGTGGGACCGATTTGCTCATTTCGGTGGGACCGAAATATTACAAAAGGGAAACAGAGAGTTTACATTATAATCTCGGTGGGACCGATCGCTCATCTCGGTAGGACCGAAACGTTACGAAGGGAAATAGAGAGATTACAACCCCATCTCGGTGTGACCGAGATCCCTATCGGTGAGACCAATTTGCCTAGGGTTTGTGGCAGTGGCTATGACATCTGAACTCGGTGGCGCCGGATAGAAAGAATCGGTGGGTCCGAGTTTGACTTTTGGTTTAGGTCATATGTGGATGTGGGAAGGTAGTTGAGGGTTTTGGAGCATATCACTAAGCACTATGAAGCAAGAACCTCATCAAGGAACACCTCATCCCTCCTTGATAGTATTGGCTTTTCCTATAGACTCAATGTGATCTTGGATCACTAAAATATAAAATGTAGAGTCTTGAGCTTTGAGCTTGAGCCAATCTTTTTGTCCTTAGTATTTTGAGGGGTCCACTTTCCTCATCCATGCCATGCCATTCATTGAGCTTTTCCTGAAATATTAATCTTGGAATAATGTTAGCTCAATGAGCTATATGTTGTTAGGAATTACCAAAACCACCCAGGGATAGTTGCACTTTCAGTTTCGAATGTCTTCTTAACGCCATCTATCTTCTCCATGGCCTCTTCAAATTAGTTCAGCACATCTTGCACCTATCCACTCATTATTTGCTGAAATTTATCATGTAACGCCTTGTTCATCATGTTCTCCCAGACAATCTCGTCGGCTTGTGATCCTGTCATGGTTGACAGCAATAGAAACACACAAGAATATGGTCCTACAGACTACTAGGAAGTGGTGGTGTGGTGGAAAGTCACAAAAACATCAAGCGAATCTCAAATTCTACCAGTTCTTACCAAGTAGCAGGTGGTGATCGGCAACCGCTGTAGTCAAAAATTACAAAGCATGGATATAGTGATTGCTAGGTGGTGTTAAACGCATGATCTAGATGTATGTGGAGGTAGGAAGGCTTATGATATCACTACAAAAAAATACACTTCCATGATGATACGTGTTTGTCACAGTAGGTCGCGTTTTCTGTCATGCATGTACATCCATGAAAAATTTATGACAGAATCAAGATAGTCATACTTGTGCTGTCGTAGAAGTGTTCCATGACATTGCCAAAATTATCATCACGGAAGTGTCCACTTCCATGACGATAAATCGCGTGTCACAGAAGTGCTTTCGTCAAGGGTGACCGACACGTGGCATCCACCGTAACGGAACGCCGTTAAGCTATCGGGTCGGATTTTGGATCCGATAACCCGTTAACAGCCACGACCAATGCCGATTTTCCACGTGTAAAATTCTCATTGGCTGACGGATCCACGCGTCAGCTCCGCGTTGGCACAGGTGTCACTCATCCAACGGTCGAGATGGGCCTATGATATGTTGACACATGGACCGGCCCAAAAGTGGCCCACAAAGATTAAATGCGTCGGCCCAACCGAAGGCCCATAAGATTTAGCAGACCATAATGGGCCGGCCCAGCTAAAGACCCACAAAATTTAGCGGACCATAATGGGCCGGCCCAGCTAAAGGCCCACACGATTTTGCAGACCATAATGGGCCGGCCCAGCTAAAGGCCCACAAGATTTTGCGGACCACAATGGGCCGGCCCAGCTAAAGGCCCACTTGATTCTGCCGACCATAATGGGCCGGCCCAGCTAAAGGCCCAACATTCTCTGTCAAATTGTCCCGTCAACGGCCTGTCCTAAACTTGTCATCAACGCGGCCCATGGTCACTTCTGGCCCGTTAACAGTCCGCTAAGTAATTGGGCCGAATTACAGCCCGGTGTATTTCCGGCCTGTTAAAGGTCCGGCTTCATTTGGGCCCATTTACAGGCCATCAAAACTTTCGGCCCATAAACGACCGTGAAGGATTTGGGTCATATTCGGCCATGTCTGACATTCGGCCTGTTAGAGGCCCACTATAGCTTTGGGCCACTTTCGGCTTGTTGTCATTTTCGGCCTGTTAATGCCGGACGTAAACCATGGGCCATATGTGGTCCAACGTCATATCGGGCCCATTAACAACCCATATAAAAATGACAATAATCTAGCCCGACCGAAGTTCCGGCCTGTTAAAGGCCCGTGTATTAGGTCAGCGCATTTACGGCCCATTTGAATTTCGGCCTGTTAAAGTCCAGTGGGTTATTTGGCACAACCAGGGCCCAATCTCACTTTCGGTCTATTAAAGGCCCATGTATTTTATGGGCTCGAGATATTTACACCTGTAAACGGCCTATTTTTACTAAGGGCCCAAATTATGTTTAGGCCTGTTAAAGGCCCACTATGGGCACAGGCCTACCAGAAAAATATGAAAGCTTATGCTGATTTAGGCCCAGATATTTTTAGTGGGCTACATGCCAATTTCGGCCCGTAATCGTTTTTAGCCCAATTGGAATGGGCCCGACGAATGTTGGCATGTTGGGCTCCTACGAAGGTTTTGGCCGAATACATTACTAAGATAAACCTACACTATACAAAAATAGCGTCGTAATTACTGCAGCCTGAGGCAGCATCATAAATGTTGTATCACAACAAAATAAATTCCAACCATACAACAAAAGGCCCGTTGGCATAAAGTTTACAGTCCTTCCAGATAAAAGCACCATCAGATGTATAGAAGCACGGATCATTTGACCTGAGTGCTAATGTTTCAGGCTGTAGAATCTGATGGAGCAGCACGATCTCCACCTTTTTTCCGCCATTGCTCTTGAACAACGAAGCAAATGTCTGATAGTCTGGTTTCAAAACCATTCATATCTTGACGACATTTCTCAACCACTATTCTTGTTTCTGAAACAACGTCCATTAGGGATTGGACTTGTGTCTGGAGCACACATATATCACTCTGTCTAGCAGGAAGATTTTGTTCAGTAGGCGATTTGGACGAGGTTACCTTGACAACCAACCCAGAATTACTTAGGAAGGTGCTTTTTGCACTGTTAGTGGAGAGATACTGACGCACTGCAGCAAGAGGTGACATTGTGCCTGTAGTAGCCTCGTCACCTTCAGGTGGTTGTGGCTGTTCAATCATTTGTTCCATAGCTTCCTGAAAGTTTGAACTTGTAGATTAGTGTACCAGATAAGTTACTAATGAGACAAAAACAAACAAAGTAGGTTAAACGTTTATACATAACTTATTTTGGTGAACTACTGTAATACATTAGCATGTATTGTAGTGCCAACTACATAATAAAATCACTTTCGGAACATATGTCCATGTAGCATGCCTATTGTATTGTCTATTTCCTCACATTCATTGACATCTAAGGATAAAGAGACATGGTTTAAAGTAGGATGAACATAGTATGACATCATTCATATCATGGGCAAACAGATATAAAACAAACAGGCTATTTTATCATTGTGTGCGCACGTGAACATAACAATTAGATTACAGATCAAGACCAAAAGAATATCCTTCATCTCTTTTAAACCATGTAAGGTGAAATGATACGTTAAGACAACTGTGAATAAAAGTGAACAGAGTAATTGACATTGGCTGCAAACCAAGTAGTTAAATGAACACATCACAGTACCAATCAGTTCAAGGCAGGAGGAGTAAGGACTTACAACAGCGGCTTGAACTGGTGTGCTCATGCCCTTCATCTTGCTGGTGTGGCAATCCTTGAAGATTTGCACTGCATTCGGTTCAGGTTCTTTTTGGTCCGCACAGGATTTCCTCTGTATTTGAAACAAGTCAATATAGATACGATAATATGGCACAAAAGAAGAAGGAAGTAGCAGCTATTTACAAGAGCCTCATAGTGTGCAATATAGCTACAAGATCCTGTGGTCTGTTGGAATTTCACTTTAGAACGGTTGGTTTTGTTCTTCAAACAATTAGCCTAGAAGAAGATACACTTGTAAGGCACATACATAAATACAAGTTCAATATGTGGTCTGATCAAATACATATAGCCTACCTGATACTTTGGATCAGACCAGTGTTTAACGAGGGCTGTCCAGTCTTCATCTGTAATATATTCCACTGGAGATGTTTGGGCGATTTCATTGTTAGCCTTGCCTTCAAAATGAGATTTTCTAAGGTGGTACCGATACTGTCGCAGAGCAGACTGAAAAACATGAGTGCATGCTTGTCTAGTTGCATCATCTTTCGGATCCAACTTGAACCTCATCTGTTGAAAAAAGAATGTGAGTCTTATTAGGAGGAAGCCAGAAGTATGGGACAGAGCAAGACAATATTACTAATTGCGATGAATAACATTACTTACGGATAAATGGTCAAGGAAGGTGTTAAACTGGGTATTGTCTTTCTCATTCCTGTACTGGATCCACGTTGGGAGGATACGTGCATGACACCTAACAACAACGGCTGCCTCTAATACTAACTTGGCAGACTCTGTAGCATCACGTGGCCTTTTTAAACGCGCCTCAAAATGGATCTCCATTCTTCCTCCTTTAGATTTTGTTAATCTGTCAAGCATTATCCCTGATGTCTGTTTCGGCTTGCGTCGTGGTGCTAGTTCAACAACGAATATGGAAAGTGTTAGTGTACATCAAACTGTGAGAGTACATATAAAGGAGCATGAAACTGCAACTTGACTCGGTCAGGTACCGTCTTGGTGTTGATGCTCATGAGGTTCATCTGATCTTGCCAAGTCATGTTGTGTCAGCAGTGCTTCGGAAGTAGTGTTAGGTGTGAAGGCAGCTTGGGAACTGGCCAGTTCCGGAGCAAACGAACGAGTAACTAGTTGAGACGCTGGTACAGTTGAAGCGGATGCTGCAGCTGGTGGAGTAGGTGATACTATGTTTGTAGATTTAGCCGGTGGACTTGGACCTTCTACTGCACTATAAGTACCAGCAGAATCTCGACGGCAGAACCTTTTCCGTTTCACCCGACGAGTAACAGCACTCCCTACTATATTATTTTCCTTGCTCTTTTTTGACTTTGCCATGTCAAGCTGTACCCACAACACAAAAGAATAAAATAACTCTTCAGAACTCATTGATGCATGATACAGACAAGCAATACTTTGATGTAAGACAACCGTATGAGGATGGAATATGTAAGAAAAACAGGAGGGCATGACATATTCACAGCTACGATGTGCAAACTAAGCAGAAGGATTTTCAAGAAAATAGAAGTAATGCAAGCTAGACACCATATGAAAGATGCAACCAATATTACTCTGCCAAGTTAAAAGTGTCTTGTCATAAGTGGCAATTCGAAAAATCAGAAGAAGTACAACGTAGAAATCAATGCAAGATGCAACCACTATCAAACTGCCATGTTAAAAGCGTCCAATCATGAGTGACTGATGCGGGATACACAATAGTAGTACTTTGATGTAAGAACATGGTATGATAGATAGATGCAGTGTATAATAGACACAGAAAGCCATGTCATATGCACATGTATAACGTATAAACTCAGCAGGTGCAATTTAATCAAAATAGAAGAAATACAGGCTAGACAACATATGCAACATGAAACCAATTATCACACTGTCAACTTAGAGCAAGCACCTGCGATGGTGGAGTACGGGAGATGAACTCATCATGTAGACTTGGGACTTCAACTTCATTAGCAGTAGTAGTGGCAAATCTAGAGAGTCTCTGTTTGCATCGGTGCGGAGGACCACCAACATCCCCTAACTTACTCTTTTCCTTCCTATTTTCTGATATTGCCTTATGAAGTCAAAACCACAAGATGAATAAAATTAGCTCTGCATAACTGGTTGATGCATGATACAGACGAACACTACTTTGATATAAGGCAAGTGCAGGATAGGAGGATGGAATATATACAAAAAAAGACAGCATTTCATATTCACACGCACGATAGGAGGATGGAATATGTATGAAAAAACAGTAAGCAGAAGGCATTTCAACAAAATTAGAAGAAATGAAAGCTAGGCACCATATGAACATGCAACCAATATCACTCTATTAGGTAAAAAGTGTCTCGTCGTAAGTGCCATTTCAAGACATTAGAAGCAGTACAAGCTAGAAGACAATGCAAGATGCAACCTACATCACAGTCCCAAGTTAAATGTGTCTTATGGGTAAGTGATTGTTGCAGGTATAAGTTGTAAGCTACGCAGATGCAATTCAACATAATCAGAAGCAATACAAACTAGACATCATACGGAAAACGCAACCACGTATAACAGTTCCAAGTAAGAGCAAGCACCTGTGATGGTGGAGTAGGGGATATGTGCTCATCATGTACAAGTATGTTCTAGAAACAGGAACACGTGTCATATTCACAGGCATTATGTGTAAAGTAAGCAGATGAAATTCAAGTTAGAAGCAATACAAGCTAGACATCATATGCAACATGCAACCACATATAATAGTGTCAAGTTAGAGCAAGCACCTGTGATGGTGGAGTAGGGGAGATGTGCTCATCATCTACACAGCTACGTTGACTGTCCAGCCTTGTGTTGTCTTGCGAATTTTGTTGGGAGGATGGCGGAGTAGAATCTGTAGAGACCCCTAGTTTGAGTTGCTCCGAAGGACCACCACCATCCACTGCCGGACTAATTTCCTTCAGCTATAATGATTTTGCATTGTGAAGTCAAACCGATAAGAAAAAGGAATAAAATTCGCTCTTCAGAACTCATTCATGCATGATACTGACGAACACTACTCGGATGAAAGGCAAACACATGATGCGAGGATGGAATATGTATGAAAAACAAGATGGTGTGACATATTCACACCTATGATGTGGTAACTAAGAAGAAGGCATTTCAACAAATTAGAAGCACTGCAAGCTAGACACCATATGAAAGATGCAACCAATATCACTCTGCCAAGTTCAAACTGTATGGCGTTTCAACAAATTAGAAGCAGTACATGCTAGAAATCATATGCAAGACACAACCAATATCACAGTGGCAACTTAAAGGTGCCTTATCATAAGATATAGTATGTACCAAAAACAGGAAAGCGTGTCATATTCACATGTATCATGTGTAAGCTAAGCAGATGCAGTTTACACTAATTAGGAGCAATACGAGCTAGACACCATATGCAACATGCAACCAGATATCACACTGCCAAGTTAGAGCAAGCACCTTGGATGGTGGAGTAGGGGAGCGGAGACTTGGACCTTGTAATGCACTATCAGTACAAGGAGAATCGGTACAGATGCTCCATTTATGTTGCTGCAGAGGACCACCATCATCGCCTTCCTTACTCTTTTCCTTCCTCTTTCTTGATTTTGCCTTGTCAAGTCAAACCCACAAGAAAAAGGAATAAAATTTGCTCTTCAGAACTCATTGATGCATGGTACTGATGAACACTACTTTCATGTAAGGCAGCCGCATGATAGGAGGATGGAATATGTATGAAAAATAGGACTGCGTGACATATTGACATGTATGATGTATAAAGTGTAAACTAAGCACAAGGTGCTTGAACTTGTTAGAATCGATGCAAGCTAGAAACCATATGAAAGATGAAACCAATATCACTCTGCCAAATTAAAAGGGTGCCCTAACAAATGTATTTGACCAAATTAGAACCAATACATGGCAATACGCTAGAAATAATATGCAATATGCAACGAATAAAGGTGACTCATCGTAAGTGATTGATGCATGATACAGAAGAGAGGTAGTTTCATGTAAGAACAAGGTTAACACATAGATGTAGTGTGTACCAAAAATAGGAAGGCATGTCATATTCACAGGTATAGTGTGTAAACTAAGCAGATGCAATTTACCCTAATTAGAAGCATTACAAGCTAGACACCGTATGCAACATGCAACCACATATCACACTGCCAAGTAAGAGCAAGCACCTGTGACGGTGGTGTGGGGGAATTGCGGTGATCAACTAGAGAGATACGTTGACTATCTTCATTTAGCCTTACTGTTTCTTGAGAATCATGTGGGGAGGATGACACTGCACTCTTTAAACGAGTATGGGGTCTCATAGTAACCCACCCGGGTGACTGTCTCATCATAAGTGATTGACGAGGGATACAAAAGAGCATTAGTTTGATGTACGAACATGGTTAATAGACATATGTAGTATGTATCGAAAACAAGAAGGCATGTCATTATCAAAGGTATAATGTGTAAAGTAAGCAGATGCAATTTAACCAAATTGGAAGCAATACAAGCTAGACACCATATGCAACATGCAACCACATTTGACATCGCGAAGTTAAAGCAAGCATCTGGGATGGTTGTGTGTGGCAATTGAGATCATCAACTGCAGAGCTACGTTTATGGTCTCCAACTGCTGACACTGCACCCATTAGAGCGCTGGAACGCTTAGTGCTTATCTTCGAATTACACTAGAGCGACTTCTGTCTTTTCTTTTCTGCATTCATCAACACTGCGTCAGAGTCTGAAATACCCATGCATAAAAAAACAATAGTGTGAGTATGGGTGAAGTGTGTGCACAATTAGTACAGTGTAAAGGTAGCAGATAGCAGGTCGGTGAGAAATAAATGATGGGAGACATATGATAGCTCTACAACATGCATGGCACACTAAATTACTACAGGATTCTATGAAAATAACAGTCGACTGAAAGCAAATAGGTCAGTCCATTTTTCTGCACCGTCCGATGTACAAAGAACGGGCAGATCACCTTCATCTACCTCCAGCCAGTCAGTGTTGACGATCTTCCTCGAAACGCCAGCGACCACCGGCCCAGTATTCCTCCCCTGCCTGCGCCCTCCCCTTGACCTCACCGCACCGCCGTGCTTGGCACCGTCCCCCGGCCATCCATTCAAGCCCCGCCGACCTCTAGATCGGGCGCAAGCAGCTCCTGCGCCCACACCCCCGCTTCCCCGGGGAGCAGGCGAACTAGGTGCTTCGCGCGCCTAAGCGGGTGCCGCTTCTTTTAATTGCGGTTCGACTGACCCTGAATTGAAATCCAGGCGGGCTACTGACCTCTAGCAAAGGTGAAATAGTAAAAGGGAGGAAACCTTGTGCATTTAGTATCACGAAGAAGATGCAGTAAGAAGCGTTCAACTAGTTTCTTTTTGAGATGAATACGGTGTGAGCGAAGACGTAAGATTTGCACGAATATGGGAAGAGGAGTACCTCTTTCTGCTGGCAGTGTTGTGTCCTCCTTCTGTTTTTCCGACGATCTTCTTGTTGTTCGTCGGAAACCAGAAGTTGTGGAGGATGGTGCAGCCTTGGACGAACCCATGGCCAAGTTGTTGAGTATGGTGCGGTGGCCGTCTGTCGGCGGCGGGGAAGCAGATCCGAGGCGGCGAACGACGACGTAGCGGGAACAGCTCCGGTGCGGTGGACGATTGCGACAGTGGAGCCGCAGCAGTGAGGCGCAGGACGGCATGGTCGGAGTGGTTCTGGTATGGCGCACGTCGGCGTCGGTGTCGTGGAGGCAGCTCTGCCTCGGCTTCAGCTGCTAAGTCCTTGAGGGCGTTGCGGTTGCGGTTGCGTTGGACGATGACGTCGGGGTACCGGCTCCGGCGTGATGGAGGAGGGCGGCGGTGGATTGGCCGCTATGGGGTGGAGGACGGAGGAGATTGGGGTTTCGCAGCTGGTGGAGAGGGCGTTTTCGCACCCACGGAGTATGAATGGGGAAACAGAGGGAGGCAGGGAACTAAGGGGGAACAATGTTTCGGTTTGAGACGCGCTTGTTTGAAATTTGGGGAAAGTTACAAACTTTCCCCCCATCTAAAATTTCGGACATATTGCGGGTTGGGGGTAGGACAGTCATGTCAGGTGTCCCAAATGTGGGCGGGATAGATTTTGGCCGAGCGCATGGGTAGGCGCCCACGGCGTATGAATGCTTCTCTGGCGTCTTGGTGAAGTTACAAACCTACCCCGGTTTAGACCTTTGGACATCGGGCCGATAGGCTACACGGGCCAGAGTCAGGACAGTAATTTCCTACCACCAAAACATTAGTCTCGCGCAGTTTCGGGTGACCAGAGGCCTATTTGGCTCTGCGTTCAATATTTGGGAGCAGAAGCATTAACGTTTTCGGTTCTCTTGAATTGAACTTTCAGGATTTGTCAAACTTCACAAATCTTTACTCTTGAAAATCCTAAAGCTACGATTATTTTGGAATGGAGGGGGTACATTTGAATGTACATTGTACACGAGTATATATTAAAAAATATGCAACTTACCTCAGTTCATGCATGGTTCCAGATATAATCTCCTTGGTTGCAAAAAAAAGTTAGATATGCATCTGAATATATATAGCATGTTCAAACTCACAACAAAGATTGATGCCCCCTTTTACATCTGATTTAGAAATGCCATTATCTCGGGTTCAAATAGATGAATGCACTTCCTATGAATTCGAATCTTCGAAACCCCCTTTATGTTGAATTCGACATGTATTATATTTCGTAGCTAGCAATTTGGAATGTATCCATGCAAGTGACAAATGTATAAAGTTCTTCACACTAACAACATGGAGTGCACTAATTAATGTTTATATATGAATTGCAAAAGCATCCATTGCCTGTATTTCAAACCGCTCTCACTCTATGGATCGATAATATGAAATAAACACATGCACATGCTAGAATTCAATTGCAGTTGAAGAAAGAGCCTACTACTGGTACTGTATATTAGTGATAGGGGTGTGTACAAAGTACACGTGAATACCAGGCATTGTGCGTGTGTGGATACTATCGACGAACTAGCCCCCAAGCTTGTATAACATACTAAGGGCCTAGGGTTACAAATCATATATAGTCGGCTTATCACCAGTGGGGATAGAGTCCTCCGCGACTCTGGTAGCTTCGTGTTGTACGCCGAGTCCTCCACATGGGTCTTCGTATAACACGTCTTGGTCCAACCTATATGTGGCGCAGGATGGAACCGACCGATGAGTCTTCATGTTGACCCACCACAACTAGAAATGATGTGCCCACCACACCACACACGCAATCGGCCACTAAGAGAATAAGCATATACAATAGTACAACGGTATCTAGCTCACGATACGTCTCCATATTTTGTTGATGACACTGACGGACTTTGCATTTGATGCGTGCTCCGTATTTTGTTGACGACACTTACGGTCATTGTATTTGAAGGGAAAGCATGATATGGTCACTGGACTTCAGAATAAGCTCATCACGGTCACTGCATACATTTTGTCGTGCTAACCAACATGTGGTTGGATGGTTAGAGGACAGTGGTTTCTCGAGCCCACCATGGTTAAAGTCCCGGTGCTCGCATTTATCTTGTGTTAATTTCAGTATTTTCCGGCGACGTACGTTCAGTGGGAGGAGACGTTCCACTCGACTACGAGGCACCTATGGTGACTTCGTAAAATCTCAAGATCATATATGCTGGCCCACTCTCTCGGAGGTGCTCATAGGGGTTGGGTTCGCGTGTGTGCGCTTATAGCGGTGAGTGCTTGCGTGTATATATGAGACCTTGCATCTGTATCGTGTTAAACAAATACATATCATGATTTTACGGTCACTGGCTCACCCGTACAACTCCGTATTTTGTTGATGACACAATCAATTGACCAGTCAAACGTTCCACACGGCGCAACTAGTGTTGCACCATCGGGGCGCGTAACCGTGGGGCCCACCTGTCAGCCCGTATATGAAAGAAAGAAATGGTAGTTTGAGTCTGTACTGTGTTAATAAAATAGGAGTACATTTTAGGGTGATCGTACGGTCACTGGCTCACCATACAGCTCTGTAATTTGTTGATAACATGATCAATTGACCAGTCAAATGGTCCACGCTCAGTAGCGCACATTACCATAGGGCTCACCCGTAAGCGCGTATATGAAGGACAGAAATGGTAATAAATTAGTGGTCGGCGGGTATTCGAAGTCGTGAGACCTCTGGTTGGCAGTCACCGGCGGTTGGGGGCGTTCATTGGGCGGTGGGGGTGGGGATCCCCGGAGAAAAAGCTCGGCGGGGGGGGGGGGGGGGCGGAGGGGGCTAGAGGGATGGCCGGTGTAGCGGTGGACCAGCGGTGGGGAGTGGTTTCGGGGAGGGCGGGCCGGCCGCGGGCGGCGAGGGCTGGCGGTTCGGCCGGTGGTGGCTGGCGGCTCCGGGGGGTGGAGTTTGATGATAAACTGGAGGCCCTTGATTTCGTATCCAATGGGTGGAAAATCTAATGACCAGAGATGAAAAAGTCAGTCGACTGACGTGTAGCCTCACCCCGCACGTACACATGCACGCATGCAAGACACGCACGCATGTAGGCGTGCAACACTGACACGTACACACGCACGCATGGTGGCGTGCAACACTGACACGTACACATGCACTCACGAACACACGCACGCACGCACCCATTCATGCAACACTGAAACGTACCCTTCCACGCACGCAACACTCGCACGCCTGCATGCACACAGCACACGACGCAAGACACACGTTCAACCTATACGTGCATGCACCCTTTGTTAAGGACATGGATTGTTACGGTTATTAATCAATCTTATCTGTGATAAGCAGAACATTGATGTTTGCAGCAGTCTTTATGAATCACAACGTATCGAACGGGCTATCAACATAGTAGGCTTATCTACATGAAAAAGATGACGTCACACTCAATGAACAATCATCGGTTTATGAAATGCCCGCTTCTGACCGCCCTGGCCCACCAAAGGTTCCTTTGCTGTGCGCTGCCTGCGTTGGGTCACTGACATGCAGGCCATGCACCCAAAGAGCCCACACATCAGTGGAAGAACAACGCGGTGTCCTAGGTCAGAGTCGAGGGCGCCACTCACGGCACGCCCGGCTGAACACGCCTCCGTGTCACATTCAAATGCCTCCATGAAACCCGCCCGTGTGGAAGCCGAGAAACCCACTCTGGACACACGTCCGTTCATGACCGGGCCGACGTTAAACGCAACGCCG
This sequence comes from Triticum urartu, assembly GCF_003073215.2. Classification (NCBI taxonomy): domain Eukaryota; kingdom Viridiplantae; phylum Streptophyta; class Magnoliopsida; order Poales; family Poaceae; genus Triticum; species Triticum urartu. The sequence continues at coordinate 177,116,386 of NC_053026.1, read as the reverse complement.
GCCGAGCTCCTCCCATCCGCCGTCTATTTAATCTCCTGTTTAAACGAGGCTAAACACCGGCCAAGAATCGCACACCTCCGCCGCTCCCCTATCTCCTCCACCATTTTGTCCACTCTTACAATGGCTTATGAAGAGTAGTTATTCCGCATCCAAGCCGGTTGGGTAGCCCGCCGGATATGAGCTATGCAGCTCGCTGATCCACCTCCCTCCCCTCGCCCAACGGAGCCAGTTGCCGCCCCAAGCCGGCGCGCGGTTCAGCAACTCGCCGCTCCAGGCTAGCTCGACGAGGAGCGGCGCACGGACGTCGTTGCTGCCGTCCACGCCGCCGCCTCGTACCGCGTCTCTCATTTCTGTGGCCGAGACTCCCATGCCGGCGGCCGCGCCATGCAAGCAGCGACAGAAGTCGGGTGCGCGGAGAGCGGCGAGTCGGTGGCCAGCGCCTCCGCGTCCGCCGCCATCATCGAGGAGAAGTAGAACACGGGAGGCCGCCGCCGCTTGGGTCCCATGAAGGCCACCGCGGAGGCGACGCCGGCGTACACAGCATGTGTCTTGCCGGATCCTTTTGTTGTGAGGACCTTCGTCGACCCCGCATGGGCTCCACAGAAGAGGGCAATGTTAGGATGAACTCGAGCCGGTGTTGGCCATGGCGAAGTAGTCGCCAATATTTTGGCTACCCCGGGCAAGATCGAAACAGCCCCTCCCAACAGATTCAAATCCCTCGTTCGCCGTGGAATTTTGCCATGTGTTGTTTTCATGGACTAGCAAGATGCCCATGCATTGCACGGAACATCAAGATGCATTTTTTACAAACTCCCGCATGCATGCAAGGGATAATTAATGTCCTCCTTTGCTAGTACCACAAGGCAAACACCATTAATACTGCATCTATTAGTGTTAGTGGCCTTGTATATCTGCAAATTGTAATTTTGATAGTGGCCCCTTGTATATAAAAATGGAGGGAGAAAGATGAGAGATAAGGCGAGGAGGAGTGGGGCGTGGTGGTGACTGGTGGTCGGACTAGGCGGAGGCATGGGGATGGACGGCGCATTATGTCTAGGTTTGTATCTCTCTCACACACACCCACGTAGGTGGGGGACGTGCACGAAGAGAAGAGGTGCACGCACAGCGCACGTACTCCCGTCTCTTTCCCAACCACACCCGTGCGGGTACACGGTGGAGCTCATTTCTGTATGGAAAAGGCAGCCCACGTGGTAATTTGGCACGTGTACTGGTTGTCCACTTGGTGGAGGGAGGATCATCTACCACGGGTGAACAAACAAATTACGACTTGACGCGTTATGTTAAATTAAAAAAAGAGGCAAACCATGTGGGGCCTACCTTAGAGGCAAGGCTCTATACACTAGATTACTTTTGATGTGTCCCGTCAACTCGCAGGACGAGGAGAAGCTTGCTTAGTACGCCGTCTCCCCCGCCCACGGGCGCGGTGGCTCGCAGGATGAGGTGAAGCTTGCTTACCACGCCTTACGCCCGCTCCCTCGCCCACGCGCGCGGTGGCTCGCAGCTCGAGGAGAAAATTTTACTACTCCCTCCGTTTACTCCTCGTCCCTACTACGTACTTTGGTTAGTACTCCCTCCATTTACTTATACAAGGCCACTATAAAAAATACATTTTGCATCTATACAAGGCCACAAATAGTAATCGAGACAAAAGTTACTACTCCCTCCTTTCCAGTTTATGGCTCAATTTCAAAATCTCTCCAACCAAGGTAGACGGTGAGTGGTCGAATTAATTTCGTAGTTTGCACAAGTAATTAGTACACTCGTTTTTCTCAAGAAGTTGTGTTTACCGAGGAGTTAATTAGAACGAATGCATGAATGACCACTAAATTTCCATGAACTTGTACATGCAGTGGTTAGTTTCCTCTTGACACTGCTTGCGTCGGGTGATCTAACGCACCTCGAAATCCAACATGTAATGGTACTACTACTAGTATAGTACTCCCTCTGTCCCAGAATATAAGAACGTTTTTGATACTATGTTAGTGTTAAAAACGTTCTTATATTTTGGGACGGAGGGAGTAGAATTGAGACTTATCAAACGGAAAAACGAATGTTTTTTAGATGAGCCCTATAAACCCTAGTGGGTACGTACTCTGTAAAAACGGATTTTTCCAAAACTAAGTCGCTCCCTTTCATGAATTCTGTAGTAGTATACTCCTCCGTCGACGCTCCCTTTCATGAATTCTGTACTTCCTGTCGCCGACATGTGGGATATATAGCAACCGGGTCAACGTGTCAAGCACCAAATAACAGTGCAGAACAGCAGGGGGGACGCACCCCACTCGTACCGGCCCAGTAGTAGTAATGAGCAATGAGACGTCAAATCACAGTGCCGCACTTTCCCAGACGGACGAAGCAACCCTTATTTCACACTTCGGTTCACCATCATCTCAAACCACGTACTAGTATCGCTTCTGCCTCAAGAGGGACACGCGCATCGCCTTGGTACATCATGACACGTGGGACCTCATGACAGGCCATGCTCCCCCGCCGATCGCTCGGTAAAATCACCTCATTTTTACTATACTTCCTCCGTATTGGTTTACTACATGGCATGCACGTCATTCTAGGTTGAGAATTTAACTGGCTATATATGTGATGAACAGTACTCTAGCCTTTTAAAAAATGTATACTTTTGTACAGTAGTACTATCGATGGATTGTGCCATGGAGCAAAACTTGAAATTAAAAAAAGGTGGTACATATAGAGAGCGCTCGTCGCCAAATTATGCATATAGTACTATTAAAAAAGCTAGTACGTGCTTAATTGGGGTGCTAAATTCAATTTAAGAAATACTAGTAGTATGTACGTACTGAAGAGTTAAAGTAACGAGAAGAAACATAACATAGTTCTGCTGGGGGCTCAGCACAACACACCCCTCAAATTAAACTAAGCACACCTGAAATTAAACTATGCAACTAATCCGGTAGACACTGCATTAGAAGTTTAGAACCACCATGAGCAACGACACTGCCACCTTACTCAGAGTCCTCGTCCACGTCCTCGACTTCGTCCTTGTCCCTATTCCTCTTGGCCGATACTTCTTTGCTTGAACCGCACACTTGGCTGTTGCTCTTCATCCAACCCTTGTAGATATTGAAGCAAAGGTAGCCATCCATTGCAGCATAGTGGATGTGGTCTATATCTAGTAAATTCCGCTGCCATGCATGACAATGAAACGTGTATGGAGGTTTCACCAGTTTACCGTACGAAGGATGAACCATGGCTCCTGCCAGGGTCAGCATTGAAGGCTGATGAGAGGGCACCAGCCGATTCTTCTGGAGGTCGAAGGGGTTGCCTACAACGAGGCCTATCCGACCCAGGATTTATTTGTCGTTACCAAAGTCTACAGTAACGAATTTGACTAGGTTGCTCCCGAGGAAGTCCTTAAAATCTTGGAACTCAACGTCGGCATGGCATATGTGGTAGACCAAGCATAAGTCATGCACGCAAACCTGGATCACGGTGGGCTTCTTCCTCTCTTCTTCCTTTAGATCATTCTCTCGTCCCAGGACTGTGGTGTACTCAACATCTAGCCCAGCAACCCACTCATCATCTGAGTTTTTGAACATGCGCCTGAAGCGAGAAAGGCATCCTTTCACCGTCACGGAAGAACGGGTGTAGATGACGTCGAACTCATCGCCGGTGATGGTTCTAACCTTGTACTCACCGCCAATCATGGAGATTTGGGACGCCATGGATTTGGGAGGAGGGTTAGGATTAGTGGAACTGCCGTAATGTGAATGGACGGGACGAGTAGGAGCGAACCGCCGTAGTATTGAAGGACGTGCAGGGACGAGTAGGAGCGAACTGCCAGTGTGCGAACGACAGGGTAGTGGCTTTCCATTCTCCCATGATACGGGCTTCCGAGAGCCATTGGATCTGAGATCGAATGGTTGCATGGCGTGATTCTAGACCTATGGGTGAATATCCTATCCTGGAGGGTTATTCTGCAAATTTTCAGCAACTTAGCATGCGACCATTTGATCTCAGATCCAAGGGCTGCCAGCAGCCCGTATCATGGTCGCGTCTACCACAACCATCGCGTCGCTCGCGCGGTCGCGCCCTTGGAGATTTAACACGGTGCATTAGGCTATCTGATGTTGGCATGTCATACATAGTCATCACTTAGTCACTCATACTACAACAAGGTTGGCTATAAGTGTATTTTTTGTTACTCCTCTCTATCTCTTTCTTCGTACTCAAGGAAGAAACGGTGCTAGTAAGCGCGTGTATTTATTGCATTTGCCAAGGAGTGACCTCTTCCAATGAAATGGTGTTGCTAAGTTTCCTTCATTTAATTAGCTATAGACTCAAAATTATCTTTTCACCTAGGTACACGCGCTTAGCACCGTTTCTTCCTTGGGTCACCAAACTAGTCTCTCTCTTCTTGATTAACTTGCCACATCAGACTTTATGCCTATGTGGCAAGCTTAAGCACCTATAGGAGCAAGTAAAAGTAAGTACAATAGTGTGCTTTACATGGCATTTTTGCATATGTGGAGGAAAGAGAGGCAAGGAAAAAATGGAGAAGTGGGCTCTCATGCAAGAGCCAGCTTCTACTACATGGTGGAGCATTGGGAGAGGCACCTGTATGGAGGTGGTCAGGAATCTGGGGGACTCACGCCGGTCGTAGCGCCGCAGTTAAAATGATAATGGCAAGTCAAATCACGGGGCCCCACCTGCCAGCAGTGACTCACTGTCAAATCACACAGCCCTACGTTTGCAGCAGCTACTCCCTCGTCTTCTCGCGTCTCTGTCGAACTGACTAGGCGGAACTGCCCCGCCGCCTACCGCGCAGGAAAAGCGTCGCCCTCGACTTTTAAATACAACTACATCAGCTTAAGAATCTAATGATATACTTTTTGTGACATAGTAACTCCTATTTAGTTAGTCAAATGGATGACCTAGAACTACGTGCAGGCCCTATAAACTGAGACGCCTAAAAATAAAAAAACCGAGACGGAGAGGGTAGTTCAGCACGTATCTTTTTAGATCAATATAGTCGGGATTCACCAAGGAGCAAAACCAAGTGGTAGGCTGCTCCTGTCGTGTTGGCGTAGCAACTCAAGCAGGGTCAGTCCGCACACGAAATGGCGACACACTTAACAGGACCCCTTTGGCCGACATGTGGCTCATCCACCATCTTGTTCCACGTGCGATGCACCAAATTACAGTTCGGAGCAGTGGTTGGAATTGCAGGCACCCCGGTCGTAGCACCGCAGTAGTAGAAAATGAGCGACGAGGGGTCAAATCACAAAGCCCCACCTTTCCCGCATTAAGCTGGACGGACGAAGCAACCATCATTTCACTCTAGGGCGCAAGAGCATAAAGAAAAGAGAAAACAATGATGCGTGCGGCAGCTACCTAGGGCACCCTAGGGTAGGGGTCTCCACTGCAGATCCTTTTTTTGAAAGCGCCTCCACTACAAATGGGCTTCTCCCTCGTCCTCTTGAAGAAAACCGATGATGAGTGCGGCGGTAGGGTTTGTAGGAGTACTACAGCGTGCGGGGCCACGTCGTAGTAAACGGGTTCGAGCCGACGCCTTAAATATGTGTGGGCCGCTTGGTTTTACGGGAACGAGGCAGCATTTTGGGTTCGGGGACCAGTGGAGATATAGTACGTACAAAAAATTGTGGACGTAGGTTCAACCGAAAGGCAATGATGCATGGGTCCTGCATTTTGATATACCCGGGGCCGCGTGAAATTTGCTACTCTACTCAAAACTACTAGTAAGGTACTCCCTCCGTCCATGAATAAGTGTACTTCTAGCTTTTGTCTTAAGTCAAAGTTTTAAAACTTTGACCAACTTTATAGGGAAAAGTAGCAACATTCATGACACTAAATTAGTATCACTAGATTCGTTTTGAATTGTAATTTCATAATATATCAATTTTATGTCATATATGTTACTACTCTTTTGTATATATTTGGTCAAAATTTTAAAACTTTGACTTAGAACAAAGGCTAGAAGTACACTTATTTGCGGACGGAGGGAGTACACATGTATTGAATGCATGAGATTTCGAAACCAAATTATGAATAAATACACACTATAGCATGTAAAGCTTTGAGTCATATATGCATGATGTAGATGTTCGTTTAGTTCTTATAGTTCATCTCATTCAAAATCAATATTTTTTATAAAAATGTTAAGATTCATGGGGTTGTGCATTGTACTCCCTTCGTTCCAAAATAGATGACCCAACTTTGCACTAACTTTGAGTTAGTGCAAAGTTGGGTCATCTATTTTGGAACGGAGGGAGTAAATCATAAAGTAAAAAACAAATAATGGCAATTCATTTAGAAAAAAATTCAATTATGATACAGAAGATTCTAGAACAAAGGAGAAGTGCTTGTGTTTTGAGGTTTGTGCATTATGCTTAAGTTCAACCATGGAGTCTTCTAAATTGTACATGTGGCAGATCTGGTGGAATCTTGATGATATCCAACGGCCAGTAGTGCTCGGATTTGCCTATCTCTGCACTGTCGGGTTAGCTTCATCCAGCGACCATCTTTCAAAGTTATTGGCACACTATATAGTTCTTGTGCCATAGTTGCATGTTTTGGAAAAAAGCTACTACTGGGCTGTACTATCTATTTAGGAATAGAAGATGTATACATGGAAGTTGTAGGGAAAGAGATGACATGGAGCATCTCAATTCCTATGAGTAGGGATTGGAAAAGAGATGTCATTTGGTTCACATCATAGGAACTTTTCTATTGAATCTAGAGATGACATGTATCTCAATTCCAATGAGGAGGGATTAGAAAAGAGATGTAATTTGGTTCATATCATAGGAACTTTTCTATTGAATATACACTAATGTTTATTTTCCTTTGAAATTAAGGGAGTATAGGAATCCATTCATATGAACCAAGTGGCTCTAAAGCTATAGAAATGATATCATGTTTATTTCCTTTGAAATGTGGAGTATATGAATATATTCCTATGAACCAATTGGCTCTAAAGGAAAAAATCCTATAAAAATCATATCATATAGAGTTCCTATGATATTCCTCGACACTAAAGGATGCTTGAAATTGCTGCGGGTGATACAATGGTCTTTCTTTGTAGACTCCTCACCCAACTTTATAGTTACCTCTCGAAGATGAATGAAATGACATATATATGGTATTCTACATGTGCAATTTGGTACACGAAAACTCGGTAAAAGTTTGCGAGGTTCAAATTTTCAATAAAGCTATATGCACTGCATTTCGGAACGGATGGAGCATACAGCAGTTGCTAACACTCACGTGGAAGATTTGTGTGTAGGAGGAGTGACTGTTCTGTTAAATGACATGGCAAAACTGACACTGTCAGATGCCGATCTAACGGTTCTTACGACGTTCGTCAGGAAAAGGCTTGTGGCGAATGTTTGTCGGATAATGATTTACGGACACATGCATTGCATTGATACGTGCCCCCTTCTCTCTCACGCACACGCACCCTCACGAGTCATGACTCTCCCGAGTCCTCTCGCAGACTTGCACTTCGCACCCACCGTCTATCTGTAGGTAGACGTCACGCACATATGTGCTCTTCACACCCTACCCTCAGAACTTCTAAAAAACAAAAGACGGCGCGCACATTTTATTTTAGCTCACACGTCACACACTTGTACTATTACTCTTGCGGCGAACGTTCTTTGGGCATAGTATATTGTACTCTCATGAAGAGAAGCGGTGCACGCACGCACTAGTTCTCTCACACCCACTTACGGGTACACGTAGGAGCGCATTTTTTTGAAGCTGGTACAACAAAATCACTCCACTATATGTAAAAGCAGGAGCTTAGCGCTTGCTTTACTAGGGTTCCTCTCGTTCACTCTCTCATGCTCTCCAGATCTAAGCAACACATAGGTGGCCACACTCTCTCTCAGCTCACGGCTAGTCACAAATCTAGCCGGACAACCTCGACCGGGGCAGAGGTGTAGGTGCATCGTTCACGCTGTCGTCGGCGGCGAGGGAGGAGACCAACGGCTACCCGCGCGTCCCGATCGGCGGCCGTGCCGTTCTCTCCGAGAGAGCGCCGACTCGGGAGGGCCTCCGACCCCTTCTTCCTCCCTGCGGTATTGTGGCCAAGATGCGGCCTCCCGACGCCGTCTTTGCGACATGCCGACGACCCTCAGGTATATATTCCTTCAAAACCTGCCTTGCTCTACTACCCCAGCTCCCTTCGTGTGGATCCTTTTCTACTTCCGTCCGCTGTTCCAAAGCCACCTAGACTTCTACTATTATTAGAAGTAAAGCTATTTCATACAGTCGACTCAAAGCGTTGGTTCAAACAGGGAAGAAAGTGGGAAAGCTGTAGCATGAATCTATGACTTGGTTCTAAGAGGAATCGGGGGAAAGTAGTAATATCTGTCACTGTTTAAATAACCGTAGTTCTTATTTGCGCAAACAGGGATGTCTGTCTCCATATCATTTCGGGATGTCTGTCTCCGTATTGTTTCTATCCGCGCAATCAAAAGCACACACCTCAGTTTTAGTACAACTACGCAAAATGAGATGGCTATCCCTCGTTGTTGTCGTCTAACCTCCTGTCTTCAAGGTATCCCTACATTGGTAGTAACTAAGGTAGAATGACCAACGCAATCTAAAAGAAGCTGATTCGTACGTTTTACTTCCTGATTGCAGTGCAGGGACGAGCGAAAACAACTGCATCCTAGTCCGGAATGCACTTTCTACCAGTTCATCCATGGACCGAGGACTAGCTGGCACGGCTGCACGGCGGTTTTTTGGACAGGTGCGCGGACAAGAGGCATTGTGGTCTGCTTATTTCTGCAAATAGCAGTGCTTAAATTTAGTGGAATGCACAAGAATTTCACCTGGTCAGTACACTGCACGGTTCAGTTCAGCATTCCAGCTGAGACCACAATTATAATTGGTTATTCTGGAATGAGAGAACCTAACCCTGAATGGTGGCAACAAGAAAAAACCAGAGTGAACTCCAGGAAATTTAAGCCTGCCGGGAGGCCCTTTGCTCAGAGAGAAGCCTTGCTTGTTTTTTCCTGATTTGTAAACCTTCTCACAACTTTGTCTTTTGCTGTGAACTAGTATATGTTTGATATGTTCTATGAATCATTGAGATGTATAAAATTGCTGAACTTATGCTTTTCAAGTTTTTTATGAAGACGAGTTTAATGTGAGTGTTCCACATGAGCACTGGACTAGCGTGTGAACGTTTGGAATTTATTACATTGTGGCCTCAATTAACTGCATGAACCACTGTAACAAGATACATAGTTGCTTATATGTCAGACATCAGATTGTTGATTGTTAGCTGGTCGATAGCCTAGTGTTGAAGCGAGCTGAGCCAATGTGCCGTGTTTTGCACAACTGCTTACAAGTGGGGTAGCACCAACAGTGTTTACAAGTACTTATGTATACGTCGGCGCACGGTTCTCGAACGAGTGCTCTATTTCATCAAAACACACACTCCTCGTATGATAAACCATGACAACTTATGTCTTACCATGCCATATTCATGAAAAAAACTAGTGAGGACGCATCTGTTTCGGCAACAATTACGATGGTTCTCACATGATTCACGGGCACATAAAAGTAGCAGCAGTTCCCATAGACGGATTCAAACAGAGTACTAGCCCCAGAGGGGTCGATAATAGGCAAGGTTCGGATAATTAGACACAATCCAAACTACTATTAAACACTAGCTGGGGCAACTATTTCATGCCTCGATCTAATTTGGGCTGGACACAAGATGGACCTTGCCATGAACATCATCGAGGACGTCCCGCAGCAGCTCAATCATGTGAACCTTCATGAAGACAACCTTGTGGCCTTGCCACTGATAAACTTGTTTGTGGAGGCATGCCACGTCATCTTCCTGTGTAAGCTTGACAAGAATAGTATTCCTCACAAACGAAGGAGTAGCTTTGAACTTCTTGTGCTTTAGTACACCTTGGACAACACGCCTGACAACAGTGAGGCTGGAATACAACTCTTCATTGGTATAACCGCAAATGGCTTCCAGGATCCAACAGCCTAAGAACTCTGTTTTCCCAGTGTGTATATTCAGGTCGTCTGCCTCATAGCGAGTGACATGTACAACCACACAATCCTTGTCTGCATCAGGGCTCTAATTGAAACAGAAACAAATTCTGAATTACTTTTCAGTATAAGAAACACAAGTTATTTAAACCACTACATATACCATGGCATTGAAGCTAATAAAATTTTGCATTATTAATCACCACATACTTCCATTTCTAAAAAAAATCACCACATACTTAGATGAAAAACCACAATCAAGATCGGCAAAGAAGGAAATCACCTTGGGCAGCTCAGCGCGGGGGGGGGGGGGGGGGGGGGGGGGGGGGGGGGGACATCCACGAAGGGGGAAAACTGCTCCTGCAGTGCCACGGGGGCTGTAACCTCAAACGGGGCATTGACCATCTCAGTATCTGGGGTTGCCTCAGTGGTTGCCTCCATCTTCTTGGAGCTCTCTGTCTCGTGGGGATCAGCCTCCCGCGTCTGCTCCAATATCGGCAAATCTTTGCCTGGTTCTCCTTGGTCCATCATGAAACTGACGAATACTAGGAGACCACTGAAAGGAAAACACAATCCCAATGACAATGAAACAAAAAAGAGAGTGAGGATCGGTTACTGCTTTGCAAAAGTTCTTTTTTTCCTCTGAACGAAAATATACCAACATCACGGATCCGCTTACCTTCCCTTCGTTCGGAGAGAAGAACAGTGGCAGATGCAAGTGTTGCCTTTCATGAAGACGGTGAGGGAGAAGGGGATTCAGCGAAGAGTGAAATGATGGTTGCTTCGTCCGTCATACTTAGACTGCGGGGAGGTGGGGTTTTGTGATACGACGGCTCGTTACTACCACGCTACGACCGGAGTGACTCTCCGCCTGCATACTGCCTTCTAATTTGGTGGATGGCATTTGGGCTCGCGCGCTGCATGGCCCGCATGTCGGTGAACAAAAGTATAATGACATTCAGTAGAGGGAGACATTTCAATGACCTAGGAGGAGCCAGAAGCGGTAGAGTGTCTCCACTGTACTAGTAGTAATTGTTTTTCTGGGTAGCTATAGAGTGTCTCCACTGTACTAGTAGTAATTGTTTCTCGGGTCCCAAGACAAAACAGTCCATCCACACTAGTAAATAGTAAAATCAATTCAAAAGCCCATATATTTACTGAATGAGATGCGCTACCCACACCCAGCACACCGCCCCCCTCAAAAAAACCTGGGTGCTCTTCTTCCTCCTCGCTCCTACAGAAAACCCCAGCTCCCCTTCTTCCTCACTCCTACAAAAAACCCCCAGCTCCCCTTCTTCTTTGCTCGCACTACAACTAGGCTCGTCATTCGTTACTCTGCTCAAATCCATGAGCGCGACGCGATGCCCTCGAGGAAAATGGAGTTGGCTGACCCCAGCGCCAAGAAGATGAGGCTCCTGCCAGCGGCGACGCCTGTTGTAGATCCCGCACCTGGCAGCACGGGGAGAAGCGGCGACCCTGCCCCCACCAGATCCCAGGAACCCGTAGAATCTCGGGTGGACCGCATCAGCGATCTCCCGGACGCCATCCTTGGGGATATCATCTCGCTTCTCCCCACCAAGGATTGCTGCCGCATCCAAATCCTCTCAATTTGGTCGCGCCCTCTATGGCGTGCCGTTCCACTTAATCTCGACTGTCGTCAGCTATCTCTCTTCAATGATTTTGAAATCCCCAGAGCCATCATCTCCTCCCACCAGGGCTCCGTTTAAAGCCTCCACATCCCGTCATGCTACCTGAGCAAGCATACCATGCCCTGCATGGTGGACGCCTGGCTGGAATCCCCTGAATTCACAGAACTATAGCTGCTTGAGTTCTACTATTCCCCTGGAAATCACATACCACATACCGAACGCCATGAACTTGTGCCCTCAGCACCGATGTCCATCTCGGGGTTTTCGTCCTCTCTCCACACTGCCACCTTTGCGCAGTGCTACCTACCAGACAATCTGGTACTAAACCTTCGACTCCCATTTCTCAAGAAACTTTCACTTGTACGGGTTCATATATTGGAGGCCTCATTGCACAGCATCATCCACTCCAGTTGCCCTGCACTGGAGTGCTTGGTGCTTGTTTTCACAGTTAGAATCGGCTGTCTCCAAATAAAGTCGCCTAACCTTGTAAGAATTGGAATTTCTTTTGACGGAAGGCAGCTCATCATCCAAGATGCCCCTTCACTTCAAAGGTTGATCCTTGATTCTAGTTATTCACCGTTGCAAATAACCGTCCTCTCTGCGCCTAAACTGGATACCTTGGGTGTAATACATGATCTCTGTGCTCATTTCAATATGGTGTTTGGCTCCATAGTTCTTCAGGTACTTTATATTATCATCTACACTTGTAACCATAAGCTGCATTTTAAATTTCTGCGCATAATTTATATATCATCTTGGAGTACACATTTTGTACTAATATTATTTTCTATGCTCAATGAAGAGTTTCTCCATGGATGGCCTATCAACGGTGCTAGATTCTGTCAAGATCTTATATATCCAAATGAATAGTTTTGATCTGAACAAGATTATTGGCTTGCTGCAATGCTTTCCATGTCTGGAGAAGTTGTATATAAAGGTGATAATTTCACGCACATTGGAAGCCCGCATATAGTGTATTAGAATTAACCGTTCAGCTGTTGCTCTTTCGACACTCTTCTTTTAGACCTTAACTGTTTTCAATCTTCATGTCTATTTAGGCAACAGGACGGGGTAAGAAAGTTATAACCAATCGGTGGATTCGTAAGCATCGGGATTTTCTCACTTCTCATGAGATTCGATTGAAGACAATAACGCTAGAACGATATGTAGCCAACCGTGCAAACACAAGATTTGTCACATTCTTCTTGCTGAATGCGAGGTTACTATTGTCCATCAGGCTTAAGTTTATCAGCAGCATGGTTTTGACGGATGGGTATGTCGAAGAGCAAAAAAAGGAGTTTCAGGTGGGTAAAAGAGCTTCTGAACGTGCCGGGCTTCTATTTACAACATATTGTGGTCATAATCCAGTAAATTTTACGACCCAGGATGTTCATTCTATGGACCTGACCGATGCATTTGACTGTGACTGCCGAAAACAGTGCTGGAGTTAGATGTTGTTGCCCTTTTCAATCTGGTTTTTTTTGTAAACCTGATGAACAATTAACCCTCGTACTTTTGTACAGTTTGTAAGCTGGAGTTAGATGTTCCTGCCCTTTTCAACTCGGCTGTGACTGTTATATTTTCTTTGAAACAAGGCAAATGGCTTGCCATTCATTTAATCTAGAGTGAAATATTGTAACAAATCCAAACCAAGGGAAATAACATCACTCTCGCCGGCTGCTTGAGCTCACTGTGCATTATAGAAGCCAAGTGATTAGCCCCCACCAGCACCCACAAACTTATTTCGAACTAGCACATCAAATGGGCTCTAAATTTTCATAGGAAAGGCTGGACATCTGGGGCTCACGCCATTGTCAACGTAGTCAATAAACGAGAGAATTACACTACGAGCGGCTGACACCAGGGACCCAGCAAGTCGTGCAGTTTTTTTTGAGGAACAAGCAGTTGCTATTTATACTAGTTTTAGTGATGGATCAGGGTAACAACGGGGCTATGCGGGGGCTGTAGCCCGTCTAGCCAGGGTTTTATTTATGTTCACCACATCATGAGCCCAGTTGTGTTTTTTTCTTGCTGAAAATGGCTAGCCCAGTTCTATTTTTTTAAATAAATACCCAAACAAGGCCTACTTGCTTTATCGGCCCTGCTGGGCTGCAAATCTTTCAAGACGAGGAGAGTTCCATTTGGTTTGCCCAGAAATGGGTTGTACATTTTTAAAACACATCAAACCGGGAATTAGTTTCAATTTTTTTTCATTACAAGATCTTAAATTCCATTGATTTTTATGCGTGGACAATTATTTGGATTTTATATTTATATAAATTATTTTTCAAAATAGTTTGAATGTGAATTGATATTTCTGGATTAAAAACAGTTGACCGCACTGAAATATGCAAAATTTCATATACTTTTTAACCGTGGCCACAATATGGGGTGTGATGCTAACAAAAAGAAGATGGGCTCCAAAAAAATTCTTAAGAATTAGCAAATGGGCTGTACATTATTAGAAATAATGGCAAATGGGTTGTATGCTGTTTTCCACAGATTTGAGGCTGACTTGTGCGCCTACTACAGGTTGACGTGTATGCTTTCATAAAAAAAAAGGTTGACGCACACGCAACGCCCTGTCAACTTAGTCAACACACGAGAGCAGTGACTGTTGGATGTCCATCCAACGGTTGTCGTGCTTCTTCAATCTCTGCTCTTCATGCTCAAGCTGCTCAAACAAGCGCCGGCGAGACTGCCTGCTCCCTCCTCCGCGTGGCCGGCTGTGCTGCCGCGCAGGCCTCACCGCCCGACCGTACTCCCATCGCTGGCCTAGCCATCCCTCTACTCACCCACACCTGCTGTTATTCTCCGGCGACGGCAGACGAACCAGTAAACCCTCGTACAGTCATACTCCCCTCCGCGTGGGAAACAACTGCCGAGTATTCCCTGGCTCCGTGTCGTTCCCTTCCTAGGCCTCGTCGTCGTCGACCACCCTGGTGCTCTTGGCGCGGCCTGGTCAACGTGGTTAATGAACGACATCCATCGGAAGTGGACTGTACGTGGAGAGGCTGACAGCTGGGTCCACGGCCGCACGCAAGGAAATGCCTCCTTATTACATGCAAAATAATGATTCCTCCACATGACAGCTAGGACCCACAGGAAGGGCCTCTGTATTTCGCGAAAAAACGTTCCCCCCGCTGACAGGTCGGACCCACCAGCTATATCTTCGCACGCAAGGAAGTGCCTCCTTATTACGCCCAAAAAAATGAATACCCCCCTGCTAGCTGGGACCCACCATATTGTTGGGCTGACTTGTGGGCCTACTAAGTTGACAGGGACGGAGAGCTTTGTCAACTTAGTCAATACTCCAGTGACCGTATGATGTCCATCCAACGGCCATAGTGCTTCTTCAACCTCTGGTCTTCTTGCTCCAGCCGCCCAAAGCAGCGCCGGTCGTGCCGCCTGCTCCTGCCTCCCGTGGCCGGCTGTGCTACTGCGGAGGCCTCACCGCCCCCATACTACTCCCACCACTGGCCAGGCCATCCCTCCACTCACCCACACGCCCTGCTATTCTGCGGCGACGGCAGCCTCACACCGCAACCGAACAAGTGAACACTCGTACTCCTCTCCACGTGGGCATCCACTGCCGCGTCTTGCACGGCTCCCCGTCATCCCCTTCCTAGGCCTCGCCGTCGTCCACCACCGTGGTGCTCTCGGCGCGGCGTGGTCAATGTGGTCAACGACCGACTTCCGTCGGAAGAGTACTGTACGTGGAGAGGCTGACAGCTGGGTCCACGGCAGCCGCAAGGAAGTGCCTCCTTATTACGCGGAAAATAATTATTCCTCCACCTAACAGCAGGGACCCACCGGACGGACCACCATTATTTTGCGAAAAAATCATTTCCCCCTGACTGCTGGGACCCACCGGACGGGCCACTGTATTTCGTGAAAAAAACATTCCCCCCTCTGTCAGCTCAGACCCACCGGAAGTGCCTCCTTATTACGCACAAAAAAATGAATACTCCCCCAGCTAGCTGGGACCCACCTTGCTGGGAGGCTGACTTGTGGGCCTACTAAGCTGACGGGGACGAAGGGTTTGTCAACTTAGTCAATATGAACGATTCTAGCTCCAGTGACCGTACGATGTCCATCCAACGGCCGTAGTGCTTCTTCAACCTCTGGTCTTCTTGCTCCAGGCGCCCAAAGCAGCGCCGGTCATGCCGCATGCTCCTGCCTCCCGTGGCCGGCTGTGCTGCCGCAGAGGCCTCACCGCCCCTACTATTCCCATCGCCGGCCAGGCCCTGTGGCGACGGCAGTCTCACACCGCAGCCGAACCAGTGAACCCTCGTAGTCCTCTCCGCGCGGGCTTCCACTGCCGCGTCATCCCCTTCCTAGGCCTTGCCGTCATCCACCGCCGTGGTGCTCTCCGCGCGGCGTGGTCAAGGAATGACTTCCATCGGAAGAGTACTGTACGTGGAGAGGCTGACAGCTGGGTCCACGGCCACAGCCCAGTTTTTTTGTGATTTGCCAAGTAAGTCGCTTTATCAGGCCTGTTGGGCTACAAATCTTTCAAGACGAGGAGAGTTTTCATTCGGCTGACCGAGAAAATGGCCCATCAGTAATGAGAAATGGGTTATACATTTTTAAAACACATCAAACCGGCAATTAGTTTCAAATATATTTTTTCATTTCAAGATTTTAAATGACATTAATTTTTATGCGTGGAGAATTTGTTGGATTTTATATTGATATACATTTCTTTTAAAATCAGTTTGAATGTGAGTCGAAATTTCGGGATTAAAAACAGTTTGGACCGCACCGAAATATGCAAAATTTCGTATAATTTTTTAACTGTTGCCACAATATGGGCTGTAATGCTTACAAAAAGAATATGGGATCCAAAGAAAACCTTAAGAATTAGCAAATGGGCTATAAATTATTAGAAATAATGGCAGATGGGTTGTATGCTGTTTTCCACAGATTTGAGGCTTTCCTAAAAAAAGGTTGACGCAGAAGCACTGACTGTAGGATGTCCATCCAACGGCCGTCGTGCTTCTTCAATCTCTGCTCTTTCTACTCCAGCCGCTCAAACAAGCGCCAGCGGGACTGCCTGCTCCCTCCTCCGCGCGGCCGGTTGTGCTGCCCCGCAGGCCTCACCGCCCGACCATACTCCCATCGCTGGCCTAGCCATCCCTCTACTCACCCACACCTGCTGTTATTCTCCGGCGACGGTAGACGAACCAGTAAACCCTCGTACAGTCGTACTCCCCTCCGCGTGGGAAACAACTGCCGAGTCTTCCCTGCCTCCATGTCGTCCCCTTCCTAGGCCTCGCCGTCGTCCACCGCCCTGGTGCTCTCGGCGCGGCGTGGTCAACATGGTCAAGGAACGACTTCCATCGGACGTGGACTGTATGTGGAGAGGCTGACAGCTGGGTCCACGGCGGCAGCAAGGAAGTGCCTCCTTATTACGCGGAAAATAATGATTCCTCCACCTGACAGCAGGGACCCACCAGACGGGCCACCGTATTTCGCAAAAAAAACGTTTCCCCCTGACTGCTGGGACCCACCAGCTACACCTTCGCACGCAAGGAAGTGCGTCCGGGCAAAAAAAACGATTCGCCCCCCTGACTGTTGGGACCCACCAGCTACATCCTCGCACGCAAAGAAGTGCGTCCGGGCAAAAAAAACCAAAACGATTTGCCCCCTGACTGCTGGTACCCACCAGCCCCCCGACTGCTGGGACCCACCAGCTACATCTTCGCATGCAAGGAAGTGCGTCCGGGCAGAAAAAATGATTCGCCCCCTGACTACTGGGACCCACCAGCTACATCTTCACAGGCAAGGAAGTGCCTGACAGTCGGGACCCACCTGGTCGAAGCGTACGTAGCGTTGACATTCTGGTCGCGAACGTGTACGTACATACTAGTCGATGTAGAGGCACGCACGTGTCGTAGTAGAGGCACGCACGTAGCATGTACACGTACGTACAGCGGCCAGGGTGCAAGAAAGAAAATACGGCCACGTATGTGTACATACGGGCAGGATCTCGAATGCCTACTCGCGCATACGTACGGCGAGGGCTCGTGTACATGGCTGGGTCGGAACGGAGAAACAGCGTCGTCGTCGTGTTCATGGGTCGGAACAGAATGCGTGGTCGTGTTCATCGGGAGGGCTTGGACGGAAGAGGCGATGGAAACGAGGCCTGGTGTACCGCACAACAGAGGAAACGGACCTCCTACGATCGAAACGGGGGTCCTGTTGATCGGGAGGGGTGTGGCGTACCGCAAAACGGAGGAAATGGACCTCCTACGGTCGAAACGGGGGTCCTGTTGATCGGGAGGGGTGTGGCGTACCGCAAAACGGAGGAAACGGACCTCCTACGATCGAAACGGGGGCCCTGTTTATCGGGAGGGGTGTGGCGTACCGCAAAACGGAGGAAACGGACTTGTGTTGGAGCGCTACGGTCGAAACGGGGGTCCTGTTCATCCGGAGGGGTGTGGCGTACCGCAAAACGGGACTCCACGGGATACTATTCATCTCCACCGTCGACCCCCTCCAGCCTCCATGAGCTACTGTTCATCCACCGTCGACCTTCTCCAGCCTCCATGGGCTCTTGTTCATCCAGCTTCCACCGCGCGCTACTCCACCGGCTACTGTTCAATCACCCCTCCACCGTCTACTGTTCATCCAGCCCTCCACACCACGGGGTCCTGTTCAACCACCCCTCCACCGTCTACTGTTCATCCTGCCCTCCACACCACGGGGTCCTGTTCATCCACCCCTCCACGGGCACCCCTCCACCGTCTACTGTTCACCCAGCCCTCCAGCACACCACGAGGTCCTGTTCATCCAGAGGCAACGCCACCGCTCACTGTTCATCCAAATCCCCCCCGCAACGCTCACTGTTCATCCCATCGACCGGCTTCAGTTAGCAGCAGTAGCCAAGGAATCACTTGATCGGGTTTAGTTAACAGCCATCGATCGATCGCTTGGGTTCAGTAACACGTAGCCTGCAGTGCAATCGCTCGGGTTCAGTTAGAGCCCAACGCCTTGCTCGGGTTCAGTTAGAGCCAACGCCTCGCACACACGCGCGTACGTGTATGAGAGAAATGAGCATCGCTCGGCCCCCGACCTCCCACCGTAACCGGGAACTCCCCGAAATTTTCCTCCCCCTCGCTTCTACCATGGTTTTTTCCGTCATGGACGGCCCAAAGAATGTCATGCAGCTGCGTCTTCGGCCCGCCCAGGATGAAAAGCCCATTTTCTGTCATGATTTTTTGTCATAGAAGTAGGAGCCCACCACATCTATGATGATACCGGGTTTTGTCACAATTATCGTCATAGAAGTGTCATATGTATGACAGAAAAAAATTTCATTCGGCCCAAAATGTCACGGATGTGTCTTTTTTTGTAGTGTATGGTAGCAAAAATTTCAGGAATAATCAATTCAGAGATGCAACTTGAATACATGCTCAACGATGGTACTGTGTTGGTCCTAGGCTAGACCGTGCTAGAGACGCGAGCCTAAAACACTAACAAAATCATGGCACTGCACGTAAACAAGGAGAAGCACACTTTGATTTTGTTGTCATTTTTTTGTGAAAATCATTATAATGCCTTTTTGGAAATCACACTTTTCTACGGACAGGGCAAGATTGATGAAATCCGAAACCTATTCACACAAGGCAACACGAATCTAGTGACAATTGGATCTTGCAAGAAAATCGAATATGTGATGGACTCACATTGGTGGCGGATATGCGGTGGTATATATGGACTCGTATTGGTGGTAGTATACAGACTCGGGTTGATGGCAGATATGTTGTGGTATATAAGGACTCGGATTGGTGGTGTATCTGCGGTGTTGGTAAATGGCAGCGGTGATGAAGATGGTGCGGGTATATGGCAGCGGCGATGAAGATGGTGCGATGGTGGTATGTAGCAGTAGCGGTGATGATGTGGTGCGGCGGCAGCGTGACAACTTATGAATAGAACTCGAAACTCTAAGGTAACTAGACGCTAAGACCAGCAACTCGACACGAACCATGCAACCACAAATTCAACAAAGCAAAACACTTCAAAGATTATGCAAAGGCTCAGAATGGTCCGGATATGATGATCTAACCCTAATTTTTGGTGGCTTTTTCGTGGACTATAGGTATGAAGAACAGATGTGATCTAAACTATGAAAAACTGGAAAATCTCAGCGAGCAACCTGGAAATCTGATACCACTTGATAGAGGCGAAGGTGTCCCGATGTGAAAGCACAAGTGCTCCCTGGGTGATTTTGGTAATTAATGTTAACATATTTCTTGTTGGACTAATAGTTCTATCTATTGTATTTCAGACAAGTTCAACAATGGTGTGGAAAGGACAAGAGGATGTGGAACCCCTTCAAAATGCTAAGGACAAAGATTGGCAAAAGCTCAAGACTCTTTGAAGGAAATATGCCCTAGAGGCAGTAATAAAGTTGTTATTTATATTTCCTTATATCATGATAAATGTTTATTATTCATGCTAGAATTGTATTAACCGGAAACTTAGTACATGTGTTAATACATAGACAAAACAGAGTGTCCCTAGTATGCCTCTACTTGACTAGCTCGTTAATCAAAGATGCTTAAGTTTCTTGGCTATAGACATGTGTTGTCATTTGATGAACGGGATCACATCATTAGAAAATGATGTGATGGACAAGACCCATCCGTTAGCTTAGCATAAATGATCATTTAGTTTTATTGCTATTGTTTTCATCATGGCTTATACATATTCCTCTGACTATGAGATTATACAACTCCCGAATACCGGAGGAACACCTTGTGTGCTATCAAATGTCACAACGTAACTGGGTGATTATAAAGATGCTCTACAGGTGTCTCTGATGGTGTTTGTTGAGTTGGCATAGATCGAGATTAGGATTTGTCACTCCGATTGTCGGAGAGGTATCTCTGGGCCCTCTCGGTAATGCACATCACTATAAGCCTTGCAAGCAATGTGACTAATGAGTTAGTTGCGGGATGTTGCATTACGGAACGAGTAAAGAGACTTGCCGGTAACGAGGTTGAACTAGGTATGATGATACCGATGATCGAATCTTGGGCAAGTAACATACCGATGACAAAGGGAACAACGTATGTTGTTATGCCGTTTGACCGATAAAGATCTTCGTAGAATATGTAGGAGCCAATATGAGCATCTAGGTTCCGGTTATTGGCTGGAGATGTGTATCGGTCATGTCTACATAGTTCTCGAACCCATATGGTCCGCACGCTTAACGTTTGATGACGATTTGTATTATGAGTTATGTGATTTGACATACCGAAGGTTGTTCGGAGTCCCGGATGATATCACCGACATGACGAGGAGTCTCGAGAGGTTCTGAGTGATTGGGGTATTTTTTGGAGTACCGGAGAGTTACGGGAATTCGCCGGGGAAAGTAGTGGGCCTTAACGGGCCATACGGGAAAGGAGAGAAGGGCCTCAAGGGGTGGTCGCGCGCCCCCCATGGCAAGTCCGAATTGGACTAGGGAGGGGGCGGCGCCCCCCTCTCTTTCCTTCTCCCTCTCCTACTCCCTCCCTCTCGCCCCTCTTGGAAAGGAAGGGGACTCCAACTAGGATTAGGAATCCTAGTTGGACTCCCCTATAGGTGCGCCCCTCCTAGGTCGGCCTCCTCTTGCCCCCTCATTTATATACGTGGGCAGGGGGCACCCCAAAGGCACTCGAGGATTTGTCTTAGCCGTGTGCGGTGCCCCCCTCCACAGTTTTCCACCTCGGTCACATTGTCGTAGTGCTTAGGCAAAGCCCTGCGTCGGTAACTTCATCATCACCGTCACCACGCCATCGTGCTGACAAAACTCTCCCTCAGCCTCAATTGGATCAAGAGTTCAAGGGACATCACCGAGCTGAACGTGTGCAGATAGCGGAGGTGCCTCCCGTTCGGTACTTGGATCGGTTGGATCGTGAAGACGTTCAACTACATCAACCGCGTTACTAAACGCTTCCACTTTTGATCTACGAGGGTAGGTAGACACACTCTCCCCTCTTGTTTCTATGCATCTCCTAGATAGATCTTGCATGATTGTAGGAATTTTTTTGAAATACTGCGTTCCCGAATAGATGTTATATGCACGAGTAGAACACAAAGGAGTTGTGGGCGTGGGTATATACATATTGCTTGCCGTCATTAGTTGATTCTTGATTCAGCGGTATTGTTGGATGAAGCGCCCCGGACCAACATTACATGACCGCGTTCATGAGACTGGTTCTACCACTGTGCTCTGCACACAGGTGGCTGGTGGATGTCAGTTTCTCCAACTTTAGTTGAATCAGACTCAATGAACAGGGTTCTTTCTGAAGATCAAAAAGCAATCACTATACCACGTTGTGGTTTTGATGCGTAGGTAAGAACGGTTCTTGCTAGAAGCCCGTAGCAGCCACGTAAAACTTGCAACAACAAAGTAGAGGACGTCTAACCTGTTTTTGCATGGCATGTTGTGATGTGATATGGTCAAGACGTGATGAGATATAAATTGTTGTATGAGATGATCATGTTTTATTAAAGTTGTCGGCAACTGGCAGAAGCCATATGGTTGTCTCTTTATTGCATAAGATGCA
This sequence comes from Triticum urartu, assembly GCF_003073215.2. Taxonomy (NCBI): domain Eukaryota; kingdom Viridiplantae; phylum Streptophyta; class Magnoliopsida; order Poales; family Poaceae; genus Triticum; species Triticum urartu. Next base: position 177,094,140 of record NC_053026.1, on the reverse strand, counting down.
AGCGCCATAAAATTGCTTTACTTTATCGCTATGCGAAAGCAATAGTTGCAAAATCAATAGTTGGCGAGACGACCATGTGACGACACGTTGATCGAGATCAAGATGATGGAGATCATGGTGTCATGCCGGTGACGATGGAGATCATGACAGTACTTTGAAGATGGATATCAAAGGCACAAGATGATAATGGCCATATCATATCACTTATTTGATTGCATATGATGTTTATCCTTTATGCATCTTATTTTTCTTAGTACGGCGGTAGCATTATAATATGATCTCTCACTAAATTTCAAGGTATAAATGTTCTCCCTAAGTATGCACCATTGCTACAGTTCGTCGTGCCGAGACACCATGTGATGATCGGGTGTGATAAGCTCTACGTTCACATACAACGGGTGCAAGCCAGTTTTGCACTCGCAAAATACTCGGGTTAAACTTGATGAGCCTAGCATATGCAGATATGGCCTCGGAACACTGAGACCGAAAGGTTGAGCGTGAATCATATAGTAGATATGATCAACATAGTGATGTTCACCATTGAAAACTACTCCATCTCACGTGATGATCGGACATGGTTTAGTTGATATGGATCACATGATCACTTAGATGATTAGAGGGATGTCTATCTAAGTGGGAGTTCTTAAGTAATATGATTAATTGAACTTTAATTTATCATGAACTTAGTCCTGGTAGTTTTTGCATATCTATGTTGTAGAACAATAGCTCGCGTATAGCTCCCCTGTTTTATTTTTGATATGTTCCTAGAGAAAAATAAGTTGAAAGATGATAGTAGCAATGATGCAGACTGGGTCCGTGATCTGAGGATTATCCTCATTGCTGCACAGAAGAATTATGTCCTTGATGCACCGCTAGGTGACGGACCTATTGCAGGACCAGATGCAGACGTTATGAACGTTTGGCAAGCTCGGTATGATGAGTACTTGATAGTTTAGTGCGCCATGCTTTTACGGCTTAGAACCGGGACTTTAAAAACCGTTTTGAACGCCACGGAGCATATAAGATGTTCCAAGAGCTGAAATTGGTATTTCAAACTCAAGCCCGCGTCAAGAGGTATGAGACCTCTGACAAGTACTTTGCCTACAAGACGGAGGAGAATAGCTCAACCAGTGAGCATGTGCTCAGAATGTCTGAGTACTACAATCGCTTGAATCAAGTGGGAGTTAATCTTCCAGATAAGATAGTGCTTGACAAATTTCTCTAGTCACTATCACCAAGTTACTGGAACTTCATGATGAACTATAATGTGCAAGGGATGACGAAAATGATTCCCAAGCTCTTTGTGATGCTGAAATCGACGAAGGTAGAATTCAAGAAAGAGAATCAAGTGTTGATGGTTAACAAGACCACTAGTTTCAAGAAAAAGGGGCAAAGGAAAAGAAAGGGAACTTCAAAGAATGGCAAGCAAGTTTCCACTACCGTGAAGAAACCTAAAGCTAGACCTAAGCCTGAAACTGAGTGCTTCTACTACGAAGGGAATGGTCACTGGAAGCGAAACTACGCCAAATACTTGGCGGATAAGAAGGATGGCAAAGTAAACAAAAGTATATTTGATATACAGATTATTGATGTGTACTTTACTAGTATTCATAGTAACCCCTGGGTATTTTATACTGGTTCAGTTGCTATGATTAGTAACTTGAAACATGAGTTATAAAATGGACAGAGACTAGTTGAGGGCAAGGTGACGATGTGTGTTCGAAGTGATTCCAAGGTTGATAAGATCACCATCGCACACTCCCTTTACCTTCGGGATTAGTGTTGAACCTAAAATAATTGTTATTTCGTGTTTGCGTTGAGCATAAATATGATTGGATCATGTTTATTGCAATATGATTATTCATTTAAGTCAAAGAATAATTCTTGTTCTATTTACATGAATAAAACCTTCTATGGTCATACACTCAATATAAATGGTTTATTGAATCTCGATGTAGTGATACACATATTCATAATATTGAAGCCAAAAGATGCAAAGTTAATAATGATAGTGCAACTTATATGTGGCACTGCCGTTTAGGTCATATTGGTGTAAAGCGCATGAAGAAACTCCATGCTGATGGAATTTTCGAGTCACTTGATTATGAATCATTTGATGCTTGCGAACCATGCCTCATGGGCAAGATGACTAAGACTCCGTTCTCTGGAACAATGGAGCAAGCAACTGACTTATTGGAAATAATACATACTGATGTATGTGATCCGATGAGTGTTGAGGCTCGCGGTGGGTACCGTTATTTTCTAACCTTCACAGATGATTTGAGCAGATATGGGTATATCTACTTGATGAAACATAAGTCTGAAACATTTGAAAAGTTCAAAGAATTTCAGAGTGAAGTAGAAAATCATCGTAACAAGAAAATAAATTTTCTATGATCTGATCGCGGAGACGAATATTTGAGTTACGAGTTTGGTCTTCATTTAAAATGATGTGGAATAGTTTCGCAACTCACGCCGCCTGGAACACCAAAGCGTAATGGTGTGTCTGAACGTCATAACCATAGTTTATTAGATATGGTGCGATCTACGATGTCTCTTACCGATTTATCACTGTTGTTTTGGGGTTATGCATTAGAGACGGCTGCATTCACGTTAAATAGGGCACCATCTACATCCGTTGAGACGATAACATATGAACTGTGGTTTAGCAAGAAACCTAAGATGTCATTTCTTAAAGTTTGGGGCTATGATGCTTATGTGAAAAAGTTTCAACCTGATAAGCTCGAACCCAAATCGGAGAAATGCGTCTTCATAGGATACCCAAAGGAAACTGTTGGGTACACATTCTATCACAGATCCTAAGGCAAGATATTAGTTGCTAAGAATGGATCCTTTCTAGAGAACAAGTTTCTCTCGAAAGAAGTGAGTGGGAGGAATGTAGAACTTGATGAGATAATTGTACCTTCTCCCGAATTGGAAAGTAGTTCATCACAGAAATCAGTTCTAGTGATTCCTACGCCAATTAGTGAGGAAGCTAATGATGATGATCATGAAACTTTAGATCAAGTTACTACTGAACCTCGTAAGTCATCCAGAGTATGGTCCACACTAGAGTGGTACGGTAATCCTTTCTGGAAGTCATGTTACTAGACCATGACGAACCTACGAACTATGAGGAAGCGATGATGAGCCCAGATTTCACAAAATGGCTTGAGGCCATGAAATTTGAGATGGGATCCATGTATGAGAACAAAGTGTAGACTTTGGTTGACTTCCCAATGGTCGGCAAGCCATTGAGAATAAATGGATCTTCAAGAGGAAGATAGACATTGATAGTAGTATTACTATATATAAAGTTCGAATTGTCGCAAAAGGTTTTCGACAAGTTCAAGATGTTGACTACGATGAGATTTTCTCACTTGTAGCAATGCTTAAGTCTGTCCGAATCATGTTAGCAATTGCCACATTTTATGAAATCTGGCAAATGGATGTCAAAACTGCATTCCTTAATGGATTTCTTAAAGAAGAGTTGTATATGATACAACAAGAAAGTTTTGTCAATCCTAAAGGTGCTAACAAAGTGTGCAAGCTCCAGCGATCCATCTATGGACTGGTGCAAACATCTCGGAGTTGGAATATACGCTTTGATGAGTTGATCAAAGCATATAGTTTCATACAGACTTCGGTGAAGCCTGCATTTACAAGAAAGTATTGGGAGCACTACAACATTTCTGTTAAATATATGTGAATGACATATTGTTGATCAAAAATAATGTAGAATTTTTTGGAAATCATAAAGGAGTGTTTGAAAGGAGTTTTCAAAGAAAGACATTGGTGAAGCTGCTTACATATTGAGCATCAAGATCTATAGAGATAGAACAAGACGCTTGATAAAAATTTTCAATGAGTACATACCTTGACAAGTTTTTGAAGTAGTTCAAAATGGAACAGTCAAAGAAGGAGTTCTTGCCTGTGTTACAAGGTGTGAAGTTGAGTAAAGACTCAAAACCCGACCATGGCAGAAAATAGAAAGAGAATGAAAAGTCATTCCCTATGCCTCAGTCATAGGTTCTATAAAGTATGTTATGCTGTGTACCAGACCTATTTTGTACCTCACCATGAGTTTGGCAAGAGGGTACAATAGTGATCTAGGAGTGGATCACTAAACAACGGTCAAAATTATCCTTAGTAGAATAAGGAAATGTTTCTCGGTTATGGAGGTGACAAAGAGTTCGTCGTAAGGAGTTACGTCGATGCAAGCTTTGACACCGATCTGGATGACTCTAAGTCTCGATCTAGATACATATTGAAAGTGGGAGCAATTAGCTAGAGTAGCTCCGTGCAGAGCATTGTAGACATAGAAAATTTGCAAAATACATACGACTCTGAATGTGGAAGACCGTTGACTAAACTTCTCTCACAAGCAAAACATGATCACTCTTTGGGTGTTAATCACATAGCGATGTGAACTAGATTATTGACTCTAGTAAACCCTTTGGGTATTAGTCACATGGAGATGTGAACTAATCACATAAAGATGTGAACTATTGGTGTTAAATCACATGGCGATGTGAACTAGATTATTGACTCTAGTGCAAGTGGTAGACTGAAGGAAATATGCCCTAGAGGCAATAATAAAGTTGTTATTTATATTTCCTTATATCATGATAAATTTTTATTATTCATGCTAGAATTGTATTAACCAGAAACTTAGTACATGTGTGAATACATAGACAAAACAGAGTGTCCCTAGTATGCCTCTACTTGACTAGCTCGTTAATCAAAGATGGTTAAGTTTCCTGACCATAAACATGTGTTGTCATTTGATGAACGAGATCACATCATTAGAGAATGATGTGATGGACAAGACCCATTCGTTAGCTTAGCATAAATGATCGTTTAGTTTTATTGCTATTGCTTTCATCATGACTTATACATATTCCTCTGACTATGAGATTATACAACTCCCGAATACCGGAGGAACACCTTGTGTGCTATCAAACGTCACAACATAACTGGGTGATTACAAAGATGCTATACAGGTGTCTGCGATGGTTTTTGTACAGTTGGCATAGATCGAGATTAGGATTTGTCACTCCGATTGTCGGAGAGGTATCTCTGGGCCCTCTCGGTAATGCACATCACTATAAGCCTTGCAAGCAATGTGACTAATGAGTTAGTTGCGGGATGTTGCGTTACAGAACGAGTAAAGAGACTTGTCGGCAACGAGATTGAACTAGGTATGATGATACCGACGATCGAATCTCGGGCAAGTAACATACCGATGACAAAGGGAACAACGTATGTTGTTATCCGGTTTGACCGATAAAGATCTTCGTAGAATATGTAGGAGCCAATATGAGCATCTAGGTTCTGCTATTGGTTATTGACCAGAGATGTGTCTCGGTCATGTCAACATAGTTCTCGAACCCGTAGGGTCCGCACGCTTAACATTTGATGACGATTTGTATTATGAGTTATGTGATTTGATGTACCAAAGGTTGTTCGGAGTCCCGGATGAGATCACGGACATGACGAGGATTCTCGAAATGGTCGAGACGTAAATATCGATATATTGTAAGGCTATATTCGGACATCGGAAAGGTTCCAAGTGATTCGGGTATTTTTTGGAGTACCGGAGAGTCACGGGAATTTGCCGGGGGAAGTAGTGGGCCTTAATGGGCCATACGGGAAAGGAGAGAAGGGCCTCAAGGGGTGGCCGCGCCCCCCCCATGGCAAGTCCGAATTGGACTAGGGAGGGGGCGGCGCCCCCCTCTCTTTCCTTATCCCTCTCCTACTCCTTCCCTCTCTCTCCTCTTGGAAAAGGAAGGGTACTCCAACTAGGATTGGGAATCCTAGTTGGATCCCCCTATAGGCGTGCCCCTCCTAGGCCGGCCTCCTCTTCCCCCCTCCTTTATATACTTGGGAAGGGGGCACCCCAAAGGCACTCCAAGATTTTTCTTAGCCGTGTGCGGTGCCCCCCTCCACAGTTTTCCACCTCAGTCATATTGTCGTAGTGCTTAGGCGAAGCCCTGTGTCGGTAACTTCACCATCACCGTCAGCACGCCGTCGTGCTGACGAAAATCTCCCTCGGCCTCAACCGGATCAAGAGTTCAAGGGACGTCACCGAGCTAAACGTGTGCAGATCGCGGAGGTGCCGTGCGTTTGGTACTTGGATCGGTTGGATCACGAAGACATTCGACTACATCAACCGCGTTACTAAACGCTTCCGCTTTTGGTCTATGAGGGTACGTAGACACACTCTCCCCTCTCGTTTTGAGACAAATCTACTAGCAACCCACAGGTACCAATCTGAGGTTTTGAGACAAAGATCGGATACAAGAGATGAACTAGAGTTTGAGAGGAGATGGTGCTGGTGAAGATCTTGATGGAGATTGACCCCCTCCCGATGAGAGGATCGATGGTGACGATTTCCCCCTCCCAGAGGGATGTTTCCCCGGCACAACAGCTCCGCCGGAGCCCTAGATTGGTTCCGCCAAGGTTCCGCCTCGAGACGGCGGTGCTTCGTCCCGAAAGCTTCCTTCTAATTTTTTTTCTAGGGAAAAATACACCTTATACCATAAGATGGGCATCAGGGGGGCTTCCAGGTGGCCCACGAGGCAGAGGGCGCGCCCAAGGGGGTAGGGCGCACCCTCCACCCTCGTGGACAGTGGGTGGCCCCCCTCTGGTGCTTTCTTCGCCCAATATTTTTAATATATTCCAAAACTGACTTTCGTGGAGTTTCAGGACTTTTGGAGTTGTGTGCAGAATAGGTCTCTAATATTTGCTCCTTTTCTAGCCCAGAATTCCATCTGCCGACATTCTCCCTCTTCATGTAATCCTTGTAAAATAAAAGAGAAAAGACATAAGTATTGTGACATAATGTGTAATAACAGCCCATAATGCAATAAATATCGATATAAAAGCATGATGCAAAATGGACGTATCAACTCCCCCAAGCTTAGACATCGCTTGTCCTCAAGCGGAAGCCGATATCGAAAAATATGTCCACATGTTTAGAGATAGAGGTGTCGATAAAATAAAATACAGACATGAGGGCATCATGATCATTCTTAGAATAGCAACATATATATTGCCATGGGATTTCTTATACTGAAGTAATAATCTATTCACAATGTAAACTATGAATCAAAAACTTCATTGAAAAACTAGCAAACTATAATCTCAGTCATTGAAGCAATTGGAATTTATCATAACATCGGACAGAGTCAATATAAGAGCTTTTCAGCAAGTCCACATGCCCAACTATCATTTAGTCTTTCACAATTGCTAACACTCACGCAATACTTATGGGTATGAAGTTTTAATCGTACACAGAGAAAGATAGGGGCTTATAGTTTTGCCTCCCAACCTTTTACCTCAAGGGTAATGTCAATAATAATGCTTTATGAAAACCCACATCCAATTGGATATATATATCAGGATCTTTCCAACACATAGTGCTTGCCGAAGGATAAAGTGTAAAAAGGAAAGGTGAAGATCACCAAGACTCTTGTATAAGGTATAAGACAAAAATAAAAGATAGGCCATTCGCAGAGGGAAGCAGAGGTTGTCATGTGCTTTTATGGTTTGATGCACAAAATCTTAATGCAAAAGAACGTCACTTTATATTGCCACTTGTGATAGGGACCTTTATTATGCAGTCCATTGCTTTTATTTCTTCCATATCACAAGCTCATATAAAGCTTGTTTTCTCCACACTAATATATCATACAAATTTAGAGAGCAATTTTTAGTGCTTGCAACAATGACAACTTACTTGAAGGATCTTAATCAATCCATAGGTAGATATGGTGGACTCTCATGGCAAAACTGGGTTTAAGGATATTTGGAAGCACAAGTAGTATCTCTACTTGGTGCAAAGAATTTGGCTAGCATGAGGGGGAAAGGCAAGCTCAACATGTTGGATGATCCATGACAATATAATTTATTTCGGATACAAGAAAACATAACCCATTACGTTGTCTTCCTTGTCCAACATCAACTTTTTAGCATGTCATATTTAATTGAGTGCTAACAATAGAAGATGTCCAAGATAGTATAGTTATATGTGAAAACCTCTCTTTCTTTATTACTTCCTATTAATTGCAACGATGAGCAAAACTATGTTTGTCAATTCTCAACAACTTTTATTCATCATACTCTTTATATGTGAAGTCATTACTCTCCATAAGATCAATATGATCTTTTTATTTCTTTTTTTCTTCCCTCAAGATCATAGCAAGATAACCAAGCCCTCGACCCAAGACTAATCTTTATTATATATAGCTCACGGACTCGACTACATAGATAAGGATCAACACAAAAACTCAAAGCTAGATCATACTAAACTGTATTCTACTAGATCAAGATATAACCAAGCTTGGCAGTTGCCAAGGGGAGTGCCCATACCCATGTATTCATGTCTCTTTCTTCGGAGGTGGTGATGGTGGTGTTGTTGATGACGTAGGCTTCTTCCTTAATTTGCACTTGTGGATAGAATTTTGCTCCCTTAGGTCATCGATCTCCTGCTCAAGGCTTAATATCTTTCTGCAGAGTTCCTGTTTGTTCTCCTGCAAGAGGCGAAAAGGGATAAAATCAATCTTAGCTTTCTTTGCTCTATCAGGGAGGCTTGACTTTTTGAACTCCACACGCATGTCCCCAGGTTGAGGTAATGGGACTTCATCTTCATCTGAGCTCGTCTCCTCCTTTCCCCGAGGATCATAGTCTTCTTCTTCCTTCGTGGTCCAACCACAATGCTCCAAGTCCCTATAGACCTTAGGGTCTGCAAGGTAATTAGCCACATAGATTTCTCCCTCCAAATCCTGGGACGACATATTGCTCTAATCTGCGGCAGAAATGACTCAAAACAAAAACAGAGGATTTTGTCATGGTACGGTGGTCAAAACCTTCGAGAGATTATATAATGATTTTTTACCGACCAGAAGGAGTATCGTGCAAGAAAACGGAGTCCGGAGGGCACACGAGGTGCCCGCGAGGCAGGGGGCGCGCCCAGGGGGGTAGGGCGCGCCCCCACCCTCGTGGATGCCTCGTGTCCTTTCCGGAGTACTTCTTATTTTCCTATTTTCTTAAGTATTCCAAAACGGAGAAAAAATGCTGTTAGAACTATTTTGGAGTCGGTTTACTTACCGTACCACATACCTGTTCCTTTTTGGAGTCTGAAACATTCTGGAAAGTGTCCCTTATGTACTCCTCCGGGGTTATGGTGTCAATAACATTGGTTTCAACATTTATGGGACTACCTAAGATATAATGTTTGATTCTTTGACTGTTCACCACCTTCAGATTTGTGCCTTCGAAGTTGTTGATTTTTATAGCACCGGAACGATAGACCTCCTCGATAACGTAAGGACCTTCCCATTTAGAGAGGATTTTTCCTGCAAAAAATCTTATGTGCAATTCTATCTCCAGCGTGGTGTCCTCCATAAGCCTCGGAGTGACACTTGCGTAGGATATGTTCCTGTTCATGCTTAGGTACACAACGTCTAATAACACCATCTGCTCCTTTATAAAGGTGTGGGTCATCCTAGAAGTAATGTCTCAAATCATAGAAAAACCTTTTCTTTTGCTGGTATGTGAAACTAGGTGGTATAAATTTAGAAACAATGTAATTAGCATAATTAGCATACCATGTAGCAGTACGAGAAGCATTTATGATAGCTAATTGCTCATCGGGAAAACTATCATCAATAGGGAGTGGGTCATCAAGAACATTTTATAACACTACAAAAAAAAAGACATGTCCGTGACATTTTGGGCCAAACAAATTTTTTTCCTGTCATACTTATGACACTTCTGCGACAATAATTGTGACAAAACACGGTATCATCATAGATGTGGTGGGGTCCTACTTCTATGACAAAAAATCATGACAGAAAATGGGCTTTTCATCCTAGGAGGGCCGGAGACGCAGCTGCATGACATTCTTTGGGCCGTCCATGACGGAAAAAACCATGGTAGAAGCGAGGGCGAGGAAAATATCGGGGTGTTCCCGGTTACGCTGGGTGATCGGGGCCGAGCGATGCGTGTTTCTCTCGTACACGCACACGCGTGGGTGCGAGGCGTTGGGCTCTAACTGAACCCGAGCGAGGCGTTGGGCTCCAATTAAACCCGAGCAATTGCACTGCAGGCTATGCGTTATTGAACTCGAGCGATCGATTGATGGGTGTTAACTGAACCCGATCGAGCGATTCCTTCGCTACTGCTGCTAATTGAAGCCGATCGATGTCGCCTCTGGATTAACAGTGAGCGTTGCTGGGGGGGGGGGTTGGATGAACAGTTCCCGGTGGGGGTGGATGAACAGGACTCCGTGGTGTTGCCTCTGGATGAACAGTGAGCGTTGCTGGGGGGTTTGGATGAACAGTTCCCGTTGGGGGTGGATGAACAGGACCCCGTGGTGTTGCCTCTGGATGAACAGGACCCCGATCGATCGTGCCGGTTGGGGCTGGATGAACAGGACCCCGTGGAGGGCTGGATGAACAGGACCACCCCGTGGAGGTCAGGATGAACAGTAGACGGTGGAGGGCTGGATGAATAGTAGCCCGCGGAGGGGTGGTTGAACAGGAGCCCGTGGAGAGGGCTGGTTGAACAGTAGCCGATGGAGTAGCGCGCGGTGAAGGCTGGATGAACAAGAGCCCGTGGATGAATAGTCGAAGATGGAGGCTGGAGGAGGTCGACGGTGGATGAACAGTAGCCCGTGGAGGCTGGAGGGGGTCGACGGTGGAGATGAACAGTATCCCATGGAGTCCCATTTTGCATTCCGATGAACACGATGACGCATTCCGTTCTGACCCAGCCGGTTGGCTCCCCATGAACACGCCGACGACGCTGTTTCTCCGTTCCGACCCAGCCATGTACATGAGCCCTGGCCGTACGTATGCGCGAGTAGGCGTTCAAGACCCTGCCCGTATGTACGCACGTGGCCGTATTTTCTTTCTTGCACACTGGCTGCTGTACGTATGTGTACATGCTACATGCGCGCCTCTACTACGACACGTGCACACCTCTACATCGACTAGTACATACGTACATGTTCGCGACCAGAATGACAACGCTACGTACGCTTCAACCAGGTGGGTCCCGACTGTCAGGCACTTCCTTGTGTGCGAAGATGTAGCTGGTGGGTCCCAGCCGTCAGGGGGTGAATCGTTTTTTTGCCCGGACGCACTTCCTTGCGTGTGAAGATGTAGCTGGTGGGTCCCAGCAGTCAGGGGAAACGTTTTTTCGCAAAATACGATGGCCCGTCTGGTGGCTCCCCACTGTCAGGTGGAGGAATAATTATTTTGCGCGTAATAAGGAGGCACTTCCTTGTTGCGGCCATGGACCCAGCTGTCAACCTCTCCATGTATAGTCCACGTCCGATGGAAGTCGTACCTTGACCACGTTGACCACGCCATGCCGAGAGCACCAGGGCGGTCGATGACGGCGAGTCCTAGGAAGGGGACGGTGCGGATCCGGGGAAGACACGGTAGTGGATGCCCACGTGTAGAGGAGTATGAGGGTTCACTGGTTCGCTGCGGTGTGAGGCTGCCGTCGCTGTAGAATAACAGGGGGTGTGGGTGAGTAGAGGGATGGCCTGGCCAGCGGTGGGAGTAGTAGGGGGTGGTGAGGCCTCCGCCGCATCACAGCCGACCACGGGAGGCAGGAGCACGAGGCACGACCGGCGCTGGTTTTGGCAGCTGGAGCAAGAAGACCAGAGGTTGAAGAAGCACTACGGCCGTTGGATGGACATCGTACGGTCACTGGAGCTAGAATCATGCATATTGACTAAGTTGACAAAGCCCTCTGTCCCCGTCAACTTAGTAGGCCCACAAGTCAGCCTGCAACTATACTGGGTCCCAGCTAGCAGGGGGAGTATTCATTTTTTTGTGCGTAATAAGCAGGCACTTCCTTGCGTGCGAAGATATAGCTGGTGGGTCCAAGCTGTCAGCGGTGGTAACGTTTTTTTCGCGAAATACAGAGGCCCTTTCGGTGGGTCCGAGATGTCAGGTGGAGGAATCATTATTTTGCGCGTAATAAGGAGGCATTTCCTTGCGTGTGGCCATGGACCCTAGTTGTCAGCCTCTCCACGTACAGTCCACTTCAAATGCATGTCGGTCGTTGCGTTGACCAGGCCGCGCCGAGAGCACCAGGGCGATGGACGACGGCGAGGCCTAGGAAGGGAACGACACAGAGGCAGGGAAGACTTGGCAGTTGTTTCCCATGCGGAGGGGAGTACGACTGTACGAGGGTTTACTGGTTCGTCTACCATCGCCGGAGAATAATAGCAGGTGTGGATGAGTATAGGGATGGCTAGGCCAGCGATGGGAGTACGATGGGGCGGTGAGGCCTGCGTGGTAGCACAGCTGGCCGCGGGGAGGAGGGAGCGGGCAGTCCCGCCGGCGCTTGTTTGAGCGCCTGGAGCAGGAAGAGCAGAGATTGAAGAAGCACGACGGCCGTTGGATGGACATCCAACAGTCACTGCTTGTGTGTCAACTTTTTTTAGGAAAGCCTCAAATTTGTGGAAAACATCATACAACTCATCTGCCATTATTTCTAATAATTTACAGGCCATTTGCTAATTCTTAAGGTTTTTTTGGAGCCCATATTGTTTTTGTTAGCATTACAACCCATATTGTGGCCACGGTTAAAAAATTATACGAAATTTTGCATATTTTGGTGCGGTCCGAACTGTTTTTAATCCCGAAATTTTGAGTCACATTCAAACTGATTTTAAAAATAAATGTATATCAATATAAAGTCCAACAAATTGTCCATGCATAAAAATCAATGCAATTTAAAATCTCAAAATGAAAAAAAAGAAATTTGAAACTAATTGCCGGTTTGATGTGTTTTAAAAATGTACAACCCATTTCTCATTACTGATAGGCCATTTTCTCGGCCAGCCGAATGAAGCTCTCCTCGTCTTGAAAGATTTACATCCCAATAGGCCTGACAAAGCGACTTACTTGGCAAATCACAAAAAAAATTAGGCTGTGGCCGTGGACCAAGCTGTCAGCCTCTCCATGTACAATACTCTTCCAATGGAAGTTGGTCGTTGACCACATTGACCATGCCGCGCCGAGAGCACCAAGGCGGTGGACGAAGGCGAGGCCTAGGAAGGGGACGACGCGGAGCCGGGGAAGACGCGGCAGTGGATGCCCATGCAGAGAGGAGTATGAGGGTTCACTAGTTCGGCTGCGATGTGATGCTGCCGTCGCCGTAGAATAACATGGGGTGTGGGTGAGTGGAGGGATGGCCTGGACAGCGGTGGGAGTAGTATGGGGGCGGTGAGGCCTCCGCGGCAGTACAGCCGGCCACGGGAGGCAGGAGCAGGCGGCACGACCGGCGCTACTTTGGGCGGCTGGAGCAAGAAGACCAGAGGTTGAAGAAGCACTAAGGCCGTTGGATGGACATCGTATGGTCACTGGAGGTAGAATCGTTCATATTGACTAAGTTGACAAAGCCCTCCGTCCCCGTCAACTTAGTAGGCCCACAAGTCAGCCTCCCACTGCGGTGGGTCCCAGCTGGCAGGGGGTATTCATTTTTTTGTGCGCAATAAGGAGGCACTTCCTTGCATGCGAAGATATAGTTGGTGGGTACGACCTGCCAGCGGAGGGGACATTTTTTTCGTGAAATACAGAGGCCCTTCCGGGGGGTCCCAGATGTCAGGTGGAGGAATCATTATTTTGCACGTAATAAGGAGGCATTTCCTTGTGTGCGGCCGTGGACCCAGCTGTCAGCCTCTCCACGTACAGTCCACTTCCGATGGATGTCGTTCGTTGACCATGTTGACCACGTCGCGCCGAGAGCACCAAGGCGGTGGACGACGGTGAGGCCTACGAAGGGAACGACACGGAGCCGGGGAAGACACGACAGTGGCTGCCCACGTGGTGGAGAGTACGAGGGTTGACTGGTTCGGCTGCCCTCGCCGGAAAATAACAGGAGGTGTGGGTGAGTAGAGGGATAGACAGGCCAGGGATGCGAGTATATGATGGGGCCGTTAGGCCTGCCCGGCAGCACAGCCGGCCACAGGAGGTGGGAGCAGGCGGTTTCGACGGTGCTGGTTTGGGCGGCTGGGGCAGGAAGATCAGAGACTGAAGAAGCACGATTGCCGTTAGATTGACATCTAACGGTCTAACGCTGGTAGAGTCGATTGTTGACTAAGTTTCTTTTTTGATAAACCTTGTGTACTCATGAACTTAGTAGGCCCACAAGTCAGCCTCCAAATCTGTGGCAGACAAAATAGAGCCCATTTGCTATTTTTTAATAATTTGCAGCCCATTTGCTAATTCTTAAGTAATTTATTACAGCCCATTTTCTGCCCAGGACCATGGTCAAAAAGTTCAACCTTATTTTGCATATTTCGGTGGAGTCCGAACTTTTGTAATCCCGAAATGATAAACATTTTTTAAGAACTTATTGATTTGCCAAAAAATCGTTTTGTTTTTGTAAGCAAATAAGACGTGGGACAATGGAGTTGGTTTAAGGGAAAACCAGTGGTAAAAAAATCAGCGCTGGGAGGGAAAACAACAACAAAAATAAGGATGTAAATATGAAAAGGGAATTTTATGTATTTTCAATATAATGATGCGTGTATATGAACTAGTAAAACCACAGGTAGAGATTAGAAAATAGATGTAGGACATGCGTTTCAAGAGGAAAATAGAACTGTGCTGTGTGTTTGATTCAGTAAAAAAAGTGCGTGCGAATGTTGTAAGACAAAATATAACTAACCCTGGCGGGCCAGAGGCCAGTACATACCTTGTTGGGGATATTACTACTGGGCGTAAACCGGCCAGGAGTAGCCGGATTAACTTCATGAAGATTAGAAGCCCGTGAAGACGTGAAGATGATGGCGCTTTACGAAGGCCCAAGGCCCAGAAGTGAGTTAACACCTGTAGATGTAAACCGGCTTAATCATATAACTTGCTTTGTAAGATAGGAAGTGTAGAGACCGAACCGGCGACGTTTATGATCCGGCTTCGGGACTCTGTAAACCGACGGGCTCCACCCATGTATATAAGGGGACGGCCCGGCAACGGTTCAAGGGACAGACAACAACTCGAGAGCCAGACAAAGCGGATTCGCTCCCCGGCCTTCGAAACCCTAGCAATACCAATCACAACTAGACGTAGGCTTTTACCTTCCTCGAAGGGGCCGAACTAGTATAAAACTCCCCGTGTCCTCTTGTCCGGTTTAACCCCTTTAAGCTAACCCGTTCCGATGGCTCCACAACTAAGTCCCTTTACAAGGACATCTGCCGTGACAAACCCATGATAGTTGGCGCCCATCGTGGGGCTATCGCACGATGGTTTCGAGTTCTTGAAGGGCAGCTTTGATGGACTCAAGGGATACGCTGTGGGCCGGATGACGAAGAGTCGTCGCGGCAAGCTCTACATAGACAACGTGGGATGGGATCCCGAGGCCGATTCAATTGAATATGGGTACCGGGTCCCCTTTGGTGGGATTCACATCTTCATCGGCAAGATTGGTGAACTGGCCCTTGAGCCGGACACCTGCACCGACATCATCGAAACGGCTCAGCGTACAAGTTCTTCGCCGGTTCAGCCCGTGATGAAACACGTCTTTGTAGGTGCTATCCATGGAGCAGAATACGAGGACGGACCAGCGTCCGATGGAGAAACCGTTATCTGTTCCGACGACGAGTCTTCTGGAGAAACCGAATCGCTCTATCAGTTACAAGATGGCCAGATTGGTGGGGGATCCGAGGGCAACAGTATTCCGGACCTCCCTGATCTGCCAAACTGGGCCGCTATCTTCATGGCCAGTACACAGTCACCGCCTCGCTCATCAACTGCTGCAGCAATGCTCTCTGGGTCAACAACGGCCACACCAGCGGGGGCAGGAAGCTTTGCGCCGCCCCCAGCTCAAGTCTTGTCTGACTTGTTTGACGCTTTGGCAGCATTGATGGCCGCAGAGGTGGATGAAGCATCCAGGGATCAGCACAACCCGGAGATTGCAAAGGTAAAGGATCAGATAGCCCAGGCTAAAGCGGACCTAGCGGCGGAGAACGCTAGGATGGCTACAGAACGGGCTAAATTGGAAGCACAGGCCTACCGGATTAGGCTGGATCAGAATGCTTTTGAAGAAGTCGTGAGAAGAAGGTACCGATCGCATCTCCCATCGGGTTATGAGCCGCGAAATCTCTTCAACACACCAGGAGCAGGAGCTAGTCACCAGCCGGTACTGAACCGAGCGGAGGCACCAGGAACGGGGGCACCAGTTCAACCGCGCATGATGGACCCACCTCGTCAAAACAACATTGTGCCACAGCATGTACCGACACCTCCCGGGCATTATTCCAACCCGTTGGACAATATTGTGGCCGCCGCTTCACGCCTGGCAGCCCTCCCAACTGACGGCGAATCACCAGTTGCGATTGAGGCACGTCGGGCTAGAGACCTCCTTCAAACGACGCTAAACCAGCAACAGGCATACTCACACAGTCGGTAGAGGATTCATTCTACTCCCCATCTAAGCCGGAGCTACAACAGACACGTGGAGGATGAACCGGCTGTGTCAAGCAGCGCACGTCACCGTAACTCGCGCGAGGGCACAACCCGGCAGGGGGAGGTGCTAATGCACAAGATGTGGTGGATCATGGACGCGCGCGTTGGGAGGCCGAGTTAGCAGCTCGACACGGAGCGCGTCAACATACTCCGGTTCACCCTACCGCTTCAATAGAACCAGGGGTGGTCTTCAGTTCCTTAGGGGTGCCGTGTCTCACCCCCGCTTTGTGTAATGTGAGACTGCCCAAGGATTTCAAAGGACCTCGTAAAGTGCCCAATTACACTGCCGATTGGCAACCAGAGGCGTGGGTTGAAAGTTACGAGATGGCAATGGAGATGCTGGACATGGATGAAGCGGTATGTGTCAAATACTTCACCATGATGTTGGAGGGAACAGCTCGTACTTGGTTAAAGAGCTTACCAGTTAATTTTGTCGGATCATGGGCCGATTTGAAGCACCGGTTTATCCAGAACTTCAAGGATACTTGTAAGCAACCGATGTCAATCGTGGATCTGACCGCTTGTGTCCAAGAGGAAGGAGAGTCCACGACCCATTGGGTCAAGCGGGTCTCAGCAATTTTGCACTCATCGGATTGTATCAATGCAGATACCGCAGTACTAATGTTGGAGGGCAATTGCCATTTTCTGTCGCTCAAACAAAAGTTAGGAAGGCTCAAACGTCACTGCAATGATATGTCAATGCTCATGACTGCTTTGGTTAAATACGCCGATTCAGATAATACCAAGGACCCGGATTCAGAGGTGGACAAACCGGGGAAAGGGAAGAAGAATGGCAACACCAAGGGTCAGCAGCATAATCCGGCAGGCCATGGGAACAGTGGTAAGCGCAAGGCCGACAACAACTTGGACTTTGTAGCTAACACCAATGCCCAGGAGAATGGCCAGCGCCGCAAGGGCAAGCAGCCCCAGAGGGGCGGAGGTTCAGGCCCCAATTTGGAACGCCTGTTAAATCAACCCTGTCCAAAGCATGGATCAAAGGAGAAGCCCGCATCGCATCTTTGGAAGGATTGTTATATCATGCGGGATTTCAAGAACTCCAATATGTTCCAGTATGATAATGGCCCGCCCGGAGGTTCAGGAGGTGGTTACCACGGGCCGGGTTACGGAGGTGGCGGTTCCGGTTTAGGGTTTCAAGGCAACCAAACCGGACACATCAATCAAGGGCACCAAGGCAACCAGGGAAGTTACAACCATTAGGGGAACCAGCAGCAGCAGCAGTCAAGTTACCAGAGCAATCCGATGCAGCTAAATAGCGGGCAATATCATGTCTTCACTACTAGTTTGTGTAAGCGTGATCAGAAGCTTCACAAGAGGGCAGTAAACTTTGTTGAACTGGCAGTGCCTCAGTATTTGCGCTGGTCTGAGCAACCCATTTTGTGGAGTAGAGAGGATCACCCACCCCGGGTTGACAATCCGGGTCACTTGGCCCTGGTGGTGGCCCCTCAAGTTGGGGGGTACAAGTTCACCAAAGTGCTCATGGATGGGGGAAGTAGTATCAATACCCTATATTATGATACATTCCGCCGTATGGGGTTGACAGATAAGAATCTTAAACCGTCAAATATCGTTTTTCATGGTGTGCTGCCTGGTAAATCTGCATATTCGGTAGGCAAGATAGCCTTGGAGGTGGCTTTTGGAGATGACTATGATTCGAGGTCAGAAACATTGACTTTTGAGGTGGTAAAAATCAAAAGCCCGTATCACGCCCTGTTTGGGCGGCCGGCTTATGCTAAGTTCATGGCAAGGCCGTGTTATGTTTATCTACAGCTTAAAATGCCAGGTCATAAGGGGACTATCACAGTACATGGAAGCAGAAAGATCGCTTTGGAGTGTGAGGAAGGTGATGCGGCTTATGCTGAGTCAGTTTGTGCCACGGAGGAGTTGAAATTCTATAAGGAGCAAGTTGATCCGGCAGATATGACCTCTTTGAAAAAGCCGACTACGGAACATGATCCGGTGTTGAAGTTCAAATCGGCTACAGACACTAAGATGATTGATTTTGTTCCTGGCGACTCATCCAAGCAATTCAACATCAGCGCTAACTTGGATACCAAATAGGAAAGCGCGCTCATCAAGTTCATCCGTGAGAATCGGGACATCTTTGCATGGAAACCTTCTGACATGCCAGGTGTACCGAGGGAACTCGCTGAGCACACACTTAACATCGATCCTATGTTTAAACCGGTCCGGCAGTTTCTCCGCCGCTTCAATGAAGAAAGGCGTAAGGCTATCGGTGAAGAGGTAGCTCGGTTGTTGGCCGCAGGGTTTATCGTGGAAGTCTTTCATCTAGAGTGGTTGGCTAATCCGGTGCTGGTTCTTAAGAAAAACAACACTTGGCGTATGTGTGTGGATTACACAGATTTAAACAAGGCTTGCCCTGCAGACCCCTTTGACCTCCCTTGCATTGATCAGATAATTGATGCTACGGCAGGTTATGACCATTTGTGTTTTCTGGATGCTTATTCTGGTTATCATCAGATCAAAATGGCGGTAAAGGACCAGGAGAAGACAGCTTTCATAACTCCCTTTGGAGCTTTCTGCTATGTCTGCATGCCCTTTGGACTCAAGAGTGCCCAGGCAACTTATCAGCGCTGTGTTCAAAATTGCCTTCATAAGCAGATTGGGCGCAATGTTCATGCATATGTGGATGATACTATGATAAAGTCCAGAAAGGAGGAAACATTGATAGATGATTTGAGAGAAACCTTTAACAACCTTCGGGTTTACAAGATGATGCTCAATCCGGAGAAGTGTGTCTTTGGTGTCCCGGCAGGCAAGCTCTTGGGTTTTCTGGTGTCAAACAGAGGCATCGAGGCTAATCCGGAAAAAAATTCAGCGATCACATCTTTGGCTAAACCACCGTGTATTAATGACGATCAACGTCTGGCCAGCCGGATTACAGCTTTGAGCCATTTTATCAGTCGTCTCGAGGAGAAGGCCATCCCTTTATATCAGATGCTCAAGAAAACAGATAACTTTGTCTGGAGCGAGGCAGCTGATAAAGCGTTTGAGGATCTGAAGAGGCAGTTAGCTGAACCGCCCGTGCTTGCAGCACCGATCGATAAGGAGCCATTATTGCTATATGTGGCTGCTAATGCCCGAGATGTTAGCATGGCTATCATGGTGGAGCGCAAGGAAGTTGGTAAGGAATATCCGGTTCAACGGCCGGTTTATTATATCAGTGAGGTGCTCATTGAGTCAAAGCAGAGGTATCCACATTGGCAGAAGCTGGTGTATGGAGTGTTTATGGCAAGCCGGAAGCTTAAACACTATTTTCAGGGCCATCCCATCACAGTGGTCAGTTCAGCCCCTCTAGGGGATATCATTCAAAACAGAGAAGCAACTGGCCAGATTGCTAAGTGGGCTATCGAGCTTGGACCTCACGGACTCAAATACATACCCCGCACAACGATCAAATCCCAGGCACTCATGGACTTCATCAATGACTGGACGGAGTTACAAGCACCTGAAGAGAAACTAGATAATACATATTGGACTATTCATTTTGATGGGTCCAGACAGTTGGAGGGCTTGGGGGCTGGAGTCATACTAACCTCCCCACGAGGTGATAAGTTTTGTTATGTCCTCCGTTTAATGTTCCCTTGTACTAGCAATGCAGCTGAATATGAGGCTTTGCTCCACGGTCTTCGGATGGCTAAGGAGATGAACTTAGGCCGGGTTAAGTGCTTCGGGGATTCAGATCTGGTGGCTCAACAGGTGTCTGGCACTTGGGATTCTAAGGACCCACTGAAAGTGCAACTATCCCTAGGTGGTTTTGGTAATTCATAACAACATATAGCTCATTGAGCTAATGCTATTCCAAGATGATTATTTCAGGAAAGCTCAATGATTGGCATGGCATGGATATGAAAGTGGAACCCTCAAAATGCTAAGGACAATGGATTGGCTCAAGCTCAAAAGCTCAAGACTCTTCATTTCATATTTTAATGATCCAAGATCACATTGAGTCCATAGGAAAAGCCAATACTATTAAGGAGGGATGAGGTGTTGCTTAATGAGCCTCTTGCTTCATGTGCTTAGTGATATGCTCCAAAACCCTCAACTACTTTCCCATATCCACATATGACCTAAACTCTAAGCCAAACTCGGTCCTACCGATTCTTCCTATCCGGCGCCACCGAGTTTCACTTGTCATTAGCCACTGCCAAACCCTAGCAATTCGGTTCTACCGATAAGGATCTCGGTCCCACCGAGATGGGGTTGCAAACTCTCTGTTTCCCTTTCATAACTTTTCGGTCCCACCGAAAGAGCGAATCGGTCCCACCGAGATTGCAATGTAAACTTAGTGTTTCCCCTTTGTAACTTTTCGGTCTCACCGAGTTCCACTCGGTCTCACCGAAAGAGCAAATCGGTCCCACCGAGTTTGCCTGACCAACTCTCTGGTTAGCTAATTACCAAATTCGGTCTCACCGAGTTTGTGTAATCGGTCTCACCGAGATTACGTTATGCCCAAACCCTAACCGAATCGGTCCTACCGAGTTGCATGTCAGTCCCACCGAAATTCCTAACGGTCACTAGGTTTACATTTTTGGTCAGACCGAGTTTATTTATTCGGTCCCACCGAGATTGGAAAACTGTGTAACGGTTGGATTTTGTGTGGAGGCTATATATACCCCTCCACCTCTTTCTCATTCAGTGAGAGAGCCATCAGAACACACACATCATTCCAACTCATTTGTTCTGAGGGAGAACCACCTACTCATGTGTTGAGATCAAGACATTCCATTCCTACCATATGAATCTTGATCTCTAGCCTTCCCAAGTTGCTTTCCACTCAAATCTTCTTTCCACCAAATCCAAATCCTATGAGAGAGAGTTGAGTGTTGGGGAGACTATCATTCGAAGCACAAGAGCAAGGAGTTCATCATCAACACACCATTTGTTACTTCTTGGAGAGTGGTGTCTCCTAGATTGGCTAGGTGTCACTTGGGAGCCTCCGACAAGATTGTGGAGTTGAACCAAGGAGTTTGTAAGGGCAAGGAGATCGCCTACTTCGTGAAGATCTACCGCTAGTGAGGCAAGTCCTTCGTGGGCGATGGCCATGGTGGGATAGATAAGGTTGCTTCTTCGTGGACCCTTTGTGGGTGGTTGCTTCTTCGTGGACCCTTCGTGGGTGGAGCCCTTCGTGGACTCGCGCAACCATTGCCCTTGGGTGGAGCCCTGTGTGGACTCGCGCAACCGTTACCCTTCATGGGTTGAAGTCTCCATCAACGTGGATGTAGGATAGCACCACCTATCCGAACCACGGGAAAAACATCCGTGTCTCCAATAGCGTTTGAATTCTCCAAACCCTTCCCTTTATATTCTTGCAAGTTGCATGCTTTACTTTCCGCTGCCCATAAACTCTTTGCATGCTTGCTTGAATCGTGTGATGATTGCTTAACTTGTCCTAAAATAGCTAAAATCTGCCAAGAACTAAAATTGGGAAAAGGTTAAGTTTTTATTTGGTCAAGTAGTCTAATCACCCCCCCTCTAGACATACTTTCGATCCTACACCCACTCATGGCTGCATATCGGCGAGAGGTGGACACAGTGGCTGGTCACTTCAAGGGTTATCAGGTGGAACATATAGACCGGCGAAAGAATGAAGCGGCGGACGCTTTAAGTCGTCTTGGTTCTCAGCGTAAACCGGTTCCGCCAAATTTCTTTCTTGACGTACTGCATAATCCATCAGTCAAGGTACCAACAGAAGAAGAGTTGGCTATTCCGGATCCGGAGGCTCAATTGGTGGCAGCTATGCACGTCATACCGGATTGGACAATCCCATATCTGGCTTACATGAACCGGGGTGAGTTACCAGACGATGAAACGTTGGCTCGACAGATAATCCGATGTTCCAAGTCCATGACCATACTCAACGGGGAGTTGCATCATTACAGAGTTTCAGGAGCAATTCAGCGTTGTGTTTCTCCTCAAGAGGGTTGTGAGATTTTGCGAGAAATTCATGAAGGAGATTGCGGTCACCATGCCGGTTCAAAATCTTTGGTGGCTAAAGCTTTTCGTCATGGTTTTTACTAGTTGACAACGCATGCTGATGCGGAGGATTTAGTCAAGAGATGTGACGGTTGTCAAAAATTTGCCCGCCGTGCGCACATTCCGGCTCAAGAGCTGAGGATGATTCCAATAACTTGGCCGTTTGCGACTTGGGGGCTTGATATGGTTGGACCCTTCAAGCGATCCAAGGACAAAGACCCTCCTGTTAGTAGCAGTTGATAAATTTACCAAATGGGTGGAGGCAGAACCAGTCAGTAAGTGTGATGCGGCCACGGCGGTTAAGTTCATCAAAAAGGTGATATTCCGGTTTGTCTTTCCACACAGTATTATAACTGATAATGGTACTAACCTGTCAAAAGGGGATATGGAGGAATTTTTCCAACGTGAGCACATCCGGCTTGATCTAGCATCAGTAGCTCACCCCCAGTCTAATGGTCAAGCCGAAAGGGCAAATCAAGAAATTCTACGAGGTATCAAACCCAGGCTTATGATTCCTTTAAAGCGGACACCGGGTTGTTGGGTTGAGGATCTACCTTCTGTGTTATGGAGCATCAACACCACACCCAATAGGTCTACGAGTTACACACCTTTCTTCATGGTTTATGGAGCGGAGGCAGTTCTTCCTAGTGACATCCGTCACGACTCGCCCCGTGTGACAGCCTACGTTGAAGCTGATAATGAGAAGGCACGTCAAGATTCCCTGGACCTATTGGATGAAGAGCGTGATCTTGCAGCAGCACGTTCGGCGATTTATCAACAAGATCTCCGACATTATCACAGCTGCCGGGTTAAGACCAGAACCTTTCAAGAAGGCGATTTGGTGCTCCGGCTCATCCAAGATCAGACTGATATGCACAAGCTATCCCCACCTTGGGAAGGACCCTTTGTGGTCAGCAAGAATCTGCACAACGGGTCTTACTACCTCATTGATGTTCGAGAGCACAAATACTCACGTAAATCAGAGGAGGAGACCAAGCGGCCATGGAACATAGCTCTTCTTAGGCCTTACTATACTTGAAGCCATAGGCTCTTCATATGTACATATTTATGACGATGTATATATATCATATAATAAACCGGAGCCTCCGTAACAGCAGGGTATCTGTTCTTTTTACATCCTATGTGTGCTTACAAGAGTTTACTGACAAAGCAAAGTTTTTTGTTAATCCGGTCTCAGCAGCCGCACGGATATAAAGAAAATCACTAGGGGGCTTGGTCATATCTGAACCATAGCTACACCTCTTGATCGGTTTGACACCACGAAGGGATATCACTAGGGGGCTTGGTTGTTATCACACCATAGCTACACCTCTTGATAGGCGTTTAAGCCACAAAAGAAAAATATGTGGAGCCAAAGATAGTGTTGTACAAAGCACAGCCTCAAACATGGGCACACACTGAGCACAGCTCACAAAGTTACTTGGGGGCTCTTTTTGCAAAGCAACAAAGAGTTTGAAAGGACCCTTGTAATTGGCTATCAAGCCACGGCTTGGAAGCCTAGTGTATTCACCTAAAACCCCGGGTTAACCTGCCTTCGTCAAGTAAGCCACTCCTGTCCAGGTAATCCTGGTATGACCCGCCGAACGTTTGACAAGTCAATCTTTTATAGACCCTGAACTTGTGAAAGTTAAAACGACTATTGGTTAATTGGAGGCCCATCTTAAAAGGCTTTGTTAAATGGTTTAACTCAGAGGCCTGGCAGCGCATGAAAAGCCTCGATTTGGAGCCTGGCAGCTCGTAAAAAGCCTTGCATATTTCCTTTTTGAGGTTTATTTGTTGAGATTCATAAGTGTCTTTTGATAACCTGGCGTCCTTGACCCGGCTTGCCTTTTAACTACAAGTTGTCAGTGCATGATCAGTTATAAACCGGTGTTCATTGTCCCGGTCTGGTTTGACTAAATAACCAGTGTTATAAAGAAAACCCGGTGATTGTTATGTCCCGGTATAGTTTATTATCATAATCCGGCATTATCAGGATGGAGTTATTATCACTCCGGATTGGTGTTAGCACCTTTACCAAAACAAGTTGGTCAACCAACAAGGTATGTTGCACATATTACTTTTTATACAAACAACTTTGATCATTCATCTAAGTATTGTATATATATATTGAGCATCGTAACCCGTCTAGTGGTAAACCACTAGGACACTTTGCAAGTTTTTGTATTCAGGAACGAAACTATTCCTGAGCTATGCATAAATATATCCCAAAAGATGGAAAAAGTTGTCACGAGGTATTACAAAACATGCTCGATGGCATGGCAGATAACAGAGTTTTGGCTATCCTATTACAAGAAGCTTTCAAAGCGGCTCCAATTGCATAATTGTTTTTCAAAGTATCGGCACACAGTAGCCAGTAAACCGACGACCGGTTTAAGACGCTTCGTCTGGATGGTTTGATGGTTGAGGGTCAGTTGGTGTGGGCACTTCTTCATCCCTCCCCAGACGTTGGAAATCAACCATCGACCAATTGATTCCAGTTAAAGCTTGAAACACTACCTCTTCATGGATAAGATTGGATGGATTAATATCGGGAGCATAAGTGTGCTTATGAATCAGAGGCACAAGTTCTTCAACTTCATGGATTTCCGCAGGTTGTCTTTTCCCTTCAGCGTCATAAGCCGGTTGAAAAATGGGACAAGTCTGTGTCTTTGGCCAGCTTGCTGGCTATTGGCCGCATCTCTTTGGTCAGCCGCCGGAGGTCATCATTGTCGAAGTCTGAACCGTCCTCCTTCACGCCTGGATATCCTTTAATGATGTCCGCTGCTTCAAGGTCTGGAATCCAGGCTTTGGATCGAATAAGTGCGGTTAAAGCTCCTGCTCTGGCAACTGCCTTCTTCAACTCGGCAATCCGGGCTGGTAACATGGCCAGCTTCTCAAGTGTTTCTTTTATCAAGGTTGGGGCCGGTTTGTTGTAAGCCCCCGTGCAGATAGCCCGCTGAGACCCAGAGTACAAATGTTCGATCAAAGTATATGCCGCTTTGAGCTTCATGCACATGTCTGTACCAAGATGAGCAATCCGGGTGCCTGTCACGGTTTAACATCAGCAGTCTGATCAATGATAAGATTCCATGAGTTGCACCAAATATATAAAGGAGATACTTACCAAAGATAGCAGAAGTCATAGCGTTAATTTGCCGTTTCAAACCAGATAGTTCTTCCACAACTGGTTTCAGGGCAGCCTTGGCGTCTTCAGCACTTTTTATTAAACCGGATTTTTCGATTTCCCAATCAGCACGGTCCTTGTTGAAAGATTCTTTCAGTTTTTCCATTGTGGCAGGGCTTTGGTCAGCTCCTCTTTGGCTTTGGCAGCTTCTTCTTGTTGTGACTTCACATTCTCTTGCAAGTTAGCGTTTCGGGCGTCTCTATTCCTCAGATCAGCCTGCAACATTGAAGATATATCAAACAATAGGATATATATGTTCTAAGTACAAAGCGTATAACAAGTTATGCACTTCATACTTGGGGGCTAATGCCTATTTTCTCTAAAGTACTACATTTTATACAAGTCTCCAGAACAATGCAAGCATTATCCTGGACACTTGGGGGCTCATGTACGTCTGTTCTAAAACGGATGCATGGACTAAAACCCGGATTAACTTGCCAAGTTAAACCGGCCTTTGGGGGCTATGCCGCGGAAAGCTATCTAATTGTTTAAAGATAAGTCTTGGTTCTTATTAGAGACCTGACATTTTGAGGATCAATGATGAGAAACTTAAAATGCTACACAAACCCGACTTATGATTAACATCATAAAATGGCCCTTGGGGGCTACTTGGGCTAGTATTTCAACTTTGAATTAACAAACAAAGGGAGATGAAAATACCTCATATTGCTCTTTCATCAAATTCACCAAACCGGCTTCATAGTCCCGGTTTGAGTGCAAGCGGTTCAAGAAGCCAGAGTGAAGCTCTTCAGCGTTGAGATGAGCATAACTTGCTAAATCACTACTCCATTTGCCTTTTTCCCTAGCAGCCCGCTCTTCTTTGGCACTATGTTGAGCTAAGGCTACGGGATGGCCAGGAGAGCTGTGGCCCATTCCAGTAATAATAACGTCATCTCCTTGGCCTTCAGTGTTTTTGGCTGGTGATAATGGAGTCTCAACATCTCCCACCGGACTAGCCCGATTTGGCTCTGCCGGGTCGGTGTTAGGCGCGGCAGGCTCAACATCTGTTGGTTCATCAGTATTTTGTCCTTGAAGGGGCGGTTCATCAGAGGTGGCTTCAGGATGAGGGCCCTCCGGTTCACAAGTTTGTTTCGGTTCACCTCTTGGTTCTTCTTCTTCAGTGGCTGGGTCTTCAGACGGATTGTTGACCTGAGCTTTCTTGCTGGGTCTGGCTTTGGCTCTGCAGAAAAAATTAGAAAGAGGGTTAACATTTTATTCCAGATTTACAACACATTGAGATGAAAGGTTACAAAGCTTACCCAGCCACAATTTTCAAAGGGGGGAGTTGAGTTGCTGTCAATTCACCAGAAGATGAGGGAGGTGTCACCTGATAATTCGAATCGGACGGATTAAGAGGTTGTCTGAAATAACCTGCCTTGGGGTAAGAATTGTCAGGAGTAGGAGAGACCTCAGACCGACGCTTTCGAACCGGGGTGTCAGGTAAACCGGTTGAAGTAACTTGTTGGCCACTGTGCCGGGTTGTCCGGCGAGCTTCATGCTACTGAGTCTTCAAAATAAATGTTGGATCCAAATGAGCAAGAGGATGAGAAAAGCTTACTTTCCGGATTGCTTGACGGGTTTTTTGTGTTGGCTTAGAGTCTGAACCGGAGGAAAGGGCAATTACCTCTACATCATCAGCTTGACTGCCTTCTGCGTCCTCCTGAGGAAGATCATTGTTAATGAGATGCATGAAAAGGGAGCCAACTGAGTCAAGTTCTACCTCAACTTCCGGATCATCAGCATCATCAAGTTCCATGTTAATCCGGTCAGCTGTTTTCCATTTTGACGTCCGTTTGACGGCTTTGGTTTTGGGGCGAGAAGGTTTAACCGCTTTATCCCCAGTTGGCTTTACTGCTTTTTCTACGAATTTCCGTTTCCAGAAGGGATCATCACCCTGTACATACATACGCAGAAGAAGGATTACAAGTTGAACAAATTAAAGATATCAAGGATGAAAAGGAAGTATAGTACTTACAACAAGCGGTCTGTTCTTAGTATAGAAGGGGTTCAGTCCGGTTTGACTACAGACTAGTTCCGATTCATTCAAAATCTTCTTTACACCTTTAGTGACTTCTTCAATAGTTATTTGAATATTGCAATGATGTTGAGGGTCTTCAACCTCACCGGTATACTCACACATTAAACCGGGACGTCGGCTTAGCGGCAAGATGCTCCAAGATATCCAACAGCACACGAAATCAACACCTATTAAACCGTTGGCCATGAAAGCCCGGAGTTTGGCAAGTTGAGGGTCATATTTCGCCCTTTCTGCAGAGCTTAAGCGTTGTGGCATTGGATGGGTGTTGGAAAGCCGGTGATCACGAAAGCCTGGGAGGGGATTCTCATCTTTAGGGGACGTATCTCGGCAGTAAAACCAAGTCTGGTTCCATTCCTTTGGATGGCTGTGCAGTTTGGCATGAGGTAATTCAACTTCTTTCCGCTTTTGAATTGAGACACCACCAATTTCAGTGTTGGGGCCATTTACAAATTCTGTGTGCCGGTTTAAGTGAAAGAAGTCCCGGAATAGCTCCATAGTTGGTTCTTCCTGTAAGTACACTTCACAGAAGACCTGAAAGTTACATAGATTGGATACTGAGTTGGGCCCAATGTCTTGAGGATGGAGTTGGAAATTGGCAAGCACATCTCGGTAAAACTTTGACCCTGGCGGTTTGAAGCCACGGCTTATGTGGTCAACAAAGACCACCACCTCACCCTGCCTTGGGGTCGAAGGATTTTCTGCTCCTGGAACTCGCCATTTAATTTCAGTTTTCTTAGGCAAGGAGCCGATGCTGACCATATCGTTCAATTGTTCCTCCGTGACACGGGAACGAGCCCAGTTGCAAGCGGTAAATTGCTTGGCCATTGTGGAACAAACAAGCTGGAAACAAAAGGCCGCTTTATAAATCACTCAGGATGACATACAAGATGAAATGCAGTAAAAGATATACTGATATGTGAAATTGCATAAACCGGAGATCAATGCAATAATAGATAACAAGGCAGTACCAGAACATGGGTACCAAGACACTGTTAAACCGGAGTATAACTATGGAGGTAAAGGGCTCCTCCGGTTTAACAGAGGGCTAATGGTATTGATTGCTATGCAAAGTTAAACCTTCTATATTGGTGTGAGGAGTACAAATCTAAAAATACCTAAGTAAGGGGAAACAGATCTCACAGGTTTATATAAAAATTTCGGATCTAAGGGAAGACAGAAACTGGAATATATTCAGGTTCAAGCTTCCGGTACTTAAATAGTTCAGCCAATTCAGATAAAGAAGTTCTTGATATAATGAGGGAGTTTAATGAGGAGAATACGATTATGGCTACAGTCCCGCAAGAACAACAGGTCCAGCCTAGCCTCGAATGCTACAGATAAGAAAAGAGAGGAACAACACTGAAGTTTTTCGATGAACTCCGACGAACAGTGAAACCCTAAAAAGATAAGATCTGGGGTGGAAGTAAAAGAGGTTACCGGTGTCGCAAGAACGACGGAGGGAAGCTGCGGTTTTCTGGTTTGATCAGGGTGATGCAGCGGCCGACGGCGAGGCAGAGGCGAGGCTTGTTGATGGCAGCGGCGCTCAGGAGCAGAGACTTCGCGAGGAAGAAGAAGGGACGAAGGGGTAGCAGGAAAGAAAGGAAAAAGGGTCCCCTGCCCCTATTTATAAGGCGAAATGATACAACGACAAGTGCGGGAATCGAGGAGCTCAAAAAATGGATAAGTAATAATGGTGTCGCCTCGATGACTGGAGATGCGTTAATGAAGGTAATCTTTAGCTTTAATGAACAGATGACGTCAGGGTGGTTTGTTAAAGGTCTGGAGCATGACGTCACGGCGGTTTACAAGATCAAGGTGAAAATGTAAAGGAGGAATCTTTTCTAAGTGATGGAGATTGACATGAACCAGTTCAAACCAATCTGGGGCCTAATGTTGGGGATATTACTACTTGGCGTAAACCGGCCAGGAGTAGTCGGATTAACTTCATGAAGATTAGAAGCCCATGAAGACGTGAAGATGATGGCGCTTTATGAAGGCCCAAGGCCCATAAGTGAGTTAAGACCTGTAGATGTAAACCGGCTTAATCATATAACTTGCTTTGTAAGGTAGGAAGTGTAGAGACCAAACCGGCGACGTTTATGATCCGGCTTCGGGACTCTGTAAACCGACGGGCACCACCCATGTATATAAGGGGATGACTCGACAGCGTTTCAAGGGACAAACAACAACTCGAGAGCCAAACAAAGCGGATTCGCTCCCTGGCCTTCGAAACCCTAGCAATACCAATCACAACTAGACGTAGGCTTTTACCTTCCTCGAAGGGGCTGAACTAGTATAAAACTCCCCGTGTCCCCTTGTCCAGTTTAACCCCTTTAAGCTAACCCATTGCGATGGCTCCACGACTAAGTCCCTTCACAAGGACATCTGCCGTGACAAACCCACGACATACCTACTGGATCTTTGTGCCCTGTTGTCGTCATGGGCTGGGCCTGTTAAAAACAAAACCAAGCCTGGGCAGTCTACTGCCCAGTTGAAACTTGCTCGACCTAAAAAAACAATATACGTGCTCAATAAATGAGAGAATTCTGCAAGTACAGACTAATAAGTGGGATGCAGCAGGGATATTGTTTTTTCATCGTGATAATAAGAGCGTGCACGTGTTTCGAAAAATTTGGAGAATTGGGAATTCAAATGATAGGTGCTTATGCTACCCATCAAATAAAAACCAGGTGCCTGAAAATTCGTTTTGAAAAAAAATGATTCAGCTTTATATCCACGTCGACCCTCGACATGATGGTTGGAAGCAAATGCCAAGTTCATACCAAAAGATCGTTAACAACAATACCAACTTGCGGACAACAAGGTAGTACAAGTACCAATACCAAACTGACTTATAATCTTTTTACTCCTGGCCCTAGTGTTTGTCTGGTAGAAAATCTTGCAGAGGACCAGCTCCCGTTCCTTCTCTTGCTCTAGGTCCCCGAGGTGGTACTGGTGCATCACCCAGTTGGTCCTCTGCTGGTCGAAGTTCTTGTTGGTGTGCAACACCAGAACCTTTTTGTTGCCCGTCTGCCGGCCGTTGACCATCACCGGCAAGGTATTGCCTGTGTTGTGCCACATTGCGTGCATGCCGCACTCCGACTGTATCTTGCGACGCGTCCACTGCCCCTTTTGAATGCCCTGGAATTGCGCTGGAAGAAATGCTTGCTTAGGCCACTCAGTGTGATACCTGCAGTATTGTCAAATACAGGTTTTAGTGTACGCAGTTGGCATTTTCATAACATCTTTGGCATGTTGCAGTCACTTGTTTCACTTTTTATTAACTGTCAAATTGTAATTTCTTCACCAGGTCCGCATCTAAAAAGAAAAATAGAGCTATAAACAAATGAATATGCTTGTGCAAGTAGACGGCCGATCGGTGTCTTACCTAGAAGTTTTCAGGATGGGTGTAGCACATGTCGTGCTCGTTGTCGATGGTTGGTATGAACAAATCGATGAGAGGGTGAGATCTCGCGCCGTCAGCACTCACTTTGGCCTCAAGGTGCTCGATTAGCTCCTGATCCGGGGATCGAACTTGACGCCAGCCGGCAGCACTGGCCAATCCTTCTTCGACTTGCATCGGTTAATTCCAGTTATATGGTACTCAATGTATGATCAGTCGACTGTTTTAAGTGAATGATGAAAGATTTTGACAGATAAGTGGTACTCCAAATCTGAAGTTCAGAATACCCGAATGCGCCGCCGGGATTCTTGTGTCACCTCACGCGCAGCGTGTTGTCACTTTAATTCAATGTGTGGACATGATGAATAATTTGACCGACGTATACTAGTACTGCTACTGTACTACTTACTAGTCGTATTTAGTGTCACATTTTAACCATAGGTTTAACTAACAAGTACGCACTTGAAGCCTAATTGATATATATATATATATACTGAACAACATCTCCATCATCATTATCAGTACATCCTGCGCAGGTGAGTTAGGATGCACTTGATCCCAGAAAGGTATCTATCCTTCAAACCAGAGGGGTGCTTCAAACTAACAACATTACATAATATCCAACAAAAGAGGGTCATGCTACAGCAGCAGAATACATGGCTCAGTCTAGATATCAGTACGAATCAAGTTGTGCATATTTGCTGTTGGCATGAACCACATCGCCGCATGTCGGGTTTGCAAAAGCCATCCATCGCATGGAAGCTTGATGCCTTTCACACACTGAAGATTATCTGGCAACAAGCTGTGTCGACGAATCTCTGGATATGGTGATTCATGAAACCCATGGTATGATGTGTAAACACAGCCCCCCCTGGCGAATGGAAGTTTCATAGCACGGTAATCATCGCCGGTGATATGATCGATGATTGGTTGGATGATCGGATAATTGAGCCTGAGGAACATGGAGTGGTTGCCGAGGCTATAAACCCGCCTCCAGTTGAATATGCCTGGCCCAACGGAGCTGGGATCTTTCTCGAACACGAAGCAGCCATAGCCATCAATGTCACGAACGCCCCAGGCATTGTACTGCATGTGGTTTGATGAAATGGTTTGGTCAATTTGGTACATGCAAATGAGCATCAAATGACCACCATCAGCTGGACGAGCGATAAACCACCACCCATCGGCTGGTATGATTCCAGGTCCTGGAATCATGAAGGCCAGCGCATTTGTGTCTGCTGCAACAATTCAAATTGGAGACCGAAAGGACAAAAATAAACAATCATGTTCAGAGTATGTGTAATTAAGATTATTATAATAGTGACACATATCATAGACAGAGAATTGCAATGTCGTGGTCATAATCATACCCCAAGTTAAAAAAAAATAAGCCAATGGCTTTCATATTCTAGCAATATATCATGGTTCAAACATCATGTAACAATGAGAGGAAAACAGATATGACAGGGCCTACTCATATTCTACCATAGCACTTACTACAGTTATCATATCTACTCTATTTTATAACATGCATTGTTATAAAAATCCTGGAAATGAGAGTAACATATAGCAATCATGATGTTATACTCATAATATCTATTCTAACAATCATTAGATACCAATTGTTCTCATATCAACTCTAACAATAACATGTGTGGTCATAAAAATCTAGGAAATGAGACGAACATATAGCAATGATGTGGTTATAGACATACTATATATATTCTAAATGTGTAACAATGAACAGGCAGTCGTATTCTTAAGGTAAAGATGATATGAGATAGAACAATTACACGACGATAGATTCCACCAGTATAGGCAGCCAATCTGTGCGTCGACCGCATAAATGATGCCATCGTGCACTATAGCATCAGACAGAAGTGTTGGGTAAAGAGGATCGACGATGAGACATAACCATGTATGGCGACCGGATTCCAGATAGACTAATCCCATGTTGAACACGGCAATGAGCTTGTAATCCATGTATTCTTCTGATGGTGTGGGCACTTCATAGATTACAACCTTCAGCAAATAGAGGTCGAGCAAAAAGCTCGACGCGTCTCGTGCGTAGTAGGCAGGAGTGTCCGGCGAGCCACGAGGCTGGATGGCGGTGGTATCCAAAGATGGATGGGTGATCTCTCACTGGGTGTAGATATCCACAAGACGCCACGGACTACCAGATCGGTGGATGAGGACGATCCAGTTGGCCTTCATGCCCGCCCCACAGTGGCTGCGAATGAAGGACAGGTGGACGGGTACTGGTAGCATGTCGAGGGGCACCACGACAGCCTCTGTAGGATCGTCAAGTCGGTGTCTGGGCCACCTGCGAGGATCGGACATCAGCAAGCAGGGTGTCTTGAAAAGAGCCAGCCGGTTGCAGACGAGTAGACGGTACAAAGACACCGAGCATGCGGCCAGACGGACGGTGCTGAGTAGGTCCATACGATTACGGATCTGCTCCAAGAGAACATCGGGGAGGGAATTCCAATCACGGCTCTGCGTGTCAGTCGGTTCTGCCATTGGGGTTTTCGGTGCCTGCGAGCCAGCGGGGAAGTGGATTCGGGCGGGCGAGCGAAGAAGCTTCTCCTCGTGTGGCCGAGCAATGAGCGAGGGGATATGGTACGCGCGAGCTACCAAGGAAGATAGTGCGGGCGGGTGAGCAAAGAGCGGGGACAAATGGTGTGCGGCCGACGATAGGGAAGAGAGGAGGAAGAAGAAGAGAGGAGGAAGAAGAGTGGAAGACGGGGAAGAAAGTGCATTAAATCTCAATTCTACTACTACTACCAGGATATACCGTCCTTCGGAGTGTAAATAGTTACACCGATGACATATGTGTCTACCACAAGAGGGCCCATATGTCAGTTAATGGAGGACAGAAGCGTGCTCTACTGGCAAACATGATGGCAGTACTAGGTAAGGCTGATTTAGTAACACGAACACGCTGGTTCAGCTTATTAATTAAGTGTCCCATCTGCTGCAGCGTGTATTGTCACTTCACTGCGAAGACTAGTTGAATAGTTCTCTCTGACCGAGATGGGGAATAATGGACCGCGAAGACTTCCTTTCTACATTATCCCTATGCCTCTACGCTCACTTCACTCATTTTGCTCCGTACATAGTCACTTGTTGAAATCTCTAGAAAGACAAATACTCCGTATTTGGGAACAAAGGGAGAATTTTACTCCGTATTTGGCAACGGAGGGAGGATTTTACTCCGTATTTGGGAACAGAGGGAGTATCACCATATGGAGGGAACAAAGGAAGCTTGAAATATGAACATGTCAATGGGAGGGAGTAAGCCCCATGCATGCAACATGCAACACTCACACGTACACATGGACGCACGCAACACTCACGCACCCATGCGGCACACAGCACACGACGCAACACACACGCTCACGCTCAAGTGCTCAACCTACTCCCTACGTCCGTGAAAGACTGTACATTTAGAGATTTACACATTGACCAGGGCATAATTAACGCCCAAAAGTAGCAGACTTATGTGTGCATGCGACCATTGAGAGAAGAAGATTAAATGAAGGTCGTTGCATGCTGTAATTAAGGATAGACATGTAGCCTATACCTAGAGCACAAGTTGGTGCATTAGTCAATCAATATCGATTTAGATTAAAGGCTAAATGCATTGGAAGTGTAGATGTACTACACTCTTTGTTTTTTAGCAGATTTCTTTGCTCTGCCAACTGACGGGTGGGACCCAGAAACCAGGTGAAAATTTAACCAGTCAACAAAGTGCCACGTTGACTATGTGGCCAGTCAGTAGGGTGCAATATGGTGCTCTACGATGAGCTAGTGATTGTATAATCACCGCAAAACTATATATAGTGACCGTAAAGAGCGTATTGTTACATATGTTGACCGCCAGTGTATTTTTCTCGTTTCAAATTAAGCCATATTAACCAGAAAGGACACATTATGGACTAGTACTAGTACTGCTTTGATGTGTCCTGTCAACTCGCCGAACGAGGAGAAGCTTGCTTACTACACCTCTCCCTTGCCCACATGCGCGATGGTTCGCAGGACGAGGAGAGGGTTTTGACTACAACGCCCTCTCCCTCTCCCTCTCCCTCGCCCTCGCCCTTGCGGTGGACGTGTAGCAGTTCAATCGGTGTCAGATTGCCAGAAGCATAATGTGTATTGTAGTATCATCATTGTTGGACCTTCCGAAGAGGCGAAGAGCCAAGTGCAAGGTTCACACGAGTACGAACTGTTGAACCTCCCGAAGAGGCAAAGATCCAAGCGCAAGGTTTTATAGGAGTTTTCGTCCTAGTAGGAGCGTACTACAACTATAGCGAATGATGCTATTGTATGATGCCGCCACGTCACGTATATCCAAAGTTGTGCCACCTTTTTTTTTCTCAAAGAGCGTGTTGGATCCCGTGCAACAACCACACAAGTTGCACGTACACATAACACATTTACTAGTAATAAATTCTAAAGGACAAATGCCAGTATGCCACACAAGTTCATCTCCAATTAATGTGATAAATTTGTGCATGACTAGTCTACATATATTCACAGCGCTACCGTTCACAATTTACCGTACTCCACTTATACATTATAGATGGGCTACATGTCCTCCTCCAGGTTCCAGTCCCAGGTGTTCTTCATGGATGGCACGATCCATAGTGGTGGGCAACGGGAATCATTGTCGCAGCTTTCTAGTCCGGTTCCACACAATGGAGACTCATCCAAGCTGAAGCAGCATAAATCAGGGATAGCGTGTCCCAACATTCGTTCATCCAGCGGTGCGCACTGAAGACGCAACCATGCTTCATGAACAACAAGCCTTCCGTGTCGTGCACGGAAGGTGGCATCCACTTCACAATGGGGTAGTTGTCCCCAATGAAAAGCGAGTACTCTCCAAGAGTGTTCCTCAGCACCCACGTAGCATCACGGGGG
Source organism: Triticum urartu (assembly GCF_003073215.2). NCBI lineage: Eukaryota > Viridiplantae > Streptophyta > Magnoliopsida > Poales > Poaceae > Triticum > Triticum urartu. Next base: position 177,058,084 of record NC_053026.1, on the reverse strand, counting down.
TCGAACTCGGCGCTGTTCATCTGGTACACGCGGCATCTTAGATCTGGACACATGGTGACGTACATAGTCAAGGTCCATGCATAATAATGTTGTGCTCAAATATGGCGGTCAGTAATACTGTGCAGCAAATAGTACTACTTCGGTATAGAGGAAGTAAAATAACCTGCTTATTATATATAGCCACTCTTGGCTACATGGATGAGATAGTAAGACATGGAAAAACAAAAATGGTGGCAGCTAGTGGGTAAAAAGTACTCCAAGGTAAAAAAGTACTCCTACTAGTACGTAAGTAGAGTACTAGTACAACAATGAAAGAGAAGGCGGGAGGGTTAAAAATGGAATACCTGGGTAGATGGTGACGTCCGATCGTGGTAGATTGTGTGACCATGTTGCACATCAGTGGTACCATGGGTAACGACTACTAAGATAGTTGATCCCAATATGCCAAAGTCATCTACAAGGTTCCAGGTTCGACCGAATTACGGATGCAAATGCACATCCAGGATCGGCGATCTTATTTTGATCGCGGGATGACTGGTCCCTGCAAAATAATGGAGTACCGTTAGGGATGCAAATAATGGTTTGTGCATTCCGTTTGTAATCTCCCGTACCGTAGGATGGCAACCAGATGAAACAAGTCCCCTGGCTTGTCACTGCAAAGATGCGGCCTAGATGGCGCACGGCGTCTTCGAACATGTAGGGGTACAAATCTGCCGCCGCCAACATGCGGCAGCCTCTGCCATTACTGCCTCTTGCATTGATGGCAATCCTTATGTCGAACACCGCGATGAGATAGTAATCGTTGCAGCCATGTCGCTTTGTTGGCGGGTCCGCAATTGCTATCTTCTTCAATATCATGTAGGCATCATCATACGTATTCAAGCCCAGCCAGTCCGGAAGGCCGATCCCAATGGTGGGGAAGGGGTCTACCTGAACGGCCGCACTGCTGTGGATGTTGTGCAAAATGATGGTGGTATCCAACCGGAGGTATGCAAGCCAATCTTTGTTGGCACCGACCCAGACCTATATATAAGACGGTGGGCAGCGGAGAAATTACCGGATGGAAATGGAATAACTAAGTACTACATGATCAAAGTCCATTACTGACCTACTCATCAGACAAAATCCGACTACCTCTCAACGTCGGCAACTCTAGCGGAGTCAACATGCAACCATGGCCAGGGAGCGGTGGACTGTTCGAAGGATTGTCCCATAGAAGAACCTTCTCCTCGAGGACGCATGGAAGACCAACAAGCATGGCCTCTTCCCAAGCCTTTTTAAGCACCATCTTGAAAAAGTTGGTGCAGGAAGCACCGAGTCTTGCGGTGGTGAGGACATCAGAGCGGCGTGCGATTTATCCCGGAGGATCATCGTCCAAGGTCTCCTAGCCTCGACGAGGAGGAGAACCACCTGGCAAATCCATGGGAGCAGTGACGAACTGCCTTCTCTTCAGGGGGAGGGGAACTGGCAAGGAGGAGATAAGAGCGTAGTAACCGCAGGGCCTCGTCCCTTCCAACTGTAGATCGTTCCTTAGCAAAGGGGTGAGGCTATTATTTACTACTAGTACTAGCATTATGGGACGTTATGGGATTGCATTATACTATAAATAATAGCACTAGTAAGAAATTTTTGGCACTAGCTAGTAGTTTTTGGTGTGGATTAAGAAATTTTGGGTATGTTTTTGCTATTTTTTGTACATGCCAACCAGTGTCAAAAAACGTCTTGCATTATGTGACGGAGGAGTACGTACTCATACTATAGCAGTACTAGTACTACTTTCTCAACTAGTAGTGCGATGCACTGTACTTCTAGTATAGTGCACCAGTTTTGAACTCTTGGATCTCAGGGCCAAGGAGCTACAGTTGGAAGTGGAGGGTACTACGTACTGTTCTCTAGAACCATCGTTGTACTATAAATGCAGGGAAAATACACCTGCGTAGTGGCCTAGTGGGTACTCTCGGTGCTCTATTCAGCAGCTCCTCTCATGTAGATGGCCTACTCAGCCGCTCCTCTCACGCACACACTAGTAGCCTGTTTATCAGCGATGGTTACTGCGGGGGCAGATCATTTGAGTTATTTGATACAGCGAGACTAGGCTTTTCGCTTCCATTTGTGGAGGTGTAATGGATCTCGTCGAACTTTGTTAGTAGTTCCTTCTTTATGAATGAGGTGAAGCAAAGCTTTTGCCTCCGTTTCAAAAAAAACACGTCAAGAGGAATTTCTTTTATAGTAGAGCCGATAATTGAGTGAAGTCCATGCGTGCAACGCCACAAGCTACAGAGTAGTAGTAGAGAATTTTACGTACAGAGCCATATTGCATAGTTCCCAATGCCCCTCCAGGCTTTTCCGGCTCCTCGGGCTTAATTGGGAGGCGCTAGTTTAAATATGCTAGTACTAGCTGATGAGGAAGTTGCAAGCGAGGTGCGGCTAGGGCGAGCACGCAAGCCACGAGATGCTGGGAAGGAAAACCCGTTCACGTGGCTAGGCTAAGTGCACCCAGATTGTGGTGCCGCACGTCTGTTTGACTTCAAAACTCAAACTACCCATGTAAAATATTGGCTCGCAGCGAAGTTACTATTTAAAAGGCCGCCGTGCGTTCAACCGAGATCAAACCCACAAAACGAGGTATACACTCCCGCGGCCACTAGTAGTACTCGTTGGAGTACAACGCAACCTAGAATCGCCTTTTGTCGCTAGTAGTACATTGTTCCTTACAACAAACCCCTAATAATGCAAGAAATCACTAATAATGCCAAGAAACTACTACCACTTGCATACATGGCAGACTTAAGATAAGACTACCTTATCAACCATTGTACATGCTCTTACCAACCAGCCCTACCAAGAAAGGACTACTCTACAAAGTGCCGTTGTAGGCACGTTTCAACCCATGGCCCTGTTTGGATACATTTTTTGTCAATCTAACCCTGCCATCCTAACACCACTTTGGTTAGAGTTAGTTTAGGGTTAGAATCTAACTCTGACTTAGAGTATCCAAACAGGGCCCATGTCGCCCATTAAGTCAACGCCTTCTATTCGACCAAGCGTTATGACTTGTGGGACCTACATGTCAGTCTGCACAAAAATCCCCGAGTGACCTCCTACCGCCGGCCCGTCCACCTAGTCATCCTCGGCCATGGGACGCAGCTATCGCCGCCGGCAGAAGGCGAGGTCAAAACCGTCGGCGGTGCAGAGTCCATCTTGTGGCAGCCCGAATGCTAGCTACGTCCGACGCTCGCGGCCGCTAGCTAGCCAAGATAGCTCTGTCCAGCTGCTTGTCTGCAAGGTTTGCTAGCTAGATTGGCACGGCGGTGCGGCGGCTTGCTCGCGCGCGCCGTGCTAAGGCCAGCCATCTGGCTCGAGCGAAGGCCAGCGTGGCGGCTTGCTCGCTCGTGAGTCACGCTCGGGCCAGCCTGCCAACCCGTTCGGAGGCCAGCGCGGCGTCTGGCCCGTCTGGTGGAGCGGCGGCCAACTCGCTCATCACCGGCGCCACCGACGAACACGCATCAGTACTGTTTGAAGTAATGTTCAGAAAAAAAATAATGATTTGAGGGGAATAACAGGATAGAAGGTCAGATGTGGGTCCCTCGTGTCAACGGTCAAACAAATTGTGTTGGTTTAAGCTGCCTCGTCAGCACGGACGTGTGGGCCAACCCTATCATAAATGGGTTTAAACTAACCTAATTGGTATGTAGTAGTTTTTGGCGTGGATTAAGTAATTTTGGGTATGTTTTTGCTATTTTTTGTACAATAGATTCTTCCTAGGGCTAGTTCAAAGTGGTAGTTTTTTGTTAAATACTCTACATATTGTAAGTAGGAGTGAAAGTTAAGCTTTGGAACCCAATAAGCAAGGCTAGTTACATAGTGCATATGTGTACATGATTGAAAGTAAATATCAACCATGAGTGACTAATATCTTGATGGAAAACTCGAAACTATGGAATACTAGGGAAAAAATTGCATGGTTGGAAATACTAGCAATGTTCATGTGCGTTGCAACGAAATATAATTAGAATAATACTTATTCACAAACTTGATACAAAACACTCTAATTTTGATATACATATATCACTAGAGATATATTATGTTTCAATTAGAATATATTCCTTGGGCTGTTTTGGTGAGGTCAGGGAGGGATGTGGTTGGTTTTAAGATACTAATTATGGGTTTTTCTGCAAATTGGTAGACAAGTGGGATGTTTGTGAGAAAAGGCAACAACTTACCTCATAGTCATTAGATGTAGATCTAATGGTCACAAACGACGGATGGCAGACACACCATCATCACCAACTTAGTCTTCTGTAGGAGTACTAGCAAGATCCGTGCATTGCACGGAACATCAAGATGCATTTTTTTTATAAAAACACTCGTTGTGATTGACCCATGCGAGAGTAATCCCATGTGTAAAAACTAATGATATCTCGAGAAATAGGATATAAGGTGAATAGGAGTGGGGCGTGGTGGTGATTGGTGGTCGGACTGAGCGGAGGCATGGGGATTGACGACGCCAGCAGCGGCCACCAGGCCAGTTTGTTCCAGAGGCTTCCTTTCTTAATTGCTCAACAATGAGGTTGTTGGAGATAAGGATGAACGAGGGAAGGCCTTGTCTGCAAATGTGGAGAGGGGTGCGGGTATCTTTTAGTTTAATTTCCATCAGTCAGATATAGATCAGACGGTCTATATTGCAAGATGGCATGCGTACCATCATCACCAACTCGGTTTTTTATAATTGAAGAAATATAAGTATGGAGATACAAACGTATTATCGATACTTGTTTCCGTAAAGTAGCATCTACATTCTATTCAACGCCTCAGCATGTGAGGCCTTAGCACAATGACTTCTCGACTGTGTAAAACAAAGGTTTTCCAGTCGCCGATAAGGAGGGGGTGACGGCGGCGTGCTTTTTGGCTTGCTCTAGTCCTAGTAGTCATACTAGGTGGTCTAAGAACGTGTAGATTTATTATTTTTCACGTCTCGTGTTTGCCATACTGCAACGACTGTTGATGAATAGACGGTAAGTTATTCACGGGGAAACCCTTGTTGAGCGTGTTTGTGTGAGAGAGACAGTGTGCGTGTATGATATGTCTAGAGATCGAGGCAATGATAACAGATTCTTTGTGTCTATGTGTGTGGAGGATAGAGAGAGACATGTACATGGGGCTTTGTGTTGTGTAACGTGGAGACACATATACATAATTAGAGAGTGAGTGTGCGAGATACACATGCGGACATGGGGAGAGATGAGGATCTAGATTAATGGGTGTTTGTGCGCGCGTTTGTGTGTGAGAGGGAGTGTGTGTATGTGGAGTAGAGAGACCACTAATGATGTAAACCTAGTATAAGGGAAGGGGGAATGGTGTGACATGTGTAGTAGCGGGATAGCATGGGTGCGGGCGGGGGGAGCAGACTATTTGGAAGAGACATCGATTGTGTGTGGGAGAGGGGTGTGAGAGCGAGCGAGAGAGAGAGAGAGAGAGAGAGAGAGAGAGAGAGAGAGAGAGAGGAAGAGAGGGGGCGAGAGAGGGTCCATAAATGGCATATAGATAGGGAGACAATGTTGATGTTGTTTGAAATTGGCCTATGTACAGAGACGCAAGGGAAGCGAGTCATCGTGTGTGTGATAGGGACTTCATGAGAGATCTAGAATAGATGGTGTAGAGAACAATGTGAGAGATCGAGAACGATGATACATTAGGGAGCTATGGAAAGAGTCACGACATATATGTATACAAGGGAGGAGCTAGGGCGGGTCCGCATGTGGGAGAGATAGAAAGAGGAGAGTGGTGCACAAGGAGATAAAGTGTGCTTGTTTTGCAGTGGGGGTGGTGTGTGAGGTGAGTGTGCGAGAACCACATAACTAGGGTGATAGACATTTGGGGGCGACGTTTTGTGTGTATGGGAAAGATACACTCTACATAGTGCATGTGCTTGGGAAAGAGAGATGCCGGGAGACCTAGCTAGAGAGTGGGGGAAGAGATGTATGCATGCCCAAGAGACAAAGTGATAGAGACCTATATTGGGGTCCGGACTTTAGAAGAGAGAGGGGTGTTAATGTGCTCGTGTGTTGGTGTTTGGGGGAGAGAACGACTTCTTTGTGTGTGTGTGGGGGGGGGGGCGCGATGAGGGGGAGGGGGGGTTGGCTTCAAATAAAGAGTGAGGTGTCTATATTTGAGGGACTTTAGCGTAATTGAGATATACATGGTCAATAGTGTGTGCACTCAAGGTTGATCGATTTGTTTCACAGTTTGGACTATGAGATAACGATACTTTTGAACATGCGTGATATACTTTGATGTACCAGAATTACAAACCTAAGATTGGAATTTTGGAATTCGACTCCATCATTAGCTTTTGTAATTCATTTAAACGGAGGTACATTTTTAAGCCAGGATTTCGTGATTTCAAATTCATATATCAAACCTAGAGATATACACGTACGGGCATGTTCAAACTTTATAATCATCCACTTTATTCATACACATACACATTTTTGCTTTCGTCATCATATTTAGGATAAACACATTTGGAATTTCATTTGAATTGGACCATATGATGGTATTTGCTTGTAGTAGCTCAATGATCCATATTTGAATTGAATGGACAATCTAAGTTTCGAGTTGGAGACATTGATTTTCAAAACTTGCACTTTTTTGCGTGCAAAACAAAAAATTCTCGACCATGATATCATAGTCGGCCGTACAAGAGCAGAATATAATTTCAGGCGCCAAAAGCTTTCAAACTTCCTGCTCATATCGAAATATCTCGCGCCCAAAAGTTTAGCCCTGCGATATTCCTGTTTTACCCCTGCCACATGAACGAAAAAGGGTTGCTTTGGTAACTCCATTGTTTTCCTCTCTTTGCCCCCAACATTCTTCCCTAGAGCTCCTCCCCTTCCCCTCCCCGACCCCCCAACCACAGCAAGCCGCCGAATCTAGTCCTCCGCCGCAGTGGTGGACCTCACACCCCGACGGATCTACCTTCCGCACCTTGGAACCCCCAACTGCCAACTCACCACTTCACCGGAGCCGCTTCAGCGACTGGCTTGTACACCGCTCCAGATCTCCTTGACCACCATCATGTTCTACTGCACCAGATCTGCTTAACCGGCGCCCTCGTCCACCATAGTGTAGGCCCTTCACTGACTCCCTCGTCCGTCCCTTCGCTGGCCCTTCATACAAGCCCTCGTCCGCCGCAACAGATCTGCCTCACCGAAAGCACTGTACAAAGCCCGCCGAAGCCTTCGTCCACTGCACCAGACCCGCTCCATGGACGCCATATTCAACTCCACCGGCCCTACTTTACCGACGCCACAACCTCATCAGGTTATTTCGATCTGTACTCCTTCGGTTTTTCTCTTTATCATGCAACTGTTCACTTACCACAGATGAGCTTTCTTGTATGTCGACAGGCGCCGCAACCATAGCACCGGAGCCGCTTCAGCGACGACGACAGCCGGCCCAAACTCAACCGCAACATGAGCACCATCGATGATCCTTAGCTATCAAGTATGCCAACGATACCCATACGCCGCCGAGAATCAGGTAGTATTATCCAACGGCCGGCGCCTACGTTCACTTTCTTAGCATAAGCACAACACCTTTGGATTTCTTCAGGGCATCATTCAGTTTTTCATGAGACGCGTTATTCTTCTTGCACCTGTAGGGCCATACTTCTGGCAGTGAACATGTTACATGTGCTAAATTACATACGAGTGCACATATAGTTAATATGCTTTAGTTTTGTCCTAAGTATTACTGTACTTCCTAGATATCACTGCCTACTATTTTACTTCTTGCATGCTATATTTATGATAATGGTGTTGTTCTGATGCCACCTGTTGGTTCCATCAGACTGATTCATGTTCTCTATTCTTAATTACACATTAGCAAACTAGCATGTGGTTCCGCTGGTTTTTGTTCGTTTTACCCTACATTTTCTGATGCTAGCTATTGCACCACTGCTACGAGCCTCTGTTCATTAATTTTGTGTGTGTTCTAGATCTTCCCAAGTTGCATGACTAATTTGATGCTTCTATTAATTATGGAGCTGCCAACCCCATCAAGAAAAATATTTGTTCTTTTGGGGCTAGCACCTCGAACAAGCATAAAAATAGAGGGAAGCGGATATATTGTCGTGTATGCACACACCCTTCTTTCATTAGTTTAGATGAACCATTGATGATCAATTCGAACCAGTGCATGCGATTAAAATTAATTTTAACTAAATAGAGGGTGCAGAATAAACTACTACAAGTAGATTTGCAACCACGAGATGCTGAGGATATCTTCAAAGAACATTGCAACAGCAGCGAGGCTTCACAGCAACATATGTTAAGCCAGTGTGTTTTAGTATATGTGAAATGTAATGTGTGTGGTCTGCTTTCTTGGCTTGTGCCCTCAACCTGTAATCCTATAGAATAACAAATAGTTTAGTTGTCTGCTTTGCTGTATTGCTTGATTCGAATTCTTGTTTGTTACTTGTTACGCTATACCTGAGTTGGCCAATATGTCAGCAGTGCCTGCTGTACTATCGTAAAGAAATGCATGCCTAGTTCATTTGAGTCCTTAACTTTTCCTCTGAACTTCATCACAAGAATATCTTCGTAGTTTATATGAGGCCACACTGTTAAGTGCTTTCTCAGATTATTTCAACTGCTTAGATGCCTTGGCAACTTAAATATAGCGGTGGTACACTCCCTTTCAACTAGGGATGTCAACTGGGTCCCGTTTAATCCTGATTAAAGTCAACTAGTGGTATGATAGTTCAAAAGAGTTTTTTGTTTTTTGAGGAAAATGAACCAGGGAGCTAGCAAAAACTAACTAGATGGGACTGGCGGATGTCGTTTATTTGCCACTTACATCCCTAGTTTCATCTTACCGTTTTAATTTCTTTTCGGCTGATGCTGCTTCGAACCATTTAAATATAGCTTGCCATGATCGGCAATAATTCGTATGTCGTTTACCATGTAAGCTTACTTCCTGGATCATGCGGTAACCATCTCTTACTTATGTCCAGCGGAAACCTTTCAGGATGCCGTTTAGACTAGGACACAATGTACAACCCCAGAATCTATTTGTGGAAGCAGTGCGCCATCCATGTTACCATATGGTAGCAGTTCAGAGGCAACACCGCCGGAGAGCAGTCTGAGCACAGATATTATAGTTCTTGAGGCTCTACTAGAGGCAGAAAGAGATGGTGTGGCTGCCATGAATGAGGTAATCTCGATCTTGAAGCTGGAAATTATGCAATTAGTTGCACGCATTATGCAAGCAACCCAAGAATTGGATTAAGTAAGAATGTTGCATTTGAAGATGGAGGAGGTCCTGCTGCTTCTGCTATCTGAAGCCCAGGGTAATCCTAGTTCTTCTTAATATAGCAATTGAAATTGTCATTAGATTATTGTACTTGCATGTTGTGTCATGTATCTGAATGGATTATGTTGTAAGACCCCTATGTTGTCCATGTGTTGTAATGATCCAAATTTTTTAGGCGAGGTAATCCTCAGTACGTGTATGATTGACATAAGATGAACTGTTTTTCGTGTGAGAATATTGTATTGTATGAAATAACTGTTTGACTCAAAGTGTATCCAACCTACTGAATTCGAAGATCACGGCATTTCTAAATCATAATCATATATAAAGGTGGAATAAATCTTTTTTGTGGTTTTGAAGAAATAAATAACAAAATGTAGAATTATCTGTGGATATTCGTAGTCGAATAAAAACTGCATTTGGATTTAGTTGCTAGGGCCCAGGGCGAACGTGAATGCTAATTCTCCCAAGTTTTGAACGAAGCAACTAAACACCCACTATCATTTGTGGGCTGCCCGAAGCAAGTGTTTGCGAGATGGAAATTACCGTCTACCCCTGACACTTGACATCCTTATCGACCGGATTTACACTGCTGTCAATAGGGGTAGACTAGTAACTTCAATCAGACGTGACACGACGGCTTCTGAGCCCATTCAGACACGATGGGCGCCAAACGTGGGCGGCAAAACACATTTGATTCAAGCTCGTCCGAAAGACATGTGTCTCTCCCTCCATTTCCCCATTCATCCATGGTGGGCGGCAAAACAAACTCTCCTCGTCCGAAATCGATGTAGGCTAATATTTTAAATAGGGGCAAATGTGTAACTTCCCTTAGACGTGACACAACCGCCCTACCTGTCAGCCCCGTTCATACACTGTGGGCGCCAACTGTGGGCGGCAAAACACCCTCTCCTCGCCCGAAATCATTACCGGCAAATATTTGGGAGATGCAAGATTACCGTCCTATCCCCAACCGACGTGATGTCCGAAATTTTAAACGGGGGATAAGTTCGTAACTTTCCCACATTTCAGACAAGCGTGTCCCAAAGTTTGAGATGACCCTCCCCCTCCCCCTCCATTTCCCCATTCATACACCGTCGGCGCCATGACAACCTCCCCACTACGGCTAGCCTCCTCCGTCCGCCACCCCATCCTCCACCTTGCCGGAGCCGCTACCCCTACCCCGTCGTCCACTGCAAGAGATGGACGTCTCTCATCCACGACGCCGGACCAGGATCCTTTCATCGCGTCGTCTTGCTTCATCGGCGCAGTCGTCCACTTTGCCGTTGCCGCTCCTACGACCGCCTTGTCCACGGCAACATGATTTATCCCCCAACCCAGCCATCTGCCATCTAAAGTCTTCTTCCCCGCCGCCGACAGCCATCGCACCCACAGCACCCTCAACGTATCAGTAGGGGCCTACACGGCGTCGCAAGAGAGGTGGTACTCTTCCATATGTGCTTAAGTTATTGATCTCACCCAGAAAATAGATCTTAAATTGTTTACTGTACTTTTCATGTCCGTACCAAATCGTAGTGGCTAGTTGAATGCAAACATTGGTTGCGAAGTAGCTTTGACCGGTTTGCACCTTCAGATCTGCCATGTCACGGTCACTATACTCGTAAAGCTTATGGTTTCCCCCCTTTATATTCACTACCATCATCGTAGGTGCTTCACTGCTTCGTGTCATGCTAGCACTGCTCCTCAAGACCTCAACCCATCAAGCAAAACAACATGCCACTCATAATTCCAAAGCTTACGTGTTGAAATACGAATCTGCTATGATGCTCATATTACTAAAACAGAGAATGTTTAATTGGTCACCTAATGTTCCTATATTCATTTCGAAAAGCATGTGCACCACCCACTGGTCCAGCTAGTTCCACTTTCCTGATTTTACTCTTGATGCTTAGGGTTTTCCCCTTTTATCTACTCTACTATGATCTGTGTAGGTGCATTCTTTCATACTAGCATTACTCCACCTTTCAAGCTAAACAACACAACACTCAAAATTCCAAAGCTTAGTTGTTCGAATATGATTGTGATATGATACTGATATTAGTTAACAGACACATTTATTTGGTTAGCTAAAGGCCCCACTTGAGTTTCCAAATGCATGTCACGACATATATAGAGACAGCAGAATTGCATTTCTTTGTCACTTGTTGACTATACTTTCTTGTCCATACCAAATCTTGTTATTTCAAAGCAAATATCGGTTGCTAACTACCCTTTGCGCGGTTTGCAGCTTCAGATGTGCCATCCCACTGCCACGGTCAACACTATACTCATCATGCTTATGGTTTCCCCATTTATGTTGACCACGATCAGCCTACGTGGTTCGTGTCGTAATAGCATTGCTCCACCCATCGAGCTAAACAATCTTAGTTGTACAAATTCAAATATGATATTATGCTGATATTAGTAAAACTAAGAGATGTTTAATTGGTCAGCTAAATGTTCCTACTTTAGTTTCGAAATGCATGTGAGCCACATATGGAGAGACCGGAAGGAATAGTATTTCTCCGTGTGCTCTGGTTCATCATGGGTCGCCAACCGACATTGTATAGAAAGACTTGTAATATCTTCAATCTGCTTGCTCTTGTGCTCTTCTTTAAGATGATCCTCTTCTCTTGCGGTCGACTAGTCAGGTCGAGTTATTCTCCCTTAGTATATTTTGAATCAGTCAGGTCAGGTCGACTTGTTCTTCTTTACTATATGTTGAAGCTGTCATCTGCGAAGTATCATCACTTCTGGAGCTCTCATATTTTGAGTAGTAGGCCACATTATATTAATGCACACACCAAATTATAGCATGCATGGCACCTCTTAGAAGAATTGCAGAGATAGCACAAAGGGGTTTATAGGGAGGAAGTATTGGATTAGAATCACTTCTGCATTACAAAGATAAGCTCACTTGTTTTTATGTTTTCATGCATGTCAGGTATTGAACATTATCAAAATGAATATGAGAATGGGCGCACGAGAGGAATATTGCGGAACAATCCACTGGCTAACAAACTTGGCATGGTGGAGGATGGCCTATCTTATTCACCCATCAAGGTGCATGCTCTAACTTGGCAAGGTTGTATTGGTAGCACATATTGCATCTGACCTCTTGCATTACTTCTACTTTGTTACACCATCTGCTTAGTTTAAGCATCATATATGAGTATATGCCATACCTATCCATTTTCTGTACCTATTCCATGTGTCGTCATACTATGTTTTTCCAGTAAAATGTTGTTCTTTCGTAATAGATGTCCAAAAGGAAGATGGTGATTGCAGATCCTCAAGGAGTACAAACTAGGTATTTGGAAAAGGTAGTGATACCTGTTAAATCAGATAGATCAGCAGCCACAGAAAACACATGCCCAACTGTAACAGACTTTACCCCTACTCCAGTGGCCAAACCCCTATTAGAACTGCTAACAGCCCAGCGTCAGGTATTGTCTATGATATCAATTCAAAATTTGAACTCCTAAATTTCTGCATGTGCCTTACCTTCTCTCTTGTATGAAAACTAATTTCAGATGAATCTCCTTGCTCAAAGGATCATAGGATCTCACGACAATATTGGGCTCTGCATTGCTCTTGTCAGTACCTCTTGCCCTTTGTCAGCATACTTACACTCATTGTTGTTTGATTATGTAGCATCACTGTAAAGGTTCGCTTCTTTATCCTCCCTTTGCTTGAAATTATAAGCTCTATATTTACTCTTAGATAAATGTAGAATTAACACAATGGTTATGAAGTTTTGGATTGCTCATGTAAGTACCTGTTGTCATGCACTCCCTCTGTATCGAATTAATTGTTGATCAATTGGATGTATTTAGAACTTAATAGTGCTAGATACATCCATTTGAGCGACAACTAATAACGGACGGTGGTGGTATTACTGTACATGCATCGCGAGATAGTTGATTGTCTAGCATTACTCTGCATCTTATCTGCCCTGCCCTCCACTTTCTCCAAATTATCATATCTACATTTACTCTTAACAAAATGTTGAATAAAGCCAATGCCACTGCACATGTTGATGTCTGCATTCCTCTTGTCAGTACATTTTGCCTTGTAACGCTGTACTTAATTAATTGCTATTTGATTATGTATCATCAGTCTGCACCTGAGCTTCATTATCCTCTATTTCTTCCAATATTATTTGATCTATATTTAGTCTTTGCAAAATGTAGAATAATGGCAATGCTTATAAAGAATTTTCTTTGGGGAATTTATTGAATTATATTTCCATCAACCTGGAGAAGGGCTTTGTCCAACCCGTGTTAACATGTAATGTAAGTTCATCCTTCTCAAGCCTTCAAACTTTGTTCTAGTATAGATTTGGATAGGCATCATTTCCTCCACTGCTATTTATATCTGATTGGATGTTTGCAACAACTACCAGTTTTAAATTGTAGTTGTAAAAACATGTTCCTTATGCAGAATAGATCCATTTATTTGCTTATATAATTGTGAAACATGTTACGTGTCTCCTTGTTTCTCTTCCAGAGTCGTATCTCTTATGCCAGGCAGATCTTTAGGAAAGATAGTGAGCCAAACCATCTTGAGGACAGCGAGATGACCCCAAGGTCCTGTCTTGATGAAGACAGTGAGTTGAAGCTACTCACCAGCAGGTGTGAGACAACCTCTGTGCAGTCGCTGCCTCAATCAGTTCGACTTCTTCAGTCTCAACTTAAAGCTGAATGGCTTGCTTCAGCTCAGCTCTGAGTTGAAGTCAAAGATGTAATGAAGATGTCAGGGGACTGCCTTGCGCACTATGGTGCCATACAGCTAGGGATGAAGCATCTATCGTTGACACAATTGAGGTCTCATCAGCTTGTTCGGCTACCTGCGGGGCCCGAGCTTCCCAGGTCTAGTGCCTTCTGAAGTGCTCTCAGTTTTGTATATTCTTTTGTCGGCGCGTTTATATGCACTGGTGGCGACCTTTGATGCCCAGTGTATGTAATCCGCAGTCATGTTGCGTTTTATTATCACCGGTAGCGAACTTTGATTCCCAGTGGATGTAATATGCCGTAATTTCTTTGTTGTATAGTCTAGGTTTATTCGTTGGTTGGCATGCTGTAATTTAGGCCTGAAGGTTCAGTGGATCTCAGTGTTGTCGGTCTTCAGGCCGGCCCGTTACTCATATGGGCCAAAACGTGGGCCTATAATCATCTTGGGCCATTAGCAGGTCTAAACCTATAGTAGTTTCCTGCCTTTAACAGGCCATGGGCTACATATTTACTGTAGTGACACTGGGCTTCCTACGGGCCATAGAAACAATGGGCCTTCTATGGTCCGTAGAAACAATGGGCCTTCTACGGGCCGTAGAAAGAATGGGCCTTCTATGGGTCGTACCATCAATGGGCCTTAGACAGGCCGTATGATCGATTAGCCAAACATGGGCCAAAAACAGACCGCATTATGGCCGTAAACGGGCTAGAGTTGGAGTCCTCCGTTCATGGGCCGACCATAACGGACCATCGTTAATAGGCCGTATTTGACGACGCTATGAAAACGGCCCAACGTATTAACGGGCCATAAACGGGCCGACTGTAACCACGGGCGGAATTTGGCCCACAAGCAGAAAATGGCAGTAACGGGCTGTAAGTAACCGAATGCTGGAAATGAGCCCAAGAATAAATGGGCCCTAAGAAGGCCGAAAGATAACATGGGCTGCAAACGGCCCAATGGATTAATGGGCCGTTAATGGGTATAAAGTGATACACTGTTCAGTACGGGCCAGTTTCACCATGGGCTGTTAATGGGCCAAGAGTTACAAAGGGCCTCATATGGGCCGAAAGACGTCATGGGCCATACATGGGCCGAAACTTAAAATGGGCTGGAATCATATTGGACGGCCTAGATGACGCTACTGGGCCTAATTCAGATAGGTCGTAATGGGCCCTGGGTTAGTGGGCTGTAAATGGGTTATATGCGAATAGGCCGTTAACATGCTTTCCGTGGGCCAGCCCGCCACCTTTTGACCAAGTCAAACGGGTCGGCCTTTTCACAGGAATTGGTCTCGTGTCGACGTATCATAGGCGCCTTCGGTCCAATGAGTGGATGGCATCTGTTACAACGGTGAGCCGACACGTGTTTCCTCCAGCCAATGATGATTTTACACGTGGAAAATCCCGATTGGTCGGGGCTGTTAGCGGGTTATCGGATCCAAAATTGGACCCGATAGCTTAACGGCGTTCCGTTATGGTGGATGCCACGTGTCGGTCACCCTTGACAAAAGCACTTCTGTGATGCACGATTTATCATCATGGAAGTGGACACTTCCGTGATGATAATTTTGGTAATGTCATGTAACACTTCTACGACAGCACAGGTATGACTATCTTGATTCTGTCATAAAATTGTCATGGATGTACATGCATGATAGAAAACGTGACCTACTGTGACAAACACGTATCATCACTAAAGTGTATTTTTTTGTAGTGCAAGACATTGCGCCAAATCACTCCTTAACCTTGGTAGGATTTCTGGATCGATCACCTTCTGAGAGATTGCATTGAGGAATGCACAAAGCTTCACAATGGCTAATCGAACGTTTTCCAGTAGAATCCCCCTCAACGCAACCGGAAGCACTTGCGTCATAATCACGTGGCAGTCATGACATTTTAGGTTCCGGAACTTTTTCTCTGCCATATTAATTATTCCCTTTATATTCGACGAGAAGCCAGACGGGACCTTCATACTGAGCATGCATTCAAAGAAGATTTCCTTCTCTTCTTTGGTAAGCGTGTAGCTGGCAGGACCTTCATACTGCTTTGGAGGCATGCCGTCTTTTTCGCACACATGTTGCTAGTCCTCTCGTGCCTCCGGTGTATCTTTTGTCTTCCCATACAGGCCCAAGAAGCCTAGTAGGTTCACGCAAAGATTCTTCATCACGTGCATCACGTCGATTGCAGAGCGGACCTATAGGTCTTTCCAATAGGGTAGGTCCCAAAATATAGATTTCTTCTTCCACATGGGTGCGCGTCCCTCAGCGTCATTCGGAACACATAGTCCGCCGGGACCCTTTCCAAAGATTACTTGTAAATCATTGACCATAGCAAGTATGTGATCACCAGTACGAACGGCGGGCTTCTTTCAGTGATCTGCCTCGCCTTTGAAATGCGTGCCTTTGTTTCGACATTGACGGTTGTACTGGTACAACGAGGTGCTATACAAATGGTTTTTAAACCCTATCCGTGACGGCATTTGGAACCATCACCTAGTGAGTGACGGCGATAGGGGGGGTCCTTCCCACAGGACCCAGAAACCGTTGGGGATATGCGTTCCTGGCACACACGCTCGGCAAAATGAGGTCGTGTGCGACCGGCGTGCGCTCAAATACGGAAATACGTATAGTAGAGCTAAAAAAATACAATTATACAGGCGGAATTGTTTCCTGTCGCAAGTACATCCCACACACTCAGTCCCCGCTAAATGTTTCCATTCGTATGTACATCCCACACAGTCGCTCCAAGGAAAACGTTTCCGTTCACAGGTACACCACACACAATTTTCCCCGTTAAATCGCTTGTGATAGCGTTGCCATTGCACACAATATTAACAATTTTATCATTTGCATTACTGAATGCACCACACACGGTGCGTAGAAGAAACTGTGTGGCAAAGGCTGTCCATCACACACAGTTTTTATGTGGTAAACGTTTGCGCAAGGTGGCCTAACGCAAACAGTTTTCAAGAGAAGGTCGTGTGTGATTGTTCATTGATCCAACACGGTTTATTCCTAGAAACTGTGTGCGTTGCCTGAGTTCATCGCCCATAGTATTTTCTCAATAACCGTTTGCAATAGCAGAACCCAATTAGCAGGCTAATTCGCCATTAGCAGGCTAAATGCCCTATTATTAATCTAATTGACATTCATATTAAGCACATAATATATTTCATTTCCATATTAAGGAAGCATGATTTCATAATTGAAATACATCAGAGTCCAACATGATATAGCTTCAACACTCAGCTACCCCATTACACAACTGCACCAGCACCAAGTTTCACATACAACATGTAGAACCTTTCGAAATTAGCATCATAGAAGGTATATAGACAGATGCATCTCATCTGGAAAACTGCTGAAGCGGAAGGCGAATATTGAGCCTTCATTCATGTTGAAGGTCTTTTCAACTTTAGGCCAGTGCCTGTGGATGATTGACTGTTCGTCCTTCGTCCTCTCCAGGAACACTTCAATATTGAACCATGGGTGTTGTATGAAAACCTTCCTCGCCTCCTCACCATAGAGGTGGTTTGAGCGGTATCATCAGTGAACTGCTTTGGAAAGGCTTGAAAACAAGGATGTGCGTAAATATCTTCTCTATATTGGAAATGGGGCAAAGGAATAAAAGAAGCAAGGTATAATAGTTAGTACCATCTTGTAGTGAACTGATGTCTTCTTCATTGTGCAGCAAAGATCTTGTTATTTTTTGTTGCTAATTTCTTTATCCTAACAATCTTCCTGAGTTTCTTGACTTGATTGATATTCATGGACAACTCATTTCCCCATGTGCAAAAAGGGTCGAACAGTGGGTCAAAACCTCTGACAGTAGGAACTACATGTGCAAGACCAAATTGTTAAAAACCTAAATATTAGAATAGTTCCTGCAATTGCACAATAATGTGCTATTAGACAATGGACCATGCACGTGCTAACCTCGATTGTAAACCTCAGTGCTTCCTATTGTTTCCCCGCAACACATATAAGGTACTTAGTCTTCAGATTAAGTAAGGGTTCGCATGCTATCAGTAAAATATGTTTATGAAAAATAAGCACATTGCATATTCATCAGATTAATTCAAGCCACATGGAAAACCCATTTATCCAAACCAAGCATTATTAAGAACTAGTAAATATAGCACTTGTATATGTTTCTCATGTATTAAGTGCGGCCAAATTCGATTTATTCCTCACATGCACAACAATACAAAATTCTACCCATGACAATTGGACATCGCATTGTAGAATTGAACCAAGCAGTTAACTAAACACCACAACAAATGAACCAAACATTAACTGAGCACCAAATTGCACAATATAACATACTCCGAATAGAAGATCAGACAGTTAACCAAACCAATCATGCTTAACAACTTGGAAATATAGCAATTGTATTTGTTTCTCATGTATTTACTACATCCAAATTCAATGTATTCCTCACATGGTATGCAATAATAGAATGCACCCACAACAATTGAACATCACATTGCAGAATTGAACCAAATAGTTAACTAAACACCACAGCACAAATGAACCAAACGTTAACTGAGCACCACATTGCACAATGTATAACCAAACCAAGCATGCTTGAGAACTTGGAAATATAGCAATTGTATTCGTTTCTCATGTATTTTGTAAAGATATATTCGATTTATTTCTCACATGGAAGACAATACAAAATTGCAGCCTGAAGAATTGAACATCACATTTGCAGAACTGAACTAAATAGTTAACTGAAGACGACAACTAATTAACCAAATAGTTAATAAGTGACCACCACACTGCACGACATATAGAACATATACACTAGAGAAACATATTTCATGGTAAAATTCGATAGCACAATTCACTAGAATTTGTGAAGGAATGGCAGGAGCAGCACACGCAATGGGTAAACCGAGCATGCTTAACCGGCGTAGCTAGCAAATGGAAAGGTGCTCCTCCAAGATCTGGGGGTCGGTACAAATGGCAGCCATCGTGACCTCATTCGCGCGTGTGGCTGTGATTTGCTTCTCCGCTGCCAAATGCTCCTTGAGCTCCTAGCTATAATGCGTGCATGATGGCTTAGGGCGGCGCTTATTTGGTGGAGGAGTCAGTGATTTGGGTGGAAGGTGTCGCGCTGGCAGTCGGGGCATGTGGGATGTGGAAGGAGGAGGATGGGGGTCAGGTGTGGATTACCTGTCTGGATAGACGAGGCCGAGCAGTGTGAAGGAGGGTCATCGGCGAGGAGGCGGCGCTACAAGCAAGGAGTGAAAGTTTCAAGTTGGAAAGGAAGGCAGAAACATGGGAAATGTGGCTTTTGGTAAGGAAGGGGGGGGGGCGGGGAGGTAGATATTTCTGCGGAAGCCGAAAATTTGGAATCGCTTCAGCGAAAAAACTAGCGCGCAAAGTGTCGTCACACACGGTCCCTTATTCAGAACTATGTATGATATGTGAACATCACAAACAATTCAGATAGCTTAACCCGTGTCTGATGAGTTTAAACGTCAAAATTTTGGTTCGAATTTCCCTGGTTACAGTGGTCATCCACATCATTGCATATGTCGGATTTCGGGTTCCGGCAAAACCCTTGAGGTTCGAACACTGGGGTGCGCACGAAGATCTCTCCCCCCTCTAGTTTGCACACACCATGATCTCACGGCCTAGCTTGATGAACCCAAAGAACACGAGACACAAGAGTTCATACTGGTTAGGGCCACCGATGTGGTGTAATACCCTACTCCAGTGTGGTGTGGTGGATTGCCTCTTGGGCTGAGGATGAACAATTACAAGGGAAGAACAACCTCCTGAGGAGAGGTGCTCTTGTGCTTGGTGAGTGTGGTGGCTTTGGTGGAATGGATCTGGTCCAAGATCATCTCCCCCTCTACGGTGGAGGCTAGTCCCATTTATGGAGGCCCCGGTCCTCTTCCCAAATATTAGGCGGGAAGGGATCCTACAACGGCCAATTTGAAGGGGGACAACTAGTACAAGCTATCCTGACAAAAGTAGTATTCGTCTGCCAAAGGCTCTGGTGGTGATGCTGTCTTGGGCTCCACGGTGACCTCCGTCCTGCTATCCTACCGGTCTTGGTCTTGTTGCACTGATATGGAAACCTTTGCCTGATGCCTCGGGACTCCTCGCCTATGCTTGCCTCTTTATCACCAAACAGGAAACGAGGACACTGCGCGCTGGTGCCCGCCTGGCTCCGGTCGTCATGGCTTGCGTCACACAAACCTCGCAAGGTGTCCCTTGCCTGGATCTCTCTGCCCCTTGCGAGCCAGCCTGGTGAGGCCGCCCCTGAGGAGGTCTTGCATCGTCCGCCTCATGAGGCTTGTCCCCTCGCGAGGGTCTTGAGTGTTTGCTGGTGAAGATGGGCCGTACAGGGCCACTGGTGGAGCCATGCCGCAGGCCGCATGCAGGCAAGTCTGGGGACCCCCGTTCCCAGAACGCCGACAACATAATTTGGGTACACAAAGGAGACTACAACACACCCACACTTCTTAATCAAGCAAGTTCAGCAATTATACAGATCTAGCTGACCTAAACATTACTCTAACAAATTAAAGACTGGCACTCTTACTTAAACAAAACAAAGAGTACTACTACGGCTGGTGCTCGTCGTCCCCGCAAGCACACCATGACCCCCGCTGCGGCCCCTCGTGGTCGCGGTGGCGCCTCTTCGCGTGGTGGTGGTCGCTCGAGTCATGGGAGCCCTATCGATGAAGGGAGGCGCACCATGGTCGCGCGGCCGCAGGCCGCACTTCCACTCTGCGGAAGTGATGCCAGAATTTGTCGTGTGGTCGGAGAACCCGGCCGGCACTTGGCTTCAGCTCCCGCGCTTCTTTGTCAGCCATCTGCCAGCCACTGGTCCAGGCGGTCTCTGGCTGCAGGCGGACGACTGCTGTAGCAAGGCCTCGTGGGTTGCGGTCGAGGTCTCCGCCATAGGTAACGCAGCCCTGGCCCGTGGCTGGCAGACGTTTGCCCGCGCGCGCGGCCTGGGCCGGCGGTGCTCCCTCCACTTCAAGTATGATGGCCACGCGACCCTCTATGTGAGGGTGTTCAGCGAAGATGGCCGCCGCGTCGGGTGCTGTCCCGAGGACAATGACGGCGGTGAGGTGCTCGGCCTCGGTGACGGCCGTGACGAGAGTGAAGGCAGGCTCGCCCTCGGCGCCGACCATGGCTCGTCCAGCTACGACGACTCTTCTTCCGGCAACAGCTCCAGCAGCAGCGGCTACGACCAGCCGCCATGCCGCCGCACCTACTTCGAAGGTGGCAGCGGGTCGTCTCATTGCCGCATTTCAGTGAAGCGCGAGGAGGGGTCTGGCTGAGCTCAGGAGAGCGCCATGGGCCCGTCCTTGCGACCTGCAGCGGGAGCACGTGCCACTTTTGTTTCGTTCTTCTTTTCCTTCCTGCATTAAGAGAAACAAGTACGGGGCCCCACTGGGGCATGCAACAACTATGATTTCCAAGAGGTTGTGCTATGTTTATCGCTCTTGTGTTGTGTTGCAGCGTCAACGTTTTATGTACGCGCGTAGGAATAACTTATCTTGGTGTGCTTGAAGTAGTTTCCGCCTGGCGAGGCGCGCGTTCCCCAATGCCTGGCGAGGCCTCATGTGCTCGGAAGGCGTTTGGGAACTACAAAAATTCAGTTACGAAATTCTTATTCTTCCAAATCCTAGTTGTAGGCACTGCCGGCCATGAACCAGTGCTTCACATCACGGTACCCGGGGGGCACAGATTCAGAGGGGTGTGCCAACTTGCGAACTCGAGCGAGGGTGCCTTGCGAAAAACAGGAAAATGAAAACACTCATGAGGCCACCTGTCCAGCCCCCTCGCGAGGCTTGCGAGGGAGAGTACGGGTCCAAAAAATGAGGAACCGAGAGCGGAAAAGGAGGCAAAGAGGCAATGGAACTGGGCTAGCAAGGAACACCAAAAAGCGAATTCTTACTAAAAAAGGTGCAAGCCAATTGCGGAAAGCAAATGAAAAGCCGCGCCTGGCACCTAGTCTAGTCTTCTCACCAGCGCGGAGCTAAGTGCTGCCACTAAGACGTGGGAGGGAGCCCCTGAGGCCCGAGGGCGGCACTCCTGAGACTACGGGGCGTGTACAACCCCACTCATTAATATGTGAGAGTGTCACGAGCGGAGATCTTCACAGGCACTGGGCCTTGCTTCACAGGCGCCGTGCCTTGCTTCATGGGTAGAACCTCCGAAGGTGCTGGATGTTCCAGGCGTTCTAGATGGGGATCCCATCCTGCGTCTCTAGGCACGTGGCCCCAGGCCTAGAGACGTGGGCGACCCTAAACGGGCCCTCCCACATGGGTGAGAGCTTGTGCAGCCCTTCCCTGGAGAGCACCTGCCTCAGGACAAGATCACCCACCTCGAGCGTCCTGGAGCGGACGCTGTGGCAGTGGTACCGCCGCAGCGCCTGCTGGTACCTCGCAGCTTGGAGCGAGACTTCACGGTGGCGTTCCTACCCCAGCACGAGGTCCATCCCCCGCATGGTGTCCTGCTGCGTTTCATCAAACGCTAGGACCTGCGCAGAGCGATGCCTGACCTCGTGTGGGAGAACCGCTTCTGCTCCGTAGATGAGGAAGAATGGGGTCTCGCGTGTCGGCCTGGTGGCGGTGGTGCGGATGGACCACAACATGGACTGGAGCTCGTCGTGCCAGCCCCTGCCACAGGCCTTGAGCTTCTTCTTGAAGGTCCTAGTCTTGAGACCCCTCAGGACTTCCGCATTGGCGTGTTCGGCCTGGCCGTTGCTCCTGGGGTGCGCCACGAAGGCGTAGCAGATCTGCGTTCCAAGGTAAGCACAACATGTTTTGAAGAGATTGCTAGTGAACTGTGAGCCGTTGTCGGTGATGATGCGATTAGGGACCCCAAATCGGCTTACGAGGCCCTTGATGAGCTTGACTGCTGACCCAGCTGGGATGGTGCGGATAGCTTCCACTTCCGCCCACTTGGTGAATTTGTCGATGGCGACATAGAGGTAGCGGTAACCTCCAGGCGCTCGTGGGAATGGGCCCAGGATATCCAGCCCCCAGACCACAAACGACCATGAGAGTGGGATAGTCTGGAGGTCCTGAGTCGGCTGGTGGATCTGCTTGGCGTGGAACTGCAGGCCTCGCAGGATTTCACCAGCTCGGCCGCGTCGTTGACTGCCATGGGCCAGTAGAACCCGCTGCGGAAAGCCTTGCCGACTAGGGTGCATGACGATGAGTGGTGCCCGCAGTCTCCGCCATGTATGTCAGCCAACACCTCATTCCCCTGTTCCCTGGAAGCATCGCAGAGAAACATCATTTGGCCGCTTCCTGTATAGCTCACCGTCCTGAATGCAGTACGCCGTAGCCTGCCGGGCCACACGCTCTGCGTCTTCTTCCTTGTCTGGCAACGTGCCTTGCGTCAGGTACGCCTTGAACTCCTCGATCCAGTACCCCTCTTGAGGCTCGAGCGCTAAGAGGAGGCACGCTCCTGAGGTCGGGCCGCAAGCGGGGGCTCTCGAAGCTGGTGGCTGGGGGAGTTCCTCCTGAGGTGGCATCGGCTCCGCAGGCGGAGGTGCTGCCAAAGGCTTGAAGAGCCGCTCCTTGAAGACACCAGTCTCTTGAGGTAGCCGCTTGGATGCTCTTTTGGCGATGTTGTCTGCCTCTTTGTTGGTGCCACGAGGCACATGCTAGAGCTCCAAGCCCAGGAACTGCTTCTCCATTTTGCGCACCTCCACGAGGTATGCCTCCATGTGCTCATCCTTTGGCTCGTACACCTTGTTGGAGAAGTTGACAAGGAGCTGCGAGTCTCCCTTGATGGTGAGGCGTTTCACCCCGAGGGCCACTGCAGCCTTGAGGCCGGCGATGAGACCCTCGTACTCTGCGATGTTGTTGGAGACCTTCTCGCCCTGCTAGAAGCAGAGCTACATGGCAGAGTAAAGTTTGTCCTAAGTGGGAGAGATGAGCACGGCTCCAGCCCCCACGCCCTGGCGTGCGAACGCACCATCGAAGTACATGACCCAGCCATTTGGCGCTTCACTCCCTGGCGAGAGGGATCGGTTCTCGCCTGCTTCGAGCTCTGGGGTGTCGGTCCATTCTGCCACAAAGTCGGGGAGTGCAGCCCCCTTGATGATGCTGGTTGTGCTGAACTCCAGGTCAAACACTTGTAGCTCAATGTTCCATTCGACGACCCTTCCTGCAGCATTGGGGCTCCTGAGCACTCTCTCCAATGGGTAAGCTGAGACGACCTTGATGGGGTGACCCTGGAAGTAGTGGCGCAGCTTGCACGAGGCCACCAGGAGCGCGAGCAAGAGCTTCTGAGGCATGGGGTATCGTGCTCTCGCATCTCGTAGCATTGTGCTGATGAAGTATACTGGATGCTCGATGAGGGTGGGAGAGCCAACGGAGTTTTTGGCTCCCGGGGGCTGAGGCGTTCCCTATGGGTCCCCAGCTTCAGAGGCTCAATGACCAGCCGGGGCAACCGTTGTCTCAGGAGCATCGCCTTGGTGTTGCGCTGCCTCATCCGACTTGGCATCTCCATTTGGCGGGCCCTTGACCTGGGGCTCCTCTCTGAGGGCCACCAGCGCCGCGCTGGTGGATTGGGGTGTGGAAGACAGGTAGAGTACTAAGGGCTCGAGAGGGCGAGGCGCCACCATCACCGGCGGGCTGGTTAGGTATCTCTTGAGGTCTTGAAATGCCAGGTAGGCCTCGGGGTCCACTCGAACGGACCCTTCTTCTTCATCAGCTTGAAGAACGGCAAGGCGCGCTCCCCCAACTTGGAGATGAAGCGCCCCAGCGAAGTCACGTAGCCTGCAAGCTTCTGCATCTCCTTGAGGTTTTGTGGTGGGCTCATGTCTTCTGTTGCCTTGATCTTCTCCAGGTTGGCCTCGATCCCCTTGTGGGACACGAGGAAGCCCAGCAGCTTGCCGGAAGGGAAACCAAACACGCATTTCTCCGGGTTGAGCCGCAAGTCCACCTGGCACAGGCTCGCGAAGGTTCCCTTCAGGTCCTGAATCAAAGTTCTTGCCTCCCATGAATTCACCATAATGTCGTCAACGTAGGCCCCAACATTTCTCCCGAGCTGCCGCCCCAAGGCGATGTGGATCAGTCGCTGGAAGGTCGCTCCTGCGTTGCGCAGTCCGAATGGCATGCAAGTGTAGTAGTATACCATGCATGGGGTCAGGAAAGTTGTTTTCTCCACATCTTCCACCGCCATCTTGATCTGGTGGTATCCTGAGAACGCATCCAGGAAACAGAGCAGATCACACTCGGTGGTGGAGTCAACAATCTGGTCGATGCTCGACAGCGGGAATGGGTCTTGAGGGCAAGCCTTGTTGAGGTTGGTGAAGTCAACACACATGCGCTCCTTCCCTCCTTTCTTCGGCACGACGACCGGGTTCGCCAGCCACTCTGGGTACCAGACCTCGTGCATGACACCCGCTGCCTCCAGCTTACGGGTTTCCTGAACGATGAAGGACTGCTTCTTCATGGACTGTCGCCTCACCCTCTGCTTCACAGGGCGCACGTTGGGGCATACCCTCAGATGATGCTCAATCACTCCTCTCGGGACCCCAACCAGCTGCTTGGGCTCCCAGGCGAATACTTCCTTGTTCGCTCGCAAGAAGTCCACCAACTCCCTTTCTTGAACTGGGGTGAGGTCGGCGCCTATAGTAAAGGTAGCGCCAGAGGCCCCGTCCGCGTCGACCGGTATCTGCTTCGTCTTGGCTTGACCTTGAGTGAATATCTACTTCTTCTTGGTCGGCCCAGCCCCCTTGGTTCTGGACACAGCCTTGTCGGCCGGGCATGCTGCCGCTGTGGCCCTGAAGGAGAGCTTGAGGGCCGCCACGGCTTCCTTGGTGTCTCCTGCCACGGTGAGGACGCCCTTGCTTCCTGGCATCTTCATTAGGTTGTAGGCAGGATGGGTAGCTGCCATGAATTGGGTCAGCGCCGAGTACCCAAGGATGACGTTGTACGGCAAGCCGATGCGGGCGATGTCGAAGTCGATTAGCTCGATGCGGTAGTTGTCGCATGTGTCGAAGGTCACAGGGAGACGGATCTGCCCCACGGGGTTGGAGGAGCCACTGCCGACTCTGGAGAAGGGCTTGCTGGGGCGAAGCCGCTCAAGCGGTACGTGAACGAGACTAAAAGCCTCTATTGAGAGCACGTTGAGGCCGGCGCCGCCATCGATGAGGGTCTTGGTGACGGCTATGCTACAGATGGTGGGTGTGCAAAGCATCAGGAGCATGCCCGAACCAACGGTGGTGACTAGGTGATCCCTTGAGTCGAAGGTCAGGTCGGCCTTGGGCGCCGCCCAACCCAAGGGAGCCCCTTATCGTATGGAGGCGGCGCCGATCTGGCGAAAGAACGGTTGGTATGATGATCCGTGGGAGGCGCCTGCAAGCCACCGAGGAGAGCCGCGATGAAGGGGGGCTGGTCCCCCGAAGCGCGCGATGAAGAGGTTGCGCAGCTCCTCCCAGGAGGCCACAGAAGATTCCTGCAGGTGGGGGAGTCAGGCGCACGGCACGCCAGCGAGGGCCATTGGGAGCCAGTTGGCCATGACTTTATCGTCGCCCCTGACCTCCAGGACTGCCTCCTCGTATGCCCGCAGAAAGGCCGCCGGATCCGCCGCACCATCATAACGGGGCGGCATCTCCGGCTTGAACTTGTGCGGCCACCGCACCCGCCGCAAGGCGGGGGTGAAGGCCCGGAGCCCCACGGCGCCGTGGAGGGCGCCCGTCGATCCAGTCGGAGAAGCGGCAGCGTCCATGAGAGCCGGTCGGAGCGGCGAGGCCGTCGGGGGCAAGCCTCGGCGCACCCCTACCTGGCGTGCTAAATATCGGATTTTGGGTTCCGGCAAAACCCTTGAGGTTCGAACACTGGTGTGCGCACGAAGATCTCTCCCCCCTCTAATTCACACACACCATGATCTCACGGCCTAGCTTGACGAACCCAAAGAACATGAGACACAATAGTTTATACTGGTTCGGGCCATCGATGTGGTGTAATACCCTACTCCTATGTGGTGTGGTGGATTCCCTCTTGGGCTGAGGATGAACAGTTACAAGGGAAGAACAGCCTCCTGAGGAGAGGTGCTCTTGTGCTTGGTGAGTGTGGTGGCTTTGGTGGAATGGATCTGGTCCAAGATCATCTCCCCCCTCTACGGTGGAGGCTAGTCCTATTTATAGAGGCCCGGGTCCTCTTCCCAAATATTAGGTGGGAAGGGATCCCACAACGGCCAACTTGAAGGGGGACAACTAGTACAAGCTATCCTGACAAAAGTAGTCTTCGTCTGCCAAAGGGTCTGGTGGTGACGCCGTCTTGGGCTCCACGGTGACCTCTGTCCAGCTGTCCTGCCAGTCTAGGTCTTGTTTCACCAATATGGAAACCTTTGCCTGATGCCTCAGGACTCCTCGCCTGCACTTGCCTCTTTAGCACCAACGAGGAAACGAGGACACTGCGCGCTGGCGCCCGCCTGGCTCTGGTTGTCAAGGCTTGCGTCACACAAACCTCACGAGGTGTCCCTTAACTCGATCTCTCCGCCCCTCGCGAGCCAGCCTGGTGAGGCCGCCCCTGAGGAGGTCTTGCATCGTCTGCCTCGCGAGGCTTGTCCCCTCGCGAGGGTCTTGAGTGTTTGCTGGTGAAGATGGGCCGTACAGGGCCGCTGGTGGAGCCACGCCGTGGGCCGCAGGTAGGTAATTCTAGGGACCCCCGTTCCCAGAACATTGACAACATAATTTGGGTACACAAAGGAGACTACAACACACCCACACTTCTTAATCAAGAAAGTTCATCAGTTATATGGAGCTAGTTGACCTAAACATTACTCTAACAAATTAAACACCAGTGCTCTTACTTAAACAAAACAAAGAGTACTACTATGGCTGGTGCTTGTCGATCTTCGCCGCCGCCTCCATGTCCAGCTCGCGCCCAACGGTCTCCTTGGGAAGGGGCTCCATGGAATCCATCGCACCATACTCGGCAAGCATCTCGTCATCCACGTCCGCCATCTATTTGGAAAAGGCCACCATGAGCTGGGCGTGGGCGGCCACGATCTGGGCTTGGATGGGCTTCGTCGTCGCAAGGTATATGGCGGAGGAACGGACGGCTGCTTGAATGCTCTCGGCGGTTGCCAACTCTTCGGCCGTGGGTTGCCGAACGTTGTCGGAGAAGTTTTGTTCGACTTGTGCGGTGAACTCCACGAGCTGGGCATGGGCGGCCTCGACATGGTCGTGAGCGGCCTCCATCAGGGCTAAGGCCGCCGCTATGGAACAGACAGCTGCTGTGCCGCTCTCGCCAGGTGCTATCCCCGAGGCAGATGTTGCTTCCGCCACCTGAGAAGCAACAACGATCGTTTGGCCTGACTTGGCCGCTCGGTCACAGACTGCGGCCGCGCTCATGCACCTTGTTAGCACGCGCATGGCGGCTGTGGCCACGCTCTCGCCGGAGTGGGCCACCGAAGTTGCCCTCACAACGCGGGTCCTCGTCCCCATCTTTCACCGGCGGTGATTGAACAGTGAAATGATATTTGGGGAGCGAGCTAGTGTGCTTGACACACCGGCTGTGGACTGTAGCCGACACACCTTCTCCCGTAAGCCATAGGTGTACTATACACTGACGGTGCTCCAGGATATTTTGTGCTGCATCTCACACGGTTGGTGATAATAAACTGCGTGGGATCTACTTGATTTTTCATCTTGATTTGAATTACATAATGGGGTCACAACGACAATGGGCGGTGTTTGAATTGCTAGACCTTTTATCTCCAGTGAACATGCAACTATATGTGTATCGTAGAAGAATTGGAATTATTCAGGATTCGTTTGGACATTTTATACATTCAATTGGTTTTGTAGCCATTTCAGGTGCACAATTCAAAATTAAACTACATGCACATGCTCCGGTGCACTAACATGGGTTGTAAAATCATATATGTGTCCATGGGTTTATGCTTATGTCCATTGCAAGAAATGGGGATGAATTTCGAACACCACGACACCGTGGCTCTCCGGCAAACATTGATGTATTTGCTTTTGTAATTCTAGTAAATCCAAAAGTTGTCCGAAATTCATGAAACTTGGCATACTATCATGGAGCGGCATCAACATGCCGTGGTAAATTTTTTGTCCCATTTGGGGCAGGTTTGGGTATAAGCTTCTCATAAACCAGACCTTCTCACAACAAGTTTGATGGTTTCGGTAGGGAACGTTTCACCTTTCTGTACGAAACAATACTCGTTTCCTCTTCTCGATTTCAATTTTTTCCTACTTTCAACATAGAACAGCAGGAGTGTTGTGTCAATTTTGGGGATTTTTCAGGGTTCGCTTGGACATTTTTATACATTAGCTGAGTTTTCTATGCATTCGTGTGCATAATTCAAATTTGAACTACATGAACATGCTATAATGCATATAAATTGGTTGAAAATTCAAATCTGTGTCCTTGGTTGCATCCTTAGGTCCCATGTGAGAAATGGGAATGAATATCAAACACCCTACCACCGTCACTCGGGCGCAAACATTGAGATACCTGGTTTTTAAATTCTAGTAAATCCAAAACTCGTCTAAAATTCATGAAACTTGGCATGCTGTCATGGAGCAGCATCAACATGTCGTGGTAATTTTTTTGTCCCATTTGGGGTAGGTTTGGTGATATGCTTCCCACAAACCAGAGCTTCTCACAACAAGCCTGATGGTTTCGGTAGGGAACGTTTCACCTTTCTGGACGAAACGATATCCATTGCCTCTTCTCGATTGCAATGTTTTTCCTAGTGTCGACATAGATCAATAGGAGTGTTGTGTCAATTTTTGGGATTTTTTGGGGTTCGCTTGGACATTTTTATACATTAAATGAGTTTTCTATGCATTCATGTGCATAATTAAAATTTGAACTACATGCACATGCTCTAATGCATATAAATTGGTTGAAAATTCAAATCTCTGTCCTTGGTTGCATGCTTAGGTCCCATGCGAGAAATGGGAATGAATGTCAAACACCCTGCAACTGTCACTCGGCCACAAACCTTGAGATACCTGGTTTTCAAATTCTAGTAAATCCAAAGCTCATCTGAAATTCATGAAACTTGCCATGCTTTCATGGAGCAGCATCAACAAGCCATGGTAATTTTTTTGTCCCATTTGGGGCAGGTTTGGGGATATGCTTCTCACAAACCAGAGCTTCTCACAACAAGCTTGATGGTTTCAGTATGGGAACGTCCCACCTTTGGGGACGAAACGATATCCATTGCCTCTTATTGCTTTCAAAAAAATTCTCATGTCAACATAGAACAATAGGAGTGTTGTGTCAAATTTTGGGATTTTTCGGGGTCCGTTTCGGCATTTGTATGCATTAACTGAGTTTTCAATGCATTCATGTGCATAATTCAAAATTGAACTAAATGCACATTCTCTAATGCATATAAATTGGTTGAAAATTCAAATATGTGTCCTTGGTTGCATGTTTAGGTCCCATGCAAGAAATGGGAATGAATGTCAAACACCCTGCCATCGTCACTCGGCCGCAAACATTGAGATACCTATTTTTTAAATTCTAGTAAATCCAAAACTCGTCTGAAATTCATGAAACTTGGCATGCTATCATGGAGCGGCATCAACATGCCATGGTAATTTTTTTGTCCCACTTGGGGCAAGTTTGGGTATATGCTTCTCGCAAACCAGAGCTTCTCACAACAAGCATGATGGTTTCGATAGGGAACGTCCCACCTTTGGGGACGAAACTATATCCATTGCCTCTTATTGCTTTCAAAAAAATTCTCGTGTCAACATAGAACAACAAGAGTGTTGTGTTAAATTTTGGGATTTTTTGGGGTTCATTTGGACATTTTTATGCATTAACTAAGTTTTTAAATGTATTGAATGCATAATTCAAAGTTGAACTACATATATAAATTGGTTGAAAATTCAAATCGGTCTCCTTGGTTGCATGCTTAGGTCCCATGCAAGAAATGGGAATGAATGTCAAACACCCTGCCACCGTCACTCGGCCGCAAGAGATACCTGGTTTTTAAATTCTAGTAAATCCAAAACTTGTTTGAAATTCATGAAACTTGGCATCCTATCATGGAGCTGTATCAACATGTCATGGTAAATTTTTTGTCCCATTTGGGGCAGGTTTGGCTATATGCTTCTCACAAACCAGAGCTTCTCACAACAAGCATGATGGCTTCGGTAGGGAACGTCCCACCTTTGGGGACGAAACGGTATCCATTGCCTCTTATTGCTTTCAAAAATTTTCTCATGTCAACATAGAATAACAGGAGTGTTGTGTCAATTGTTGGGATTTTGGGGGTTCGTTTGGACATTTTTATTCATTAATTGAGTTTTCAATGCATTTATGTGCATAATTGAAATTTGAAGTACATGCACATGCTCCAGTGCATATAAATTGGTTGAAAAATCAAATCTTTGTCCTTGGGTGCATGCTTAGGTCCCATGCAAGATATGGGAATGAATTTCAAACACCAGGGCACCGTTGATTGCCGGCAAAACGTTGAGATGCTTTGTTTTTAAATTCTAGTAAATCCAAAACACGTCTGGAATTCATGAAACTTGGCAAGCTATCATGGAATGGCACCCGACATGCTGTGGTATTTTTCGTGTCCATTTTGAGAGAAGGCACACTCGAATAACAGCCAACAAAGGCATCTCGAAAAAATAGCTGCCACTTTAATATCTCAAACGTTTGTATAATTCAAACCATGTGCATTCTGTTAACCATTCATGTGATGCCACGTGTCTTGGTTTTAATAGCTATAGGAGGTGCCATGCGGGCAGCTGCTTGACTGAATGGGAGGCGTGCGAGCACAGTCCGGTGCGCAGGTTGACCGAGAGGTGTGCAAGCTATCCTCCAATGCGTAGGCTCACCAAAAATCGGGCGAGTTGTATGTTGCGCAGGCTCACTAGGAAGCGAGCCCTTTGACTTCCATGGCCGCCCACCTTCCTCTCCATTAATGGCGCCCGAGCCGTTGCTTAATACGGGCGGCCTTACTATTCGCCTCCCATTCCCCTCCCCCCCGTAGACCTTCACCAACGCCATGGCGCATGAGGATCATCTGCCACTAGTCCTCAATTTTGGTGATGTTGACTCTGAGCCGGAGGAGATAGAAAATAAGGAGGAATGGGGCCTCATGGACATGGCCCAGAACGAGCTGGCCATGGTGGATGCTGCCCCCGCTCCTGTCCCAACTCCCATCCCCGCGCCCGCGCCAGCAACCATCCTCGTAGCATTGACGGGCTGGTCGCCGAGCACTATTGTAGAGCTAGAAGCCGCGGGCGTCAGCGAGGTCTCCGCGGACCCGCGCGAGCTCGTGTACATGCCAGCGCCAGCGCCCGTGCCCATGTGTGCCCCTCCACCCACCGCGGCGCTGGTCCCCGTGCATTTGGCTGCACCCGCCGCACCCGTGTCCGTGCGCGCGCCCCCCTCAACGGCATGGGACGCCGCTGTCGACCGCTACCTCTCAGCGCCGCCAGCTGTCGTCCTCCCACGCCCCGCCCATCGATTGCGCGATGACATGATGTTTGATTTACAAGTGAAGAACATTTTGTGCTGCATTGAAGACTTCAACAATGGCGTCCCGAAGGACAATAATGACAACGACGGCGCGGCATGCCGCCTTCGCCGCCGCCGAAAATAGTTTTTTTCTTGGGTTTAGTATTGTATCTCGATCATATGAATATAAATTCACAGTATGACTGAATGAAAGAAATGGTTTGAGCGAACTTGCATTTTCTCTCTTAATGTACAGACTTATCAAATGATTTTCTTTTCAAAAAAATGTCAACGGTATTTAAATATAAAACACTCATCGCAAATGTTTTAGTTAGAACACCCATATGCAAACCGACAGCTTCCCCAGGAAGCCAAGGGAAAATGTGCCGAGCAGGATTTTTGCGGCTCTTGATCGCAAACGTTTTAGATAGAATGCCCGTGTGCAAAGTGAGAGCAGGATTTGTGCATCTCTTCAACGCAAATGGTTCTTTTGGATGACCCGTGTGCAACCACTTACAAACAATTTGGTAAGATTTGTATCTGTCATATTGGGTATGTCGCCATTAGTCAAAATGGAAAGATTGATATTTGTTGATCTAGTAACATTGCCATTTTTCAACCTTGTAACACAGCAATTTGTCAAGAAATGAAGCTAACAATCACTAGCGGTATCTAATTTTTGCAACTAAAATTCAGTAATTAAGCATATATTTCATTCATAGATTAAGCAGTCGTTATTTATACAAACAGTTCAACTCGACAGCTGAACCGACCAAACTTTCCACCAATTGTTGCCAACCACATACTGAAATAGCTAGTTCTACTTTATATACTAGCTAATTTTAAGTACGTTGTACAGTTCCACCACATCTATAGTCAGATGAACAGAACAAAATAGCCCCTAGATACTACTGCTACTACTACGGAGGGGCTTTGTACTACTTCCGGATGCCTCTCCTCTACCGAGCGCGCTCAGTAAGAGGTAGAGGAGGAGGAGCCTACCAACGAGCTGGACAACTTCAACATGGTGCCTGCCGCTGTTGCAGCTTCAGCGACGCTCACCTTGAATGCCCTATGATGCTCTAGACGACCCCTCTCGAGGCGGTGGTTCTCCTCATAGATCTCCTGATTCCTTGCCTCTGAGGCGGCATGTGCTGCGGCCACGGTGGCGATAAGGCTCTTTGCGTGATCGACGAGGCGCTCCTCCTCCTCTCGCAGGCGATGTAGCGCGCAAGGTCGCTGACTCACGTGCGGGCATCCACCTCCGCCTCCCGCCTTCGGGCGGCGGTAGCGGAGCGGGTGATGACCCCGGCGGTCGACGGTGGGCTGGCGGCCACAGCGGCCAAGGATGGGGTGGCGGCCATGACCACCACCTCCCTCCTTCGGGCCGCGATGGCAGAGCGGTTGATGGCCATGGTGGCCGGCAGTGCGGTGGCGGCCACGACGGCCACCTCTCGCGCACCTTCAGGCCGCGGCGGCAGAGCGGGCAATGGCCCTGGCTTTCGATAGTGGTGTGGCGGTAACGGCGGCCGGCAACAGCTACTGACAGGCAGCGGCGGCGGAGCGTGTGGTGGGTGTTCCGCGCACAGCCAACAGGGACGCCACACGCACTACAATACGCCGGGGACTGATCCGCCGTCGCGGTGTAGCCTCCCACCTAGAGCTGTCCTCTCATGATGGCGGAGTGGCTGAGCAATGGCGACGGACCGATGCCATTGGCGATTGTGGGAGAAGCAGACGAGATAAGCTACAGGGAGGGAGGGGAATGCGACGCAGGACTCGCCGGCCATGAGGGTTTATATAGAAGGCCGGTAAGCATTGGGATTTTGGGGGATTTCACCGAGTCGGGCAGGAAGCTTGCGCGGGAACCTGCGAGGTTGCGCGGGAACATGCTCACCGACAATTCATTGGCGCCACAGTTTGGCCAAAAGAACGCGCCCGCGCGTTGCACAAGCTTGTGTTGTAAGACGTCTGCGACAATGAGGTGACAAGACGTGTGAGAGGAGGATGAAAGGCCACATACACATATGGTTAATAAAAAAACACTTTCGATTTAATTACCTACTATACCCCCGTCCTGGTTTATAAGTATGATTTAACTAATAGAATACGAATGCATGTCGCCAAAGATTATATACTTGGATTCATATTTGAACATAGTTTCCAATTATATAATTTTTATAACATGCATTAACATTTTGTTGGTTAAATTTGAGGGAAAAGTATGGCACATAATATAAAGGGGACTATAGACCAAGATGGGGGTAGTAGCACATGGCCGCTCTCTACGCAGCGACGCAACTGTCGGCCGACTTGTAGGCGACCATTTCCTGCATGTTCAACTGCTCTATGCGTGCGGTTGCTTGCGGTTCAGGCGGCCGCGACGCGCTCTGCTCGTGTCCCGTCGCGCGCGCTCTGCTCTCGCATCCCTCCGGTTGCTCTGCCCTCATCCCTCCACGCGTGATGCCAGTGTTTGGGTCCAGCGCATGATCACGCATGTTCGCGTGCATGCAGTTGTGCCGGGTGCGGCGCGACAATGCAGTTACCCGCTGCAAAAACTGCCATGCGGGCGCGCCGAGAATACAGGCCGCCTGGCCCCCATTTATTCCTACGGCCATTTACCTTCATCTCTCACGTCACACAAAACAATAAGCACACCCACGACGACACATACAAAGAGGACATCCAGCGGTTCCAATGGCGATCCTGGTGGCTCCAATGGCGCTCCCAGCAGCCGACGACGACAACGGCGGGCAGTTCACCACGCATCACGTAGTGGACACCCACATGAGGGGGAAGGCCCTCTCGGTGGTGTACACGAATGATCCGGTCTCGGTGGAGAGCTCCATCCACACTATGGAGCAGTTCCTTGCCGAGGACAAGTACCAAGTGGTCGGCTTCGACCTCGAGTACACCATCGGTCGTGCCGGTCACGATCAGAAGGTTGTTGTCGCCCAGTTGTGCGTGCGACATGACGTCCTCGTCTACCACTACCACCTTGCCACAAGGCCTTGCGAGCGTTTCTTCGGGTTTATCTATAGCTCCGACTACAGTTTCGCTACGGTGGACACCACCAACGATCTAAAAGCGCTCAAGGTTTCGGGCTTGAAATGCCTGAATCTTGTCAACATCCAGCACCGCTACAAGGTCTGGGGCAGCGAAAAAAAGAAACTGAACTCCCAGGTTGACCTCGCCTCGACCATCATCGACCCCTACTACATGAAGATGAAGAATGAGAGCAAGAAGGACAAGAACGCCTTGTGTGGCATGAGAGACTGGATGAACAACATGTCAAGTACGCGGCCAAGGACGCGTACACAAATTACGAGATGTACATGTGGATCGTTGACATGAGGAAGTGTCTTCTTCCTGCCCCAGATGAGGGATCGAGGCACAGAGCAGTGGCGGGAACGTCACAAGAAGTAGATGACTAGACGATCGTCTCTCCTTCTTTAGAATGCATGCAATTGTTTATTGAGGCGTGTGCGAATGACATGTATAGTCACTTATGTAATTGGATGTTTATTTTAGTTATATATATATATACATGTTATTCTTCTGTAGACAGAGCAAATCACATGGCTTATTAGCATCAATCGTGTGTGTTATTATTGGTCTTCCCACACATTTCTGATTACGGACCTGTTTGCGCGTATCACACACATATTGTTCAGTTGAACCGTTTCCATTGTGTTGCCTAATCACACACAGTTCATCCTAGTGAACCGTATGTTGTATATCACACACCTTCATCTGGATGCCCGTTTCTTTTGTTCCTCCTCATCGCAAACAGTTAATTGAACTGAACCGTATGTCCTACATCGCACACACAACTAAAATCTGAACCATCTTTGATGCATCCGTCATCGCAAATGTTTGCACCCTTTTTGACGGTTGTTTGCACCACCATTTGTGATTATGGCATCGCACACAGTTTCGTCGAAGGGTCTCTGATCGTAGTGTCCCGTTTGGACCATCCTGCAGTAGTGTTGGTAGAAGAAATCGACGATGTCCCATGTATTCTTCTTACATTTGTCCAAATATATACTTTCAGTATCATCTAAACAGTGTGTGCATGCATGGTATCCCTTGTTTGTCTGTCCTGAAAGGTGACTAAGAGCAGGCCAATCATTGATCGTTACAAAAAACAATGCATTTAGGTCAAATTCTTGTTGTTTGTGATCATCCCACACACATACACCGTTTTCATTCCACAGTTATAAAAGTTCTTCAACTAATGGCCATAGGTACACATCAATGTTGTTGCCGGGTTGCTTAGGTCCTTGGATGAGCACTGGCATCATAATGAACTTCCGCTGCATGCACAACCAAGGAGGAAGGTTATAGATACCATGCTTAAACCAAACCATACGTTCCTTGCATCACCTGCAAAGTCCCCCCCCCCCACTTTCTCTCAATTTTTTTCCATTGCGACCCGTCAGTGGGTGCTTGATGTCGCTTGAAGCTACGTCGGTATTTCCCCAAACAGGAAGGGATGATGCAGCACAACGACAATAGGTATTTCCCTCAGATATGAAACCAACACAATGTAAACAGCCCCTGCACACAGATAACAAATACTCGCTACCCACGTGTTGAAGGGGTTGTCAATCCCTTTCGGGTAACGGCGCCAGAAATTGGTGCGTGGACGGGAGAAAGTTGTAAATATTGATATATCGAACGCCAAATAAAAATAAATTGCAGCAAGGTATTTTTGTATTTTTGGTTTAGTAGATTTGAAAATAAAAGGAAAATATAATAGATCGCGAAGGCAAATAATAATAGAAAGAGACCCGAGGGCCGTAGGTTTCATTAGTGGTTTCTCTCGAGAAAAATAGCAAATGGTGGGTAAACAAATTACTGTTGGGCAATTGATAGAACTTCAAATACTCACAACGATATCCAGGCAATGATCATTATATAGGCATCATGTCCAATATTACTAGACCGACTCCTGCCTGCATTTACTACTATTACTCCACACATCGACCGCTATCCAGCATGCATCTAGTGTATTAAGTTCATGGAGAAACGGAGTAATGCACTAAGAACGATGACAAGATGTAGAAAAGGTCTATCTATGTAGAGATAGACACCATTTTTTATGCTTAGTAGCAACGATACATACGTGCCGGTTCCCCTTCTATCACTGGGATCAAGCACCGTAAGATCGAACCCACTACAAAGCACCTCTTCCGATTGCAAGATAAATAGATCAAGTTGGCCAAACAAAACCCAAATATAGGAGAATAAATACGAGGCTATAAGAAATCATGCATAAAAGATATCAAAGAAACTCAAATACTTTCACGGATATAAAAAGATAGATCTGATCATAAACTCAAAGTTCATCCCATCCCAACAAACACACCGCAAAAAGAATTACATCATACGGATCTCCAAGAGACCATTGTATTGAGAATCAAACGAGAGAGAGAGGAAGCCATATAGCTACTAACTACGGACCCGAAGGTCTACAAAGAACTACTAACGCATCATCGGAGAGGCACCAATGGAGGTGGTGAACCCCATCCGTGATGGTGTTTAGATTGGATCTGGTGGTTCTGGACTCTGCGGTGGCTGGAATTGATTTTCTTCGACTCCCCTAGGTTTCTGGAATATTGGGGTATTTATAGAGCAAAGAGGCGGTCCGGGGGCACCCGATGTGGGCACAACCCACCAGGGCACGCCTGGGCCTCCTGGCGCACCCTGGTGGGTTGTGCTGTCCTCGGAGCACCACCCCAGGCGCAGCCTTGGCCCATTAGGTGTCTTCTAGTCAATAAAAAATCGACTCCCTTTGGTATTGATTTTCTACGATGTAAAAAACATAGAAAAAACAGCAGCTGGCACTTGGCACCATGTCAATAGGTTAGTACCAAAAATGATTTAAAATGACTAAAAAATGATTATAAAACATCCAAGATTGATAATATAACAAATGGAACAATCAAAAATTATATATACGTCAGAGACGTATCAGCATCCCCAAGCTTAACCCCTGCTCGTCCTCGAGTAGGTAAGTGATAAAAACAGTATTTTTGATGTGGAATGCTGCCTAACATGTCATATCATATTCTTTTCTTTATAGCATGGACATTTGGACTTTTATATTGTTCAAAGCAATAGTCTAGTTTTGACATGATAAATTAAATACTCAAGCATATCAACAAGAAACCATGTCTTTCAAAATATCAACGCTAAAATAAGCTATCCCTAGCCCATCATGCTCAATCATTGATCCATTCATGAAACACACTCGCATATTAACTACACCAAATGCTCAAGTACGATCATATTGCCTCCTAGTTGGTGCTCTTATAAGAGAGGATGGAGACTCAAATTCAAAAAAATGCATAAAGTAAAAGAAAGGCCCTTTGCAGATGGAAGTAGGGATTTGTAGAGGTGCCAGAGGTCAAAGCGAAAAACTTAGAGATAAAAACATTTTGGGAGGTGTATCCTTCCCACCAACGAAAACGACTTAGAGTTCCCAACACTTTGCATGCTAGATATATCATAGGCGGTTCCCAAACAGAAAATAAAGTTTATTCCTTTTTCAATCATACTTTCACTTTCTATGGCTAGCCGTATCCACGGTTGCCCTCCATACCAACACTTTCCAAGGAATTTATTATTTGACAATATAAAGTAAATTCATTGTTCATTTCTGGACTGGGCATCCCTAATACCTTTGCCTTACTCTTGTGCAATGACAAGTGAATAAACACTCATCGTGAGAATAACACATCTAGCATGTCAAATATTAGCCACCCGTCACCGCTTCGCGAGCGAAATGAACACACAAAAGAGAAGTTTATTTGGAAAATTAGAGATGGAACATACAATTGCTTCGAACGGCAAAAGAATACCGCATATAGGTAGATATAGTGGACTCATGTGGCAAAACTGGTTTAAAGGTTTTTGGATGCTTAAGTAGTGATCATACTTAGTGCAAAATGAAGGCTAGCAAAAGATTGAGAAGCGACCAACCAAGAAACGAATAATCTCATAAGAGAGCACTAAGCATAATTAACACCGAATAATGCACCACAAGTAGGATATAATTTCATTGCATAATTATTGACTTTCCTGCTTGCATAGGGAATCACAAACCTTAATACGAATATTCTTACTAAATCATATTTACTCATCAACATAACACACATATCACATCATCATATCTCGAAACTATTACTAAGAATCAAATTTCTTTTGTCCAGTGATCTTCATGAATTTTTTTATTATATCGTTCTTGGATATCTATCACTTTGGAACTAATTTTCATGTGTTGCTTTTGGCAAGCTCAAACTAATATAAGTGAAGATCATGAGCATAAATTTTCTTTCTCTCAAATTAATTTAAGTGAAGCAAGAGAGAATTTCTTGAAAATTTTACTAACTCTCAAATAAATCTAAGTGAAGCAATAGAGCATTTCTTAAAAAAATACTAAAGCACACTGTGCTCAAAAAGATATAAGTGGAGCACTAGAGCAAGTCCATAGCTCATAAAAATTTAAGTGAAGCATAGAGAGCAATTCTAAAAAGTCATGACATAATTTTGGCTCTCTCAAATAGGTGTGTCCAGCAAGGAATCAAGACTTAGAACACGAACTAAATCAAGCAAAGACTCATATCATACAAGACGCTCCAAGCAAAACACATAGTATGTGACGAATAAAAATATAGCTTCGAGTAAAATACCGATGGTCGTTAGAAGAAAGAGGGGATAACACTCAGGGGCATCCCCAAGCTTAGTTGCTTGATCTCTTTTGGATAATAGCTTGGGATGCTGGGGCATCCCCAATCTTAGGCTCTTCTTACTCCTTATTCCTTCATCCATCGTGAGTTAACCCAAAACATGAAAACTTCAATCACACAAAACTCAACAAAACCTTCATGAGATCCGTTAGTATAAGAAAATAAATCAGTACTATAAGTACTATATCAAACCAATTCATATTTTGTTATTGCATTATATCTACTGTATTCCAACTTTTCCATGGAAAAAACTCATCAAAGAAAACCATAGAGCCATTAAAACAAGCACACAACGCAAAGAAAAAAGAATCTGTCAAAACAGAACAATCTGTAGCAATCTGACTATTTCGAATACTTATGTAACTCCAAACATTATGAAAAATTAGGACGACCTAACCAATTTGTATATTGATCTACTGCAAAAGGAAGGGATATTTTATCGCTCTCTGGTTAGAAATGAGAATTGTTTTCGTGAGCGCAAAAGTTTCTGTTTTTTCAGCAAGATCAAACAACTATCACCCAAAAAGATCCTAAAGGCTTTACTTGGCACAAACACTAATTAGAACATAAAAAACAAAATCATAACAGTAGCATAATTGTGCTAACACTCAAGAATAGAAAGAAAAAAGCAAAAAAATTATTCATTGGGTTGCCTCCCAACAAGCGCTATAGTTTTATGCCCTTAGCTAGGCATAAAGCAAGGATCTAAGTTTTGTCATCTTTGGTTCGAGATCCATAAGATGCCCTCACGATTGATTCATATGGTGGCCTAATTCTTGTTCCAGGGAAGTGTTCCATACCCTTCCTCAAAGGAAATTGGAAGTTGATATTGCCTTCTTTCATATCAATCATGACACCGGTAGTGCGTAAAAACAGTCTACCAAGAATAATTGGACAAGATGGATTGCAATCAATATCAAGAACAATAAAATCTATGGGCACATAATTACCATTTGCAAGAATAAGAACATCATTAGTTCTTCCCATAAGCTTTTTAATAGTAGAATCCACCAAGTGCAAATTTAAAGAACATGATTCAATATCGGTAAGACCAAGCACATCACATAAATATTTCGGAAGAGTAGAAACACTAGCACCCAAGGCACACAAAGAAAAGCACTCATAATTTTTAATCTTGACTTTGTTAGTAGGTTCCCATTCATCATGCAGTTTTCTAGGAATTGAAACTTCTAATTCCAATTTTTCTTCAAGAGCTTTCATCATAGCATCAACAATATGCTTAGTAAAAGCTTTATTTTGTTCATCGGCATGGGGTGAATTGATCATGGATTGCAACAAAGAAATAAAATCAATCAAAGAGTAATTATCATAATTAAAGTCTTTGTAATCCAAAAGAGTGGGCACATCATTAGCTAAAGTTTTGACCTCTTCAAACCCACTTTTGTCAATTTTCTCAACAAGATTTTCACCCTCCAAAATATTGGGACGCCTTCTAACTAAAGTTTACTCTTCTCCAGTCCCTTTTTCATCAATCTTAACTTTACTAAACAGGGAATCAATAGAAGAAACACCAATCATTTTAAGATCTTCATCACTTTTGCGAAAGTAATCACTAGAAAACGCATTTTCTACAAATTCTCTTTTAGCTCTAAGCGTAGCGGTTCTTTTCTTACTTTCATCCATAGAAACATAGAGAACTTTAATTGATTCATCAACCTTATGCACAAAAAAAATTCATCTTGAGATTTTCCACATCATGAGAAATTCTATCAACACTTCTAGACAAATCATCAATCTTATTCAACTTTTCTTCTATGGTAGTGTTCAAAACTTTTTGCGTGTTGATAAATTCTTTTATATTATTCTCAAGATCAGATGTGTTCCTGTTATTATTGTAAGAAGGATTTCCATAGGAATTACCATAATTATTAGAGGAATTACTAGGAAAGGCCTAGGATTAAAATTACCTCTATAAGCATTGTTGTTGAAATTATTTCGAGAGATAAAATTCTCATCTATGGCATCACTATTTTGCTCAATCAAAGTAGACAAAGGCATATCATTAAAATCAATAGGAGAACTTTTACTAGCAACCAATTTCATAAGAGCATCATCTTTTTCACTCAAAGAAGAAATTTCTTCAATCGAATTAACTTTTTTTACTAGTAGGAGCTCTTTCGGTATGCCATTGAGAATAATTTGCCATGATATTATCAAGCAATTTGGTGGATTCACTCAAAGTAATTTCCATAAAAGTACCACCCGCGGTGGAATCTAAAAGATTACGAGAAATAAAATTCAATCCTGCATAAAATTTTGTATGATCATCCAAAGATTTAACCCATGAGTTGGGCAATTCTTTAGCATCATTTTCATCCTTTCCCAAGATTGTGCAACACGCTCATGTTCAACTTGCTTGAAATTCATGATCTGGGTTCTAAGGGAAATAATAATTGCGGGTGGAAAATACTTAGTGATAAAAGCATCTTTGCACTTATTCCAAGAATCGATACTATTGCGAGGCAAAGAAGAGAACCAATTTTTTGGAGAATCACGCAAAGAAAACGAAAATAATTTCATCTTCACAACATCATTGTCCATGTCTTTTTTCTTTTGCATAATGCATAATTCCACTTAGGTATTAAGATGGGACGCGACATCCTCATTTGGAGTACCGGAAAATTGATCTTTCATAACAAGATTCAACAAAGCAGTATTAATATCACAAGACTCCGCACTAGTGGCGGGAGGAGCAATCGGAGTGCCAATAAAATCATTGTTGTTGGTATTTGAGAAATCACAAAACTTGGTGTTCTCTTGAGTCATGATGACTATGCAATAAGATTGCACTCAAAAACAGATCCGGCAAGAAAATGGCGAATGAAAAAGAGGGGCCAATAAAATGGCAAATTTTTGTGAAGTGGGGGAGAGGAAAACGAGAGGCAAATGGCAAATAATGTAAATTGCGAGGAGATGAGATTTGTGATTAGGAACTTGGTATATGTTGAAGATCCACCCCAGCAACGGCGCCAAAAATTCCTTTTGATGTCACTTGAAGCTACGTTGGTATTTCTTTTTCTCCCGTGAACCTACGTTGAGCTTGGGACAACCCGCGAGTGGCATATGCTCCCCAAAGAGGAAGGGATGATACAACACAATGGCGGTAGGTATTTCCCTCAGATATGAAACCAAGGTTACCGAACCAGGTAGGAGAACCAAGCAACACAACATGAACAACCCCTGCGCACAAATAAAAAATACTCGCAACCCGACGTGTTAAAGGGGTTGTCAATCCCTTTCGGGTAACGGCGCCGGAAATTGGTGCGTGGACGGGAGAAAGTTGTAAATATTGATAGATCAAACGCCAAATAAAATAAATTGCAGCAAGCTATTTTTCGTTTAGTAGATCTTAAAATAAAATCCAAATAAAATAGACCGCGAAGGCAAATAATAAAAGAAAGAGACCCGGGGGCCGTAGGTTTCACTAGTGGCTTATCTCGAGAAAAATAGCAAACGGTGGGTAAACAAATTACTGTTGGGCAATTGATAGAACTTCAAATACTCATGACAATATCCAGGCAATGATCATTATATAGATATCATGTCCAAGATTAGTAGGTCGACTCCTACCTGCATCTACTACTATTACTCCACACATCGACCGCTATCCAGCATGCATCTAGTGTATTAAGTTCATGGAGAAATGGAGTAATGCAATAAGAATGATGACATGATGTAGACAAGATCTATCTATGTAGAGATAGACCCCATCATTTTATGCTTAGTAGCAACGATACATACGTGTTGGTTCCCCTTC
Source organism: Triticum urartu (assembly GCF_003073215.2). Lineage (NCBI taxonomy): Eukaryota > Viridiplantae > Streptophyta > Magnoliopsida > Poales > Poaceae > Triticum > Triticum urartu. The sequence goes on along the minus strand of NC_053026.1, from coordinate 177,014,044 downwards.
TGTCACTGGGATCAAGCACCGTAAGATCGAACCCACTACAAAGCACCTCTTCCCATTGCAAGATAAATAGATCAAGTTGGCCAAACAAAACCCAAATATCAGAGAAGAAATACGAGGCTATAAGAAATCATGCATAAAAGGGATCAAAGAAACTCAAATACTTTCATGGATATAAAATGATAGATCTGATCATAAACTCAAAGTTCATCTGATCCCAACAAACACACCGCAAAAAGAGTTACATCATATGGATCTCCAAGAGACCATTTTATTGAGAATCAAACGAGAGAGAGGAAGCCATCTAGCTACTAACTACGGACCTGAAGGTCTATAAAGAACTACTCACGCATCATCGGAGATGCACCAATGGAGGTGGTGAACCCCATCCGTGATGGTGTCTAGATTGGATCTGGTGGTTCTGGACTCTGCGGCAGTTGGAATTGATTTTTTTCGACTCCCCTAGGGTTTATGGAGTATTGGGGTATTTATAGAGCAAAGAGGCGGTCTGGGGGCACCCAAGGTGGGCACAACCCACCAGGGTGTGCCTGGGCCTCCTGGCGTGCCCTGGTGGGTTGTGCTCTCCTCGGAGAACCCCCCCAGGCGTAGCCTTGGCCCATTATGTGTCGTCTGGTCCATAAAAAATCTCCGTAAAGTTTCGTGGCATTTGGACTCCTTTTGGTATTGATTTTCTGTGATGTAAAAAACATGCAAGAAATAGCAACATGCACTTGGCACTATGTCAATAGGTTAATACCAAAAATGATATAAAATGATTATAAAACATCCAAGATTGACAATATAACCGCAAGGAACAATCAAAAATTATAGATACGTTGGAGACGTATCAATGCTCTCAACATCCCATCTTTCTTACGGTCCTCTCTGTGCCATCACATCAACTTGGCATGCTATTTGTTTCTGAACACACGTTTCAACTGTGGTATTATAGGAGCTTACTACATCACCTTGGCAGGAACCCTCTTCCTGGGGCGCTCACCGTCAACATCACCAGGGTCATCTCGTCTGATCGTATACCGCAATGCACATCATACCAGGCATGCGTTCAAATCCTCGTATGCACCACGGTAGAGGATGCAGTCATTAGGGCATGCATGTATCTTCTGCACCTCCAATCCTAGAGGGCAAATAACCTTCCTTGCTTCGTACGTACTATCGGGCAATTCGTTATCCTTTGGAAGCCTCTCTTCAATATTTTCAGTAGCTTCTCAAATCTATTGTGAGATACACCATGGTCTACCTTCCACTGCAACAATTCCAGTGTGGTACTGATCTTTGTATTGCCATCTTCGCAATTGGGGTACAACCCTTTTTTGTGATCCTCTAACATGTGATCGAACTTCTACTTCTTCTTTTCACTTTGGCATTGTCTCTTTGCAATAACAATGACCCGGCGAAGATAATCATCAGGCACATCGTCTGGTTCCTCTTGATTTTCAGCTTCCCCCATTGCAGCATCACCATATTCAGGGGGCAGATAGTTGTCATCATCCTGTTCTTCTTCGTTGTCTTCCATCATAAGCCCTCTTTCTCCTTGCTTGGTCCAAACATTATAGTGTGGCATGAAACCATTCTCAAGCAGGTGGATGTGAAGGGTTTTTGAGTTAGAGTAAGACTTCGTATTCCCACATCTAGGGCATGGACAACACATAAAACCATTCTGCTTGTTTGCCTCAGCCACTTTGAGAAAATTATGCACGCCCTTAATGTACTCGGAGGTGCGTCTATCACAGTACATCCATTGCCGGTTCATCTACGCGCATTATATATAATTAAGTGTGTCAAAAACCATTACAGAACATCATGAATAGAGAAGTGACCAAATTAATAGAAGTTCATCATCACATTAAAACCAAAGTACAATAGTGATCAAATGTTATTACTGAAAACATAAATACATAAAGCTCATACATAATTCTCATTGAACAACATATAGCTCTCTAGAGCATCTAATTAAACCATACATTGAAACTATGTAAAACATTTCAATGCAACAACAAATACGATCATAATCGCAAGTAAGGTAACAATTGATCCAACGGCATGATACCAAGGCTTAGTATGAATGGCATATTTTCTTATCTTTCTAATCTTCAAGCGCATTGCATCCATCTTGATCTTGTGATAATCGACGACATCCGCAACATGCAACTCCAATCTCATATTCTCCCCCTCAATTCTTTTCAATTTTTACTTCAAGTAATTGTTTTCTTTTTCAACTAAATTTAACCTCTTGATAATAGGGTCGGTTGGAATTTCCGGTTTAGATACCTCCTAGATAAAAGCACTATGTCACGTTGGTCAGCATAATAGTCATAAACACTAAATGAAACAAATAGTTATAAAAGATAATATATATATACCACATCTGAATCATAGACTGGACGAGGGCCGACGGAGGCGGATACCCAAACCATCGCACTATATAATAACAAACAATAATAAAAGTAAGAAAATCATACAAGTATCTATCTAAATCATACAAGTAAGATTTTTTTCTTTTAGAAAGAAGATAAGAACAAGAGGCTCACCACGGTTGTGCCGGCGACGAGATCTGCGCGGGCGATCGACGACGCTGAGGACGGGGACGGGACAGGACGGACCACCAAACCTAGACAAGTCTTGAGGAAAATGAAGTTTGGACAAGGAGCTTCGAGTGGAGAAAGCTTAAGTGTGGCTCGGGCATTTCATCGAACACCTCATGTGCATAGGAGGTGAGCTAGAGCACACCAAACCTCTCCCACGGCCGGCCAAAAAAACCGAGCAGTGGCTCAGCTCGCGGACAGGGGCAGGGGTATATATAGGCCTCTCTTTCATCCCGGTTTGTGGCTAAAACTGGGATTAAAGGACAACCTTTGGTCCCTGTCGGATTTCGGGTTCTGGTAGACCCTTAAGGTTCGAACTCTGGGGTGCGCACGGAGATCTTTCCCCTACTGACATGCGCTTCTATGGCTCGCAAGAAATCTAGGCTAGAAAGAAGAACACACAAGGGACACGAGGTTTATACTGGTTCGGGCCACCGATGTGGTGTAATACCCTACTCCAGTGTGTGGTGTAGTGGATTGCCTCAGGGGCTGATGATGAACAATACAGGGGAAGAACGGCCTCGCGAGAGGTGTTCTTGAGCTGGTGCAGTGTGTTCTACTTGGTCCGGACCTTTCTCTCTTTCTTTCTCTTCTCTCTTTCTTTCTCTCTGGACCTCTCTCTTCTTCTTTCTCCTCCTTGGACCTCTCTCTTCTCTTTTCTCCTCCTTTCGGGGGCTAGTCCTATTTATAGAGGCCCTGGCCCTCTTCTCAAAAAATGAGCGGGAAGGGCGCCAACAATTGGCCATTTTGAAGGGGAACATCTAGTACAAGTTATCCTGACCAAAGGTGGTCTTCGGCTGCCAAAAGCACTGGTGATGACGCCGTCTTGGGCTCCATGGTGACCTCCGTCCTGCCGCTCTGCTGGTCTTGGTCTCGTTGCACCGGAATGGTAACCTTTGCCCGATGCCTTGGCCTGTGCTTGCTCACTTTGCACCGAAGGGGAAACAAGGACACAGCGCAGGCCAGCGCCCGCATGGCGCCCGCCTAATCTCGATCGTCATGGCTTGCGTCACGGGCTCCTCGCGAGGCACCCCTGCCTTGATCTCTCTGCCTCCTCGCGAGCCTGCCTGATGAGGCTGCTCCTGAGGAAGCCTCCTGTCGTCCGCCCCGCAAGGCTTGGCCCCTTGCGAGGGTCTTGAGCTTGAGCTGATGAGGCTGGGCCGCACTAGGCCCCCACTCGAGCCACGCCGCAGGCCGCAGGCAGGCAAGTCTGGGGACCCCCGTTCCTAGAATGCCGACAGTCCCGGTTCCAGCCACAAACCGGGACTAAAGGTGATGGGCCAGGAGCGAGGCCCATTGATCCTGGTTCGTTTCTAAAACCGGGACCAAAGGGGTCAGACGAACCGGGACCAATGGCCCCGGAGGCCCGGCCGGCGCCCTGGCTTCACGAATCGGTACTAATGCACCCTTTGTGTGCCGGTCCCAATTCGACCATACACCAATCATACACGCAAATGTGTACGATCAAGATCAGGGACTCACGGGAAGATATCACAACACAACTCTAGACACAAAATGAAATAATACAAGATTCATATTACAAGCCAGGGGTGTCGGATTTAGGGTTCCGGCAGACCCTTGAGGTTCGAACACTGGGGTGCGCGCGGAGATTTCGCCTTCTACCTACCTGCGCCCCTCCGCCTCGCTAAGATCTAAGCTATGGAAAGAACAGCACAAGAGACACAGGGTTTATACTGGTTCGGGCCACCGTTGTGGTGTAATACCCTACTCCAGTGTGTGGTGTGGTGGATTGCCTCTTGGGCTGATGATGATGAGCAATACAAGGAAGAACAGCCTCGCGAGGGTCTGTTCTTGGCTGGGGGGATGAACTGCTAGAAGGAGTTCAGTCGCCCTTCTTTCTCTCTCTCTGATTTTGATCCCTTTCCGATTCCGTTTTCCAGATCCCTCTCCCCTGGGGATGGCTAGTCCTATTTATAGGCAAAGGCCCTGGGCCTCTTCCCAAATATTGAGCGGGAAGGGCGCCAACAATTAGCCATTTTGAAGGGGAACATCTGGTACACTTATCCTGACTAAAGTTGGTCCTCGCCTGCCAAAGGCTCTGGTGGTGACGCTGGCTTGGGCTCCACAATGACTTCCTCCCTGCCGTTGGACTGGTCTTGGTCTCGTTGCACCGAAACGGGTGCCTTTGCTTGATGCTCCCGCCTGCGCTTGCTCCCTTTGCACCAAAGAGGAAAGGAGGACACTGCGCGGGCTGGCGCCCGCCTGGCACCCTTGGTCGTCATGGCTTGCGTCACGGGCACCTCGTGAGGTACCCCGCCTTGATCTCTCCGCCTCCTCGCAAGCCAGCCTGATGAGGCCGTGCCTGAGGAAGCTCCGTGTCGTCCGCCCCGCGAGGCTTGGCCCCTCACGAGGGTCTTGGGTCTGTGTTGATGAAGATGGGCCGTGCTGGGCCCCCCTTTTGAGCCACGCCGCAGGCAGGCAAGTCTGGGGACCCCCGTTCCCAGAACGCCGACAGTAGCCCCCGGGCCCAAGGCGCGCCCGGACTTGGCCGTGCAGGGAGGCGGAAGGGCAAGAGCGAAGTGCCGCGGGCCCTAACAGCCTGCGGCCTTGGGCGCCGCGTGGCGGTTGATTGGACGTGGGCGTCTCCACTTCCCCACGGCGCCTCGGCAACTGCACGGATTGGACAAGTCCCTGCATGCAAAGCGGGTCATGATTACCTATGATCGTGGAGGTCGGCGGTTGGCCTTCGCCGGCCATAAGTACGGAACGACGCGCGCCCTTCCAGTCCATCCCTTCTTGCTTCTCCTTCTTCCCGGTCCTTGCTCCGTCTTGCTGCGATGGCTCCGATCCGCCGGTTCTCGACGGCAGAGAAGGGAAAGGCTCCTTGAGAGGAACCAGACCCGCTCCCGCCGAAGAAACGGCTCGCCCTCCGCGGCCGGGACAAGGGGGCCCATCAGGTGGTGTCGAGGCCCTAGTGCGAGCGGCCACCGCCGGGGTTCCCGCTTCCCTTGTACGCCCACATCGAGGGCTCTTAAGGAGTCGATGCCGATCGCCACGGGCGGCGCCGCCGGTGCCGACGGGTCACGAAGGTTTGGGTCGTCCCCCCTGGGGTTCACACCGAGGGCTCTTCCCGAGAGTTCGTGCTCCACGCCGCCATGCCTCCTCAGTCTTGGATTCGCCTCCCTCCCTTCTTTGCCTCCATCATCCCGCAGGGAGAACTACTGGAGATTTGGCTGCAGCACGCCGGCTGCAGCACCCTCGCGACCGAGGGAGAGGTCGCGGTCGTTGCCCCGGGCGAGGTCTTCATGACACGAGGCTGGAGTGAAATTGCCCGGGTTTCCAGGACAAGAGGCGCCTTCACGATCCACTTGGAGTACGACGGTGCTTCGGTGATGTTCTTCAAGGTCTTCGATGCGAACGGGCGCCGGCTGGAGTGCCGCCCCGGGAGAGGTGGTCGGGACCCTGCTGCGGCGAGGACTGGGCCCGCCGACCGCTCCCTTGGCGGCTCCTCAGGCGGTGGAGGCGTCGGAGGTTCCAGCGACTCCGGCGAGCTCTTCGTGACTCCGGAGACAAGCGACGACAGCTATGAGCCCCCGAGCCGGCACCGCTCCTGGAGCAGGGCGGGCTCGTCAGGCCGTTGCCGACTCTGATCTAGATGGGGTTGGCGCCGGTGCTTGACGGCCCACTGTTGATGATGGCGTCTTTTGCAGGGGCGCATGCAGTTAGCATCCTTTTAGGATCTGTTCCCTGCGAGGAATCAAAGACGCGTCCCGTGGGGGCTTGTAAGGTGCCTGTGATCCTGTTTTGTTAATATAACCCTTGTCGTAGAATCGTGCGAGTTGCTCATTCCGTCTTAGCTCAGTTCTCCCTTTCGAACCTTACGAGGGCTTGGTGCTCTGCGCCGACAGGTCCCAGTCCCAAGGCAGCTTTAGCCGTCGCTGGTATGCCTTGTCGCGATGCCGTGGTCAAGGCCAGGAGGTGAGGGACCCGGGGTCCGGTAAGAGCCCCTGAGTCGCGATGCTCAGGAGGTCCCCTTTGGCGCTCAAGCAACCGTCGTTCGGTGAGAAAGGAGAGCGGCGTCGCTAACACGGGATTGCATTAGGTGCGGGGATGGTGCCACGGTAGCTGGTGCTTCCGGGTGGTGACTTATCTCGAGAATTAGGGACCGCTCTCTGGTGTGTTGCCGAGTCCGTGCATCGGCAGGCATGAGGTTGCTTGGCGAGGTCCTCGCGTGTCCCTCTCCTTTGCTCCCCTTTCTGCGCTACGTCCTCGGGTCCCGGCCCTCGAGCAAGTCTCAGCCGTCGCTGGTATGCCAGGTCGCGATGCCGTGGACAAGGCCAGAGGGTGAGGGCTGGAGAGCCAGTAGGAGCCCTGAGTCGCGATGCTCAGGCACCCCCCCTTTAACGTGCAAGCGGTTCGCGCAGATGAGAGTGAAGGAGACACCGCAAGGGCCTCGCCTGACGTAGCTCCTTTAGGAGATCCTGTAGACCCATCATAGAAAGAACGAGGGGTTGCCATGACAATTGACAGTCAGCCGTTGGTTGCTTTCGAGGGGCGATGAGGCACTGAAGGCTTGACGAGGTGGCGCCATGTGGGGCTGCCGTGGCCAGAGCTCAGCCACTCAGGTTTGTCAGTGTTGCAGGGACGGACCCATGCACAAGCGTCGTGCCGTTTGGGAGCAGCTCCGTCAGTTGGCGTCAGTTGAGCGGGCAACTAGGTCAAACACATTAGCCGCGGAGGAGTGGATTCATTCAAACAGATGCTAGGAAGGCGGACATCACTGGGTCAGGCCCGAGCGACTTGGGGATGATGCAGCCCGAGGGGCGCCCCCAACAAAGTAAGCTAGCAACATGAAATAAAAGGGATACATGCCGCAGGGACGGACCCACGCGGCCTGGGAATAATGCAGCCCTGGGGGGCGCTCCCAGCTGGAAATGAAACTTGAAAGATGTCACCTGATGATGTTGAGGACGAAGGAGTGTTGGTGTAGCAGACTCGGTGGGCTGCGGAAGCCGATCCTCACGAGCCCCCAGGCCCAGGGGCCTCGGGAGGCTCCGGAGGCGCTGGTGGCTCCTCGCGGACCATCTCCATCTCCGCCAGGGCTGCGGAACGCCTGGCCTCTTGAGCCTCCATGATACCCCTCATGAGGCGTTGGTACGTGGCAGCCGCGTTCGGCAAGCCATAAGGCATGCGAACGTAGCTGTGGGGTGGACCTTTGCAGCGCCCCACTCGCGAGGGCCAGAGGCGTTCCAGAGAGGCGACTCGATTGAGCCCTGGTATGTCGATGCAGACGCGCAGCCCACCATCCTCGCCTGGATGGGGAGCCACGGCTGGTAGGCGGCGGCCGCCTTTCATGACTCTTGACTCATGTAGCTCCTGAATGGCCTTGCTGACGAACTCCTAAGGGTCTATCTCTCCTTGCCTTACTCCTTCTTGAAGGAAACGTGCTTCGAAACATGCCTCCATGTGGTGCCCAAGCGCCTCCCTCGTGACCTTAGCCAGGTCGGTGGCCCTCTAGGGGAGAGCCCCCGAGCCCTGCCTGAGGAGGGCGCCGGGCGCGCTTTCCTATGCGATGGAAGGAGGTTCCCCCTAGGTAGGCGCGGGCCCTTAGGGGCCTGCCTCGTGAGGGGCCGGGCCGGACGATGTCTTCTTCTTCTTGGGGGTGGTCTCGGGAAGCCTCCTGCTTCCGCGATCCGGGTCTTCCAGTGACGCGGCCTGCAAGGCTCGTTCCAGGGAACACACCGCGTCCTTCTCTTCACAGGGCACCGTGATGACTCCGCCACTTCCTGGCATCTTGAGGACGTTGTAGCCGTGGTGAGTTACGGCCATGAACTTGGCCAGCACTGGGTACCCAAGGATGGCGTTGTACGGCAGGCGAATGTGAGCGACATCGAAGTCGATGAGCTCGGTGCAGTAGTTGTCGCGTGCCCCGAAGGTGACAGGGAGGCGGACCTGCCCAATCGGGACCGTGGAGCCGTCGGTGACTCCGGAGAAAGGCTTGGTTGGCTGAAGCTGGCTGTAGGGCACTTGGAGATTGTTGAATGTTTCCACGGACAGGACGTTGAGCCCTGCCCCGCCATCGATGAGGGTCCTGGTGACCACCACGTTGCTGATGATTGGGGAACAAAGCATCGGGAGGACTCCGGCTGTAGCCGCACACTTGAGCTGATCTGCTGAGCTGAACGTGATGGCGCACGCCGACCACCTGAGAGGGCGCGTGGCTTCGAGCTTGGGGAGGACTGCATTCACTTTGCGGGCGAACTGCTTGAAGATGCGTTGAGAGGCTGGGGCTTGAGCCCCGCCCAGGATGCAGGCGATCGCACGCGGCTCCTGGAAGCCCCCAGCCCCCTTGTCCTGATGGCGGTCCTCGTTTCTGCTTGGCTGCGGCGGCAGCGGAGGGAGGCCTGCGTTGCCTTGCGGGCGATCCTCGCGAGGCTGACCCCTCCAGTCTCCCTCGCGAGGCGGGTCTTGCCAGCGATCCTCGCGAGGTCGATCGCGCCACCCTTGGCGCGGGCAGCGGTCTTCCCAGCGTCCTGCGTTCCTTCCTCCTCCTCGACCGTAGCCCCGGTCACCGCGGTCGGAACGACGGCCGATCCTTCCTTCTCGCATGGCTCGGAGCTCTTGACATTCGTTGGTGTTGTGGGTGTGGAGGTCGTGGTACACACAGTACCGACTGCCCTTGAAAGATTCGGGCTGATCTATGCCCCACTTGGTGTCTGGTTCTGCCGCAAGCACGACAGCCCCCTTGTGCTTCACATCCTTGGCCTTGGGCTTCTTCTCTTCTGGGTCTGCAGCAGGCAGCTCGAGGAGGGAGAGACGCCCTTCCTCAGCCCTGGCGCACTTGGTTGCCAAGTTGAACAACTCCAAGGAAGTGCACAGGTCTTCATGCATCGCTAGCTCCTCCTTCATCTTGACATCGCGCACGCCGTCGGAGAAGGCTGAGATGATGGCCTCCTCGGTCACCTTGGGAATCTTGAGGCGTGCGTTGCTGAAGCGCTGGATGTACTTCTGCAGGGTCTCTCCGGGTTGTTGCTTGATGCGGCGCATGTCGCTCACGGCGGGTGGCCGGTCGCGAGTACCTTGGAAGTTGGCGATGAAGCGGGTGCGCATCTCGTCCCAGGAGGAGATCGTGCCTGGAGCTAGGTTCAGGAGCCAGGTGCGGGCCCCGTCCTTGAGCGCCATGGGAAACCAGTTCGCCATGACCTTCTCGTCTCCGTTGGCAGCTTCGATGCCTAGCTCATAGAGCTGGAGGAACTCCGCAGGGTCGGCCGTGCCATCGTAACGAGGAGGCAGGTCTGGCTTGAACTTGCCGGGCCACGCGACGCTGCGTAGCTCGATGGTGAAGGCACGGCAGCCTGCTGTGGCCATGGGAGGCCTTGGGTGGCGGAGAGCTTGGTCTTGCATGTCTCCACGCGCTGCAGCTGGGAGCAGCACGGGGTCTTGACATGCGGGAGCAGGAGTATGGTCGCGACGTGCTGGAGCAGGTAGCGCCCGGGCAGCTTCTTGCGGGCGAGGGACTTCTTGGCAGCTCTGCTCTTGCCGCGCTGGCACCTGACGGAGCGGGTTCCGCCTAGGGGCAACGCGCCTTGGAGCCATGGCGCCTTCTTGAGGAGGAGGTGGATGGGGCGCCGCCGGAGCTTCGTCGCCCGCGTGGGGCGCGGTGCGGTGCAGCGGAACGGACGGCGTAGGAGAGCCCCCTGCGGCGCGGACGAGCTCGGCGACGCGGTCAAGCCATTCTTCGTAGACGTCGTCGATGGGACGGTAGCGCAGGAGCTCATTTGCCGCGATGAGTGCAGCTCGAGCCTCCATGGGTGCGCGGAATGCGCGGGACGAAGAACAAGCTGGGGTGAGCGAGGGAGTAGCGGTGCGGCCGTCTTGCCGCACGGATGGATGCTGAGACGATGCTTGCTGCTCGTCCCCTGCCGGGCCGGTGGCGGCGTTGATGGCAGGTGACGGGGAACGACGAGGACGCCCGCTGACAGGAGCCGTCTGGGCAACGCGGGAAGCGAGAGCGGCCCGGCGCTCGGCGCGGGCCCGACGAGCGTCAGACATGGACGCGATGGTCAGAGGAGAACGAGGTGGTGGAAGACGAGTTCCGGCGCACCCCTACCTGGCGCGCCAAATGTCAGATTTTGGGTTCCGGCAGACCCTTGAGGTGCGAACATTGGGGTGCGCGCGGATATTTCGCCTTCTACCTACCTGCGCCCCTCCGCCTCGCTAAGATCTAAGCTATGGAAAGAACAACACAAGAGACACAGGGTTTATACTGGTTCGGGCCACCGTTGTGGTGTAATACCCTACTCCAGTGTGTGGTGTGGTGGATTGCCTCTTGGGCTAATGATGATGAGCAATACAAGGAAGAACAACCTCGCGAGGGTCTGTTCTTGGCTGGGGGGATGAACTGCTAGGAGGAGTTCAGTCGCCCTTCTTTCTCTCTCTCTGATTTCGATCCCTTTCCGATTCCATTTTCCTGATCCCTCTCCCTTGGGGATGGCTAGTCCTATTTATAGGCAAAGGCCCTGGGCCTCTTCCCAAATATTGAGCGGGAAGGGCGCCAACAATTGGCCATTTTGAAGGGGAACATCTGGTACACTTATCCTGACTAAAGTTGGTCCTCGCCTGCCAAAGGCTCTGGTGGTGACGCTGGCTTGGGCTCCACAATGACTTCCTCCCTTCCGTTGGACTAGTCTTGGTCTCGTTGCACCGAAACAGGTGCCTTTGCTTGATGCTCTCACCTGCGCTTGCTCCCTTTGCACCAAAGAGGAAAGGAGGACACTGCGCGGGCTGGCGCCCGCCTGGCACCCTTGGTCGTCATGGCTTGCGTCACGGGCACCTCGTGAGGTACCCCGCCTTGATCTCTCCGCCTCCTCGCGAGCCAGCCTGATGAGGCCGTGCCTAAGGAAGCTTCGTGTCATCCGCCCCGCGAGGCTTGGCCCCTCGCGAGGGTCTTGGGTCTGTGTTGATGAAGATGGGCCGTGCTGGGCCCCAGTTTTGAGCCATGCCACAGGCCGCAGGCAGGCAAGTCTGGGGACCCCCATTCCCAGAACGCCGACAAGGGGCCTCGAGGGCTCGAATACAAGCTCGATACACAAGAGTCAGCGGAAGCAACAATATCTGAGTACATACATAAAGTTAGACAAGACTGTCTTAAGAAGGCAAACACAAAACAACAACGATCGAAGAGGCAAGGCCTCCTGCCCGGGACCTCCTAACTATTCCTGGTCTTCGGTTGGCCTCCATGTAGTAGTATCCGTCGGCGGTGGCATCTGGCTCCAGGGATCCACCATATGGTTGCAACAACCAGAAAGAAGATAGAAGGGGGAAAATGGGTAGCAAAGCAACCGTGAGTACTCATCCAAAGTACTCGCAAGCATCAGATCTATACTAAGTATGCATTGGTATCAAATGGAAGGGTTGTATCTGTGGACTGAACTATAGAATGCCAGAATAGAGGGGAAGGCCTAGCCTATCGAAGACTAGATTCTTCAAGCAGCGCCAAGCATCTTGCAGCATGTAGAAGAGTAAAGAATAGCATTTTGATTAACAAGCATGTTGTAGCATTAACGCCCAGGGATCCTTCCTCGACTCCCTACGAGAAAGCAATCCCGGAGCCAACATCGCCATCACATATCTCAAGTAACCAGTTCTAGTTGTAATAGACCAGGATACAAGTCTGAACGTCCATTACCGTGGACACGGTATTCAAATAGATAACTTCCCTGCAGGGGTGCACCACGTTACCCAACACGCTTGATCACTATGGCCGAACACACTTTTCTGGGTCAATGCCCGACCTCGGAAGATCAACATGTTGCAACCCTACCTAGGCTCAGCAGAGAGGTCCCCACTGGTCTACATCCTAAGCACTCCGGGGTTTTGGGTCCATCGCCCGTTGCACTCCGGGTCGTTGTGAGCAGGGCAGACCAGGCACCACCTCTGGGGTGCCGGCCCAGCCGTGCCGCAATGCTGAATTGGACGTCTGACAAAGCTTCGGCTGATACAGCGACACCGAGGCCCATAACTATTCTCGCGTGGTGGTTAGCGTGTAAAGGCCAAAGGCCAACTCAGAACAAATACCTAAACCTGTTAGTGCATTAGGGGCTCGTGGAGACGAGCATAGACTCACGATAATGTGACCTCGTCGCCCCGTTTCGTGGACTTACAGCAAGGGCCCAGAATGCTCGGCCGTGCCTTGTAGAAAACTTGTGAGTGCTCTACGGGCCTGCCTGACTTTCACATCAACTGGCGGGTACTCCTCAGGGCCGACCTAACTTCAATAATGGTCTCAAGTAAAGTCCAGGTAACCATGTGTCCAAAACATCAAGGGGAAAACCCGAGGAATCACCCTCGGTGGATTCCACTCAATGTAATCATCAAGGTGAACGTGGGAGGAATCGCCGCGAGGTCCACACTTGAGAGGTTGCATGACAGAGCCGTATCGGGAATGGTGAAGGAGGAATCACCCTCGTTGACCACGACCGAATAGCTACACCACATAATTATCATCAGGAGTGCATTACGAGGTATCACCCTCGGCACTCGATAGTATCTCTACAGAGTCGAGCAACAAAAGGGGTGTGATGTGATGTGAGGTGTCGGTCTGTGGTCGTTGACCACGTTGATCGAGTCGTCGATGATGAAGCAAGGGTAACAAGGACAAGGTGGGGGTCACTGATTGATCAGTAACCAACCTACACTAAGCAGTTTAGGATAAGCAAGTAGGTAACAATAAGCAGGTTACAAAAGCAGGCTATGCATTAGAATAGGAGCACTCAATTACAGTAGCAAAATCTAATGCAAGCATGAGAGAATGGAGTGGGCGATATCAGGATGATCAAAGGGCGGGGGGCTTTCCTGGAAGCTCCGCTAAAAGGGAAGAAGGGTCGTCATCGACGTAGTCGATCATAGTGGCATCAGTAGCGGTCTCGGGGTCTACCGGAGAGAAGAGGGGGAAGAAACAATAAATACAGAGCAAACAAGTGCAATAGTATGCATGACATGACGAAACACGGTGCTAGATGTGAGCTAACGCGGTACTACACGATACCGGCGAAGGGGGAAAACATCTGGGAAAGTTTTCCCGAAGTTTGGCGTTTTCGGACAGATGAAATGAAGGGGGACGGTTGCATGTTCGCTATGCTAGGGGCAAGTGGCAGACGAACGGACCACGTATTCGGAATCATCTCATTGTTTTGAGCATCTTTCATGTATAAAACAATTTCATCCGAGTTACGGATTATTTTCTATGAATTTCTAAAGTTTTTAAACATTTCTGGAATTATCTCTAATTCAAAATTGGAATTATGACGTCAGCCTGACATCATCATGACGTCAGCAGTCAACAGAGCGTTGACTGGCCAAACAGAGCAGGGGGACCCATCTATCATTGACCTAATCTAATAGGGTTAAATTAACTAATTTAGTTAATTAGAATAATTAAGCAAAGTTAATTAGGTTAATTAATTATCTATTTAACCAATTAATTATTTTCATTTTAAAAATTCTTTTTTAGAAAAGGGGGTGTGGGCCCCGCTGTCATAGGCCCAAGAGGCCTAAGTGGGGCGGGCCTAACGGGTAGTGGGCGCTGGGCGTTCATGCCCGAGGCCGTAGCCAGGCGCCGTAGGGAAAAGGCCCCGGGGCGCCGGCTAGAGCGGCGTTAGGGAGGCGACGGTCACGGAGATGGTGCGGTAGGGCAATAGAGGGCGTGTGGTGGCGCGGCTGCAGCGGGCGAGCATGGATGGAGACGGCGAGGCCTCAAGAGGGGCCAGGAGGACGCTGCCGGTCGGGTCGGACGGCGCGTCCAGGGATGCGTGGTCTGGCGGCCACACGTGGCGGGGGCAGCAGCGCGACAGGGGGGCGGCGAGTGCGCGGGCAGGGGAGGCCAGGGGCTCGCTGACGTGGGCGGCAGAGGCTAGCAGCGGGTCGAGAGGGGAGGCGCGCGTGGGTAGGCCGCGACGGAAGCAGAGGAGGGTGGCGAGCGATGCGAGGACCGGCGGGTGCGGCAGGGCACCGCTGGGGGCAGGCAAGCAGCTCGCAGTGACGCAGCAGCAGTGCCAGTAGCAGGCCCACGCGTGCACAAGGCCCAACCAGGGGCTCGGCAAGTGCACGGGTAGGTGAGCCGTGGGTGAGGGCACAGGCGGCAGCGGCGGCTAGCGGGTGCGGGAGCGCAGTTCGGTCGCGTCAACGCCGAGTGCGGGAGCGGCGGCTATGGCGACGGACGAAAGAGGGGAGAAACGGGAATCGGTGCAGCTCACCGAGAGGGCGCACGAGGGCCTGGTGGTGGGTTTAGGAGCTGCAGTGGGCGTCGGTGTTGAAGAAGACAACGGCGACCGAAGCGGAGGAAGATGTCGATCCGGCGAGGCAGAGGGGGCTCCGAGGTCGAAGAGGTCCACGTTGTCAACGTAGCCGACAACTGCGATGCGTATGGACACGCAGCTAGGCCGCGGGGAGGCCTGAGGGCGTGCGGGCGAGCTCGGCCATGGCGACAATCGCGCGGGTGGATCTTGGGAGAGAGAGAGAGCGATGAGGGAGAGAAGGCGAGGCGGAGTGGATGAGAATGGGAGAGGGAATCGAGGGGACGAGGGGGTTCCTTATCCCCTCTCTAGCAATGGTGAGCTAGCTCGGTGGCGACCATGCCCCTGTAGTGGAACGGTCGGCCGAGACGGCCGGTGGGGCGGGGGAGTGGGTCGTTGGGCCGGTCTGGGGGTTACCTGGGCCGAGGCCCAATGAGGGACGGGGGCGTCTCCCCTTTTTCTGTTTTTTGTTTGGCTTCTCCCTTTCTTTTATTTAGTTTTGCCTTTTCTTTTTACTTATTTTAAATTTGAATTTGGAACCAACTTCAAATCAACGCGAGCTTAAAAACAGTAAAAATTGATGACATGGCACCATTAGCATGATTATTGTTGCATAATTATCAGGGCGTTACAATTCTCCTCCACTACAAGAAATCTAGTCCCGAGATTTAGGAGGTAGAAGGAAACAGTGCGGGGTATTCATCACGCAAGCGATCCTTGCATTCCCAAGTGGCTTCGTCTTTAGAGTGATGCGACCACTGGACCTTGAGGAACTTGATCGCCTTCTGACGTGTGCGGCGTTCAGCTTGGTTGAGAATGCAGACCAGATGCTCTTTATAGGAGAGGTCCTGTTGCAACTCGAGCACTTCATGATCCACTGCTCGGATTGGGTCCTTGAAGCAGCGGCGAAGTTGTGACACGTGGAACACATCATGGACCTGAGAAAGGTTCGACGGTAGTTCCAATTGGTATGCCACTTTTCCACGCCTTTCGAGAATAGTGAAGGGACCAATATAGCGAGGAGCTAGCTTCCCATGATCCCGAAGTGGTGAGCACCCTTCATTGGTGTGACTCGAAGATAAGCCTTTTCGCCAGGTTTGATAGACCATGTCTTTATGATGACGGTCATAATGACTTTTTTGACAATACTGGCAGTCTTGAGATTCTCGCGAACGACGCGGACTTGGTCTTCAGCGTGTTGGATAATATCAGGGCGGAAGAGTGGACGTTCCCTAGTTTCTGATCAGTTCGAAGGGGTTCAACAATTCCGCCCATATAACACTTCAAAGGGAGCCATCTTGAGACTATCTTGAAAGCTATTGTTGTAGGAGAACTCAGCATGCGGGAGAGATTCCTCCCATTTCTTTATGGAGGAAAAGACACAAGCTCGAAGCATGTCTTCGAGAACTTGTTTGACGCGTTCAACTTGTCCCTGCGATTGAGGGTGAAAAGCAATGCTGAAAGACAGATGAGTTCCCATAGCTTCTGAGAAACTTGCCCAGAATCTTGAAGTGAATAAACTGCCATGGTCTAAGCTAATAACCAATGGAATACCATGGAGTGAAACAATGCTCGACATGTAGAGGGTTGCCAGATGACTAGCAGGGATCAATTCTTTGACGGCCAAAAAGTGTGCAACTTTAGAAAGCCGGTCAATGACGACAAGAATATTGTCATTACCTTTCTGCGATTTGGGAAATCCAGTGACGAAGTCCATTTCAACATGGTCGCATTTCCATTCAGGAATAGAGATAGGTTGCTTTGATACGACGGCAAACGTCACATTCAGCAACATAGCGAGCAATGTCTTGCTTCATGTTTGACCACCAGAATCTCTGATGAATGTCTTGGTACATCTTGGTGCTACCCGGATGAATAGCCAGAGGTCTATCATGAGCTTCTTTCATAACTTCCTGAATCATATCCAGGTTGTCTTTTGAAGGAACGACTAGGCAACCTTTAAAGAACAAGGGGTCATCATCTTCAACAGTGAAGAATGAGGTCCTTCCTTCGGCGAGGTAGCGTTTAATCTTCTCAACTTAAGGGTCATACTTCTGCAGTCTCTTGATGCTCTCCATGAGATCTGGTTCGACAACCAGGGTATTGGGGGAACCCTGGGGAATAACATGGAGGTTCTGATACGTCCATTTTGCATCATGTTTTCTTACTATTATTTATAAAGTTTTTATCCATAATAATGCTTTTTGCAGTAATTCTAATGCCTTTTCTCTCATAACTTGCAAGGAACACACCAAGAGGGAGAATTTCGGCAGCTGGAAATCTGGACCTAGAAAAGCTACGCCAGGCCACCTATTCTGCACAACTCCAAATAAGCTGAAACTTCACGGAGATTTTTTATGGATTATTTAAGAAATACTGGAGCCAATAAACACCATAGGGGGCCACCAGGTGGGCACAACCCACCTGGGCGCGCCAGGCCCACCAGGCGCGCCCTGGTGGGTTGTGGCCTCCTCGGCCCACCTACGGTGCCCATCTTTTGGTATATAAGTCATTTTGACCTAGAAAAAAAAATAAAGAGAAGACTTTTGGGACAGAGCGCCGCCGCCTCGAGGCGGAACTTGGGCAGGAGCACTTTTGCTCTCCGGCAGAGCGATTCCGTCGGGGGAACTTCCCCCCCGGAGGGGGAAATCAGCGGCATCATCATCACCAACAACTCTCCCATCTAGGGGAAGGCAATCTCCATCAACATCTTCAACAACACCATCTCCTCTCAAACCCTAGTTCAACTCTTGTGTTCAATCTTGTTGCCGGAACTATACATTGGTGCTTGTGGGTGACTAGTAGTGTTGATTACATCTTGTAGTTGATTACTATATGGTTTATTTAGTGGAAGATTATATGTTCAGATCCATTATGCTATTTAATACTCCTTTTATCATGAACATGTTTATCATTTGTGAGTAGTTACTTTTGTTCTTGAGGTCACGGGAGAAATCATGTTGCAAGTAATCATGTGAACTTGATGTGTGTTCGATATTTTGATAGTATGTATGTTGTGATTCCCTTAGTGGTGTCATGTGAACGTCGACTACATGACACTTCACCATATTTGGGCCTAAGGGAATGCATTGTGGAGTAGCAATTAGATGGTGGGTTGCGAGAGTGACAGAAGCTTAAACCCCAGTTTATGCGCTAATCCGTAAGGGACCGATTGGATCCAAAAGTTTAATGCTATGGCTAGAATTTATTCTTAATACTTTTCTCGTAGTTGCGGATGCTTGCGGGAGGGTTAATCATAAGTAGGAGGTTTGTTCAAGTAAAAATAGCACCTAATCACCGGTCCACCCACATATCAAATTATCAAAGTAGCGAACACAAATCGAACCAACATGATGAAAGTGACTAGATGAAATTCCTGTGTACCCTCAAGAACGCTTTGCTTATCATAAGAGACCGTTTTGGCCTGTCCTTTGCCTCATAAGGATTGGGCTACCTTGCTGCACTTTTTTTTACTATTATCGTTACTTGCTCGTTACAAATTATCTTACTATCAAACTACTCCGCTACTTACAATTTCAGCATTTGCACACATTACCTTGCTGAAAAACCACTTGTCATTTCCTTCTGCTCCTCGTTGGGTTCAACACTCTTACTTATCGAAAAGAGCTACTATTGATCCCCTATACTTGTGGGTCATCAAGGCTATTTCTGGCACCGTTGCCGGGGAGTGAAGCGCCTTTGGTAAGTGGAATTTGGTTAGGAAACATTTATATAGTGTGCTAAAATTTATTGTCACTTGTTACTATAGAAAACAATCCTTTGAGGGGTTTGTTCGGGGTATCTTCACCTCGTCCAAAACCACAATTAGCTACCCCTAAACCTACTGCACCTACTGAAAATATTGAATATAAAATTCCTTCGGGTATGATAGAACAACTGCTAGCTAATCCTTATGCAGGAGATGGAACAGAACATCCTGATATGCACTTGATATATGTGGAACAAATTTGTGGATTGTTTAAGCTTGCAGGTTTACCCAGGGATCAAGTTATGAAAAAGGTTTTCCCTTTATCTTTGAAGGGAAAATCATTGGCATGGTATAGGCTATGCGATGATATTGCATCATGGAATTGGAATCGTTTGAAATTGGAGTTCCACCAGAAATTTTATCCTATGCATCTAGTTCACCATGATCGAAATTATATATATAATTTTTGGCCTTGTGAAGGAGAAAGTATTGCTCTAGCTTGGGGGAGGCTTAAGTCAATGTTATATTCATGCCCCAATCATGAGCTCTCAAGAGAAATTATTATCCAGAATTTTTATGCTCAACTTTCTCGTAATGATTAAACCATGCTTGATACTTCTTGTGCTGGTTCTTTTATGAAAAAGACTATTGAATTCCGGTTGGATCTTTTGGAAAGAATTAAACGCAACTCTGAATATTGGGCACTCGAGGAAGGTAAAGAGTCAGGTATTAAACTTAAGTATGAGTGTGTTAAATCTTTTATGGATACTGATGCTTTTCAAAAGTTTAGCACTAAATATGGACTTGACTCTGAGATAGTAGCCTCCTTTTGTGAATCATTTGCTGCTCATGTTGAACTCCCTAAGGAGAAGTGATTTAAATATCACTCACCTATTAAAGAAGAAATTAAAAAACCAGTACCAGATAAAGAAGAAACTATACTTTATAATGTTGATCCAGTTGTTCCTTCTGCTTATATAGAGAAACCACCTTTCCATGTTAGGATAAAGGAACATGATAAAGTTTCAACTATGGTTAAGAAAAGCTATATTAGAACACCTAAACCCGATGAACAAATTAAAGTAGAACCTAGCTTGCTATGGTTAAAGCTCTCTTGGAAGAAGATATGGATGGGCATGTTATTTATTTCTATGAAGAAGCTGCTAGAATTGATAAACCTAATGGAAAAGATAAACACAGACTTGTTGTTGGCATGCGTGTTATTTCTGTTAAAATAGGAGATCACTGTTATCATGGTTTATGTGACATGGGTGCTAGTGTGAGTGCTATTCCTTACACTTTATATGAAGAGATTATGAAAGACATAGCACCTGCTGAGATAGAAGAAATAGATGTTACTATGAAACTTGCTAATAGAGACACTATATCACCAATTGGGATTGTTAGAGATGTTTAAGTCTTGTGTGGGAAAATAAAATACCCTACTGATTATCTTGTTCTTGGTTCCCCACAAGATGACTTTTGTCCCATTATCTTTGGTAGACCTTTCTTGAACACAGTTAATGCTAAGATAGATTGTAAGAAACAAATTGTGGGTGTAAGCTTTGGTGATGAGTTTCATGAGTTTAATTTTTCCAAGTTTAGTAGAAATCATCATGAAAAAATTGCCTAGTAAGGAAGAATTAATTGGTCTCAATTCTATTCCTATACCCCCTAATAATCCTTTAGAACAATATTTCCTAGACCATGAAAATGATTTACATATGCATGAAAGAAATGAAATAAATAAAGTTTTCTTTGAACAATGTCCTCTGCTTAAACATAATTTGCCTATTGAAACTCTTGGAGGTCCTCCTCCACCTAAAGTTGATCATGTTTTTGAATTAAAACAATTGCCAGACACTTTGAGATATGCTTATCTTGATGAAAATAAAATATATCATGTTATTATCAGTGCTAACCTTTCAGAACATGAAGAAGAAAGATTATTGAAAGTTCTAAGGAAGCACCGGGCTGCCATTGGATATACTCTTGATGATTTAAAGGGCATTAGACCCACTCTATGTCAGCACAAAATCAAGATGGAACCTAATGCTAAACCAGTTGTTGATCACCAATGCTGGTTAAACCCAAAGATGAAAGAAGTGGTAAGAACAGAAATATTAAAACTTCTGGAAGCAGGTATAATCTATCCCATGGCTGATAGTAGATGGGTAAGTCCTTTTCATTGTGTCACTAGGAAAGGAGGTATTATTGTTGTTCCTAATGATAAGAATGAACTTATTTCACAAAGAATTGTTACAGGCTATAGAATGGCACTTGATTTTAGAAAATTAAACAAAGCAACTAGAAAAGATCATTACTCTCTCCTTTTATTGATCAAATGCTTGAGAGATTATCGAAGCACACACACTTTTGCTTCCTTGATGATATTCTGGCTTTTCACAAATACCTGTTTCTCAACCTGATCAAGAAAAGACTAGTTGTACTTGTCCTTTTGGAACCTATGCTTATAGACGTATGCCTTTTGGCTTTATGTAATGCACCTGCTATCTTTCAAAGATGCATGGTGGCTATATTCTCTGACTTTTGTGAAAATATTGTTGAGGTTTTCATGGATGACTTCTCTAGTTATGGGAAGTCTTTTGATGATTGTTTAAGCAATCTTGAGCGAGTTTTGCAGAGATGTGAACAAAGAAATCTTGTCTTGAATTGGGAGAAATGACACTTTATGGTTAATGAAGGCATTGTTTTCGGTCATAAAATTTCTGAAAGAGGTATTGAAGTGGACCAAGCTAAGGTAGATGCAGCTGAGAAAATGCCATGTCCTAAGGACATCAAAGGTTTTTGTAGTTTCCTTGGTCATGCTGGTTTCTATAGGAGATTTATCAAAGACTTTTCTAAAATTTCTAGGCCTCTTACTAATCTCTTGCAAAAGGATATCCCTTTTGTTTTTTATGATGATTGTCTTGAAGCCTTTGAAACGCTCAAGAAAGCCTTAATATCTGCACCTATTGTTCAACCACCTGATTGGAACTTGCCTTTTGAAATTATGTGTGATGCTAGTGATTATGCTGTTGGTGCTATTCTAGGACAAAGAGCTGATAAGAAACTGAAAGTTATTCATTATGCTAGTAAAACTCTAGACAGTGCTCAAATAAATTATGCTACTACTGAAAAAGAATTCTTAGCAGTTGTGTTTGCTTGTGA
This sequence comes from Triticum urartu, assembly GCF_003073215.2. NCBI lineage: Eukaryota > Viridiplantae > Streptophyta > Magnoliopsida > Poales > Poaceae > Triticum > Triticum urartu. The sequence goes on along the minus strand of NC_053026.1, from coordinate 176,992,307 downwards.
TAAATTTAGACCTTATATTGTTGACTCCAAAGTAATTGTTCACACAGACCATGCTGCTATTAAACATCTTATGGAAAATAAAGATGCTAAACCTAGACTTATTCGTCGGGTTCTCTTGTTACAAGAATTTGATTTACATATCATTGATAGAAAAGGAGCTGAGAACCCCGTAGCTGATAACTTGTCTAGGCTTAAAAATGTGCTTGATGACCCACTACCTATTGATGATAGTTTTCCTCATGAGCAGTTAGCTGCAATAAATGTTTCTCATAGTACTCCTTGGTATGCTGATTATGCTAATTACATTGTTGCTAAATATTTACCACCTAGCTTTACATACCAACAAAAGAAAAAAATTCTTCTATGATTTAAGACATTACTTTTGGGATGACCCACATATTTATAAAGAAGGAGTGGATGGTATTATTAGATGTTGTGTACCTGAGCATGAACAGGGACAAATCCTATGGAAATGTCACTCCAAGTCTTATGGAGGGCATCATGGTGGAGATAGAACTGCTCACAAGGTATTGCAATCTGGATTTTATTGGCCTACTCTCTTCAAGGATGCCCGTAAGTTTGTCTCTTCTTGTGATGAATGTTAAAGAATAGGTAATATCGGTAAGTGTCAAGAAATGCCTATGAATTATTCACTTGTTGTTGAACCATTTGATGTTTGGGGATTTGATTACATGGGACCTTTTCCTTCCTCTAATGGCTATACACATATTTTGGTTGTTGTTGATTATGTTACTAAATGGGTAGAAGCCATTCAAACCAGTAGTGCTGATCACAACACCTCTATTAAAATGCTTAAGGAAGTTATTTTCCCAAGGTTTGGAGTCCCTAGATATTTAATGACCGATGGTGGTTCACACTTTATTCATGGTGCTTTCCGTAAAATGCTTACCAAGTATGATGTTAACCATAGAATTGCATCACCCTATCATCCTCAGTCTAGTGGTCAAGTTGAACTTAGCAATAGAGAAATAAAATTAATTTTGCAAAAGATTGTCAATAGGTCCAGGAAGAATTGGTCTAAGAAATTAGATGATGCACTTTGGGCTTATAGAACAGCATATAAAAATCCAATGGGTATGTCTCCTTATAAAATGGTTTATGGAAAAGCTTGTCATTTGCCTCTTGAGTTATAACATAAAGCATTTTGGGCAATCAAGTAACTCAATTAGGACTTCAAACTTGCTGGTGAAAAGAGGTTATTTGATATTAGCTCACTAGATGAATGGAGAACCCAAGCTTATGAAAATGCAAAGTTATTTAAAGAAAAAAGTTAAAAGATGGCATGTCAAAAGAATCCAAAACCGTGAGTTTAAAGTTGGAGAATATGTTATTTTGTACAACTCTCGTTTTAGATTTTTTGCAGGGAAGCTCCTCTCAAAATGGGAAGGCCCATATGTCATCGAGGAGGTTTACGGGTCTAGTGCCATCAAAATAAATAATTCCGAAGGTACTAACCCGGAGGTTGTCAATGGGCAACGAATAAAGCATTATATCTCATGTACGCCTATTAATATTGAAAGTAATATCATCCAAAACTTTGACACCGGAAGAGCACATAAAAGAGTCCTTCCAGAACACTCCAGAATCGTGAAAATAAAGAGGTACGTGATACTGTCAGTAAACGGACTCAAAAAAATCTACAAAAAAATTTTCTATCAGTTTTGGTACATTTTAGAATTTTGGAAATAAAGAAACTCCCAGGAAGCGTCCCCTGGTGGGCACAAGAAACCAGGGCGCGCCTGGCGCGCCCAGGTGGGTTGTGCCCACCTAGAACACCTCCCGTACTTCATTTTTGTTCCGTATGCTTGTCCTGCAAGATAAAAACTCTATATATACTTCCCGAACCTGTTAACCACCGTATCGCGGAGAAATCCTCTGTTCTCTTTTCTTGCTGTTTTCTGCACAGTTTGAGAAATATGGCCTCCCAAGACTCTGAGTGTGAGAGCTATGTTGTTGATCTCATCACAAATCCCAAGTCCTAGAGAGATGAGGGGCACTATAGCTGGACCTCCGAGGAAGAAGACAATGAATCGATTCCTTCCCGGTTTAAGGATGAGAGCATGGAGGCGTTATGTAAGAGGATAATAAAACTCGAGATACATAATTGTGAGTTGATGATGGAAAATTATATTCTCCGTCAGAAGCTGGAGGAAGAAAAAGGGGAACCCCGCACTTTCTCACCACCACCACTGCCATGGAAATCTGAGGACAAGAACTCTTCTTCTTCACCACCACTAAAGGAGAACTAAATATCAGGTATGGGAACTCCCCTTGGCTTCCGCCAAGCTTGGGGGAGGTGCCCCGGTATCGTATCATCCCACTATCTTTTTGCTTTTACTTATTTTAGTTCGATCTTTTGCCTAGATGAAATAAAGTTTAGTTCGATCCTTTCTTCTTTGAGAGTTGCTTACACTGGTACAGTGCTGTCCTAAACAAATGGTTTAAAACCCCTTTCCGCGACGACATTTGGAACCGGGGCCAAGTGAGTGTGGGCGATAGGGGGGTCCTTCCCACACGACCCAGCAATCGTCGGGGATAGGCCCTCGTGGGGCCCAGGCTGGGGCCATGTGCGATCAGGCGAGGCATGGAAACCCAATCATTTCCGTAGGTATGTACATCCCACATGGTGAATCCCAGAAATCATTTCCGTAGGTATGTACATCCCACACGGTGAATCCCTGAAATCATTTCCGCAGGTATGTACATCCCACACGGTGAATCCCAGAAATCATTTCCGTAGGTATGTACATCCCACATGGTGAATCCCAGAAATCATTTCCGTAGGTATGTACATCTCACATGGTGAATCCCAGAAAATCATTTCCGTAGGTATGTACATCCCACACAGTTCTTTGTGTGGAAACGTTTGTGCAAGGTGGCCTAACGCAAACAGTTCACTGCCAGAAGCCGTGTGTGATTGTTAGTTGATCGAACACGCCTACTTTCTGAAACCGTGCGGGTTGTTTGAGTTCATCGCCCACGGTGCTGTCTGAGTAACCGTTTGCAATAGAAAACCCCAATAAGCAGGGTAATTAGCCTATTATTGATAATCCATGTACTAATCAAACTGATATTTCTTATAAAACAAACCAGATATTTCGTATCCATATAAAAGCAACTAGGATTTCATAATTGAATTACATCAGATAGCTTCGGCACTCAGTTATGCCATTACACAACAGCACCAAGTTTCACATCGCTGGTGCTTGTCGGTCCTAAACAAACGGTTTAAAACCCCTTTCCGCGACGGCATTTGGAACCGTCGCCAAGTGAGTGTGGGAGATAGGGGGGTCCTTCCCACACGACCCAGAAACCGTCGGGGATATGCCTCCGGGAACACATGTTCGGCAAAATGAGGTCATGTGCGACCGGTGAGCACCCAAATACGGAAATACGTACAGTAGAGCTAAAAAATACAATTATATGGCGAAATTGTTTCCGGTCGCAAGTACATCCCACACAGCCAGTCCCCACTAAACGTGTCCGCTCGTATGCACATCCCACACAGTCGCTCCAAGGAAAACGAATCCGTTTACAGGTACATCACACACAATTTTTCCCGTTAAATCATTTACGTTATTGAATGTGTCACACACGGTCCATAGAAGAAACTGTGTGGCAAAGGTTGTCCATCACACACAATTTTTATGTGGTAAACATTTGCGCAAGGTGGCCTAACGCAAACGGTTTTCAAGAGAAAGTCGTGTGTGATTGGTCATTGATCCAAGACGGTTTATTCCTAGAAACTGTGTGCGTTGCCTGAGGTCATCGCTGTCGGTGTCAAAACCGGTGGATCTCGGGTAGGGGGTCCCGAACTGTGCGTCTAAGGTCGATGGTATCAGGAGACAAGGGACACGATGTTTACCCAGGTTCGGGCCCTCTCTATGGAGGTAATATCCTACGTCCTGCTTGATTGATATTGATGAATATGAGTATTACAAGAGTCGATCTACCTTGAGATCGTAATGGCTAAACCCTAGAGGTCTAGCTTGTATGGCTATGATAATGAGTGTCCTATCAGGACTAAGTCCTCCGGTTTATATAGACACCGGGAGGATCTAGGGTTACACAAGATCGGTTACAAAGAAGGGAATCTACATATCCGGTCGCCAAGCTTGCCTTCCACGCCAAGGAGAGTCCCATCCGGACACGGGTGCAGTCTTCGGTCTTCGTATCTTCGCAGCCCATCAGTCTGGCCCATGTCTAGCAGGCCGGACGCCCGAGGACCCCTTAGTCCAGGACTCCCTCAGTAGCCCCTGAACCTGGCTTCAATGACAAGGTATCCGTCGCGTAGTGCTGTCTTCGGCATTGCAAGGCAGGTTCCTCCTTATGAAGTCCAAAATAGTCTTCGGACGAATTGATCGTGCCCGGACCTGTAACACACAACCGCAGAGAGTATAGTATTCTACGAATCCAATCTGCTGATTACTTTTAGTAATGTGACATCACGTTTCTCGGTCATTATTTCGAACTATTTCCCATCCTGCCGTTCCACGTTTCGGGGCATGGTTGTCATTGACACGTCTTGTCGAAGCAGAGATCGTGTCCCATAATTGCGGGATTCTCATTAATATGAGCGTGGGTAACCCAACCGTCCTGCGGGAAAGATTCCTTAGGAATAGGCAGGTTCTTAGGCTTAGGAGGAGGGTCCAACACCCTTTGCCTTTATAAAGGAACTAAGGGCCCTCTTTTATGCCAAACCTCTTCTCAGCCTTCCCGACCTCGAGTTCTAGCACCCAAGGTTCGACTTCATCGTTTCAAGCCTCCCATCATGTTCAGACCCAGCTCCCAAGGCCGATGGGTGGCTTCCTCCGTTACATAGGAGGATATCGCAAAGCTTCGGGTGGCCAGATATTTGACCGTGGAGGTCCACCATAGGCTTCGTGCTCAAGGGCAGGTTATTCTGACCCCCAAATCTAGCGAGAGGGTCGTATTCATCTCTCACTTCCTTCGGGGGCTAGGGTTTGCTCTTCACCCCTTCGTTCGGGGGCTAATGTTTTATTACAGACTAGATTTTCATGACCTAGCCCTGGACTCTATCCTCCACATCTTGGCATTTATCATTACATGCGAGGCCTTCCTCTGAATCCCCCCACACTTCGGCATATGGCTCATGACCTTCAGTGTGAAGCCGAAGGTGGTCGAGGGGGAATAGGTGGAGTCTGGCGGTGCTACGATCAGCCAACTCACCAGCACTCCTTGGCCAAATGGTTCTTTTACCGAAACTTCCAATCACCAGCAGCGGGAGTGGTTTTACATTACGGAGCCCCGCAGCACCAAGTGGGTAGCTGCACCCACATTCTGTCGTGGCCCACCGTTACAGCTTGCATCATGGGTCAACAAGGGGCTGGACTGGGGATCAGTTGATGAAGTGCAGACTTTACAGAGCCACATCCGAACCCTCCTCGAGAGAGACATCGATCTTATCAACGTGATCCAAGTGATGTTAGTTTGCCAAATCCTGCCGTTCCAGCGCAGGTCTCGCCGGATGTGCGAGTTTAATCCTGAGGACCACAAACCCTCCAACACTTCTTCGGCACCACACACAAAGGTATGTGGAAGTTATTTTTCAGGAAGCGGAAACATTGGCCGGACACCACTGAAGATGCTGGCCTTAACTGCAACCGTCCGGATACCCTGGTAAGCACTTGGCTCCCGAACACTTTGTAATTATGCATACCGTAATATGGTACTGAGCAAGCTATCTTCTTCCAGGGCTGGCAAAGAAGGCGGAACTAATTATGTGTTCAGCCCCTCTGCCCGAGGGCCCAGCGATTCCTGTTCTAACAAGGATGCTGGCCCTGGCACCATACCAGATGCATGTGAAGGAGGACGAGGCGGAGAGTGAGAGGACCAAAGATGGCCCCTATTCCAAGGGTGCATCAGACATTGTGTCTGGAGGAATCAAAGTCCCCTCATCCGAATACAAAAGTGAAGGGGGACCACTGTCTCCCTTCCTCCTAGGAAGAGAAGGGCCGCCTCCAAAGATGGGGAGAAGCGGGTTTCTAAGCGAGGCAAGATGCCTCAGGTGGCTGGCTCGGGCGTGGAGGACGTCGAAGCATAGTCTCATGATGAGGACAAGCCTCATGCCAAATCGTAAGTGAATCAAGGCTGTTTTCAACGTGTCCCGTTCCTTTCTTATAATGCCTGGAATATATATTCCTTGTTTTTGCAGTTCAGCATGCAGTCTTCCTCAAAAAGCCTTTTCCTCGGGGGACCTTCTCCCAGAGATGATGGAAAGCGAGATGCCCGCACCGGATTCCCTGTCCAATAGGGCAGACGACTTGGAGGTGTCATCGCAGAGGGTCTCCCCCGACCAACAAGTGGTGCAAGGGATGATGAAGACATTGGCCGAAGGTGATACTTCGGTGGCCCAGGGTCCAGGGGACAACAATGAGGGCCCCGGACAATCCGATATACAGCCGGATACGAATGAAAGGATCCCTTCAAAGGGTGGCCGTACTCTTGCGGCAGCCTCCGGAGACCCAGAGGCGCCGGATATCTTGACGAACATGCTGCGGCAGGCGTCCGTCTCAGAGGAACATCGTACCTTAATGGGCACGGTGGTTGAAAAGGTCCAGTCCTCGAAGAGCGGATTGGATGAGGCCTTTGCGAGCCTACTAAGAGGCTTCAAGGTTTGTACTATAATATGTGCAATTGTGTTTTATTCGCAAAATACACCTGTGTATAGATAGTAGCCCCTGAGACTCAGGTTGGCTTCCCATGGGAGGCGAACGGAGGATCAAGAAGAAACATTCAAGGACTAATCTGATTAACTTGAACACAGGCTGCTTCCCCCTGGCTACTTCCCAGACTACAGATATTGCCAAGCTGCAACAGAAGCTTGATATTGCTGGGGATGACATTGCGTTAATCAATGTGCGTCTTGACGAATTGCAAGGTATGTATTCGGGGCAGTCCCTTCACATACATTTATGTGATATAAGCATAATGCTGAAATTTATGTACTGTAATATGCATGGCTGCAGATGGTGCCGCCGCCGTTGAAATTATTCGGGTGGAGCTGGCCCGGGCCAAGGAGCAGGTCCGCCATAGTAATGCGGCTGCCGAAAAGGCATCGGCTGAGTTAAAAACCAAACGAGCTGCTCGGCGTCAAGACGAGGAGCAGATATCCACGATGGCGCTCAAACTAAAAAGTGCTGCTAGCCGTTGTGAACTCCTTGAGAAGGAGAATGAAGCCAAAACGGCTGAAGTTGACAAGGCCTTACAAGAGGCGAGAGAAGCACGATCTGAATCCAGAGCCGCCCGTGAGCAGATCCAGCAAGCTAGGGAGATTGCGGCTGGTGAGCCATTTTTTCTATAGACTAAGTTCGGCGATCCGAACTATGCTCAGCTTAACCAATCGTGGAGTTCTCCAGACGAGTTTTTAGACTTGCCGAAGAGTTCTTCCGATGCGGCGCAGTTTTACTAGGCGCGGGAGGGGTATGCAACAGAGAAGCTTTTCTGGTCACAATTCAGTGCGTCGAAGCACCCCCTGTTGCTAAATGAGCAAATGCCCCAGTGGGCTGAGCTTCATAGGATATCTGGCGCATCCATGAAGAACGTCATAACCCGATTATGGCCAACTGAGCCTGTTCCGAATAGTTACTTCGGCTTGGTGCAACAGCTTGTTGACGCGGTGCCACGTATCGATGCTGTGGAGCGGTCGGTGTGCATCGAGGGTGCACGGATGGCCTTTTCCCAAGTCAAGATATTCTGGGGGAAGATGAAGGCCATCGATGTTGCGGTGAAGAGTATACCCAAGGGCAAGGACTACCACGAACTGGACCATTATTTTGAAGATGTCCTAGTGGCTGCCCACTTGATAGAGGGTCAGTGCTCGAAAGACATAATGTTTGAGCGAGGTGTATGATAATTGTATGAGACGGTTTTATAGTTAATCTGTTTTTTATATATTGCTCGAAAATTTGTGTTCCTCCTGTGCGGCCGTTTTAATGTAATCTGAAAGTTTTCCAGTCGTCGGCTTTAGCCTCCTCGTAGGAAGTACGGGGGTGTTCGAAAAAGCATTTGGTCACTCTTGACCCAATGTCTTGGTCTGTGAAGGAGGTGTCAATGAGGCGAACCAGGCAACCAGACTATAGGGCGTTAACACTTTCACTTAGCCGTAGGAGTTTTATGGTGGGTCTACGACATAGCCCCTGGTATGTATGTGGCTTATTCATACGATGCGTGTACCTATTTGACCAAAAAGAGGTCCTTCGTGTGATACGGAGGAATCGCTAGAGATTCCGATAAGTCATCGAGTGGTTGACCAGCTCTCGCCACATCATGACATTCAGTTTTTGGCTTTCTCTATTGAGGTGCTGAGCAAGGTGAACCGGAAGCACAATCGTAGTAGTTCTCCCTTTACTACCCTAGCCGATAGAGTAGAATGTAGGATAGCAAGCACAGGAGCCAGGCAACCCAACTATTGACCCAAGACATGATTCGGAGCTGATGCATATAAGGCCAAGCTGGTGATGCCGAAGTATGCTGCAAAAGCTGTTCGGACTTTGTTGGCAACTCAATTGTTCCATTACCGAACCCCTGGCAAGTTTAAGCCGGGGTATATCTATGAAATAACCATAGGAGGCGTATTCATTTGCGGAAAGACGCGGATAAATAATACTGGTGATGTGAAATGGGACCTGAGCGATATGCCAAAGATTACTTTATATATATAAAGGCCACGACCCCAGCTATTTGATATGCCCTGGGTCGAAGGCAGAGGAAAAAGGCATGTTACAGGCTCGAAAAAGAGTGCGGTCTACAAAAAGTTATTTTGGACCTCCCGTCGCACGTCTGCGCCGCCTATCCTCGGCTAGGGGAATCTACAAAAAGAGTAGCCCCGTAGGTGAGTGTACGGATCCGAATTCCGATAGAGTCGGTCTTAGATGTTTCTCATTTGCGCCACCTGTTTTTAAGAGGTAATGAAGTAAGAAAAAGGAAAGTAAATGAAAATGTTACTGGAGTGCTTGCAGACTTGTCCGTATTATGCTTCCGCCAATGCCCATGGTATCTTCAATGCATAGTTATGTATGGCGGTATAGTTTTAACGGGTATATGAGATGGGTGACGGAAGCCGAACTGCTATTTTTGCTCCGGATTTGATCGACCTTCGGGGGGAATTGCTTCTGGCCCCCGACATTTGGCTGGTGAATCGCTCTGTCGTCCCTATTGCCTGGCGGCCCCCTTCCCTTGTGTTCGGCGTTGAGCTTGCCGGCTTGCTTGAGGACCCAACAATTTTTGTTGGTATGATTAGCTGGTTTATTGGGGTGGCCGTGAATCTGGCAGGGTCAGTCCAGTATCCTGTCTAGGTTGGATGGTGTGTCTCTATTCGCCTTGAATGGCTTTTTCCGTTGACCGGGCTTGGGATTGCTGAATCCGGCGTTGACCGTTGTGTCCCGTGATCTTTCATTATTATTGCGGGTGTTGTGTTTGCTTTGTCGTGGCTTGTCGTTGCCGTCTCGGATTTTGGAAGTGCCTGAGTCGCTGGAACTATTGCTTCTACGAGCGAGCCACCTGTCTTCTCTCGCGCAAAAGCGGGTCATTAGAGCGGTAAGGGCTGTCATGGATCTAGGTCCTTCTTGACCGAGGTGGCGTGCAAGCCATTCATCCCGGACGCTGTGTTTGAAGGCCGCAAGGGCTTCTGCGTCCGGACAGTCGATGATTTGGTTCTTTTTTAACTAAGAACCTGGTCCAGAGCTGCCTGGCTGACTCTCCGGGCTGCTAGACAATGTGACTTAAGTCATCGGCGTCCGGTGGCTAGACATATGTTCCTTGGAAGGTGTCGCGAAAGGCGTCCTCCAAATCTTCCCAGCTACCAATGGAATTTGCCGGCAGACTTCTTAACCAGTACCGAGCTAGTCCTTTGAGTTTTAGTGGTAGGTATTTAATGGCATGAAGGTCGTCCCCATGGGCCATGTGGATATGGATGAGGAAGTCCTCGATCCATACCGTGGGATCCATTGTTCCATCGTATGATTCAATATTCATAGGTTTGAACCCGTCTGGAAATTGATGCTCCATTACTTCGTCTGTGAAACAAAGAGGGTGTGCGGCGCCTCTATGTTGGGCCACACTGCGAGGTACCTCCGATGGAGTCCGTTTGCGGTTTTCGGCCTGGGCGTGGCTAGGTTTGTCACGTCCGAATAGGTGGCCGTCGTTGCGTGTCGAGGTATGTCCTCGCGGTCCGTAGGTCGCTTTTGGGTGTCCTGCTCTGCTACCCAGGTCCTATTAACGGTCGTGTGCACAACCCCAAGATGTTTTGTTCTTGCCTTTATGGCGAGGTGGGGCGGTCTGGTGTTCGGCTTGAGTTTCCGCTTTACCTGGACCAAGTTGTGGTCGACCTGACGCTCTATGCAATAATGGCACGGGCTCGAGCGCCCTGTCGTCACCCTGGGGTAGCAATCTACTCTTCGGGTAGCTTTTGGCTGGGCCACTAAGGCCGTATTCTTCGACGGCTAGGACTTCGGTCCATCTATCGTTGAGCAGATCTTGGTCAGCTTGAAGTTGTTGCTGCTTCTTTTTCAGGCTCCTTGCAGTGGCTATTAGTTGGCGCTTGAAGCGCTCCTGCTCAAGAGGTTCCTCAGGCACGATGAAATCCTCGGTGCTGAGGCTCACCTCTTTGTACGTGGCCTGTTTACCAGGGCTAACCTACCCATCTTCCTGTTCATCTTGGTCATTAGTTGTATCAACGGGGTCTTCGCTGTCTTCGACATCGTCGTCCATACCGTTCATGTTCTCGGAGTCGTAATCAAGTGTATCGGTCAAATCCTAGACTATGGCTATGAAGTGGGTGGTGGGTGGGAAGCAAAATTCTCCGCCGCCAGCCCCTGGTTCAAGCTGGATATAATTCAGATGTGAGTCCTTCGCCAAAGACAAGTTCTTTAAGGAATTTATTACATCGCCCAAGGGCAAGTGCTGGAAGATGTCTGCGGCACTGAATTCGAAGATCGATAAACGATCAAGTTCGGCGTCCGCGGGCTCACGTGGTTCGGAACTTTCGTTCGGAGACGAGTCCGGAGTTCCGGTGACAAAGACGTCGTGAGGGGTTAAATCTGTGTGCGGCTCCAACGCCGTGGAATCAGTGGCCTCCAAGGTGGGGTTGATCCTCCCATCCTTGGGTGGCGCAGCTTGCTCCGGATCTAAGGTCAGAGCGGTTACAGGAGCAATCTCCTGGATGTAGCCTGATGACAGATTTAGGTCATGATCATCGGGGCGACCGGGAGCGGCTACCGCGGTCTCGAATCCGGCGAAGATCAAGTCTCCATGGGTGTTCGCAACGTAGTTCAAGCTCCCAAATCTGACTTTATGGCCGGGGGCGTAGCTTTCGATATGCTCCATATGGCCAAGCGAATTGGCCCATAGTGCGAAGCCGCCGAACATGAAGATCTATCCGGGAAGGAAAGTTTCTCCTAGGACAGCGTCATTATGGACGATTGAAGGGGCCATCAATCCTTTTAGCAACAGCACGGTGGAACTCTCAATGAAAGCACCAATGTCGGTGTCAAAACCGATGGATCTCGGGTAGGGGGTCCCAAACTGTGGGTCTAAGGTCGATGGTAACAGGAGACAAGGGACACGATGTTTAGCCAGGTTCGGGCCCTCTCTATGGAGGTATACCCTACGTCCTGCTTGATTGATATTGATGAATATGAGTATTACAAGAGTCGATCTACCTAGAGATCATAATGGCTAAACCCTAGAGGTCTAGCTTGTATGGCTATGATAATGAGTGTCCTATCCGGACAAAGTCCTCCGGTTTATATAGACACCGGGAGGATCTAGGGTTACACAAGGTCGGTTAGAAAGAAGGGAATCTACATATCTGGTCGCCAAGATTGCCTTCCATGCCAAGGAGAGTCCCATCAGGACACGGGTGCAGTCTTCGGTCTTTGTATCTTCACAGCCCATCAGTCTGGCCCATGGCTAGCAGGCCGGACGCCCGAGGACCCAATAGTCCAGGACTCCCTCAATCGCCCACGGTATTTTTTGACAACCGTTTGCAATAGCAAAACACAATTACTAGGCTAATTCTCCATTAGTAGGCTAATTATCTGATTATTCATAATCCATTTATTAATCTAATTGACATTTCATATTAAGCACACAATATATTTCATTTCCATATTAAGGAAGCATAATTTCATAATTGAAATACATCAGAGTACAACATGTTATAGCTGCAGCACTCAGCTACCCCATTACACAACTGCACCAGTAGCAAGTTCCACATGCAACATGTAAAACCTTTCGAAATTAGCATCATAGACGATATATAGACAGATGCATCTCATCTGGAAAACTACAGAAGCGGAAGGCGAATATTGAGCCTTCATTCATGTTGAAGGTCTTTGCAACTTTAGGCCAGTGCCTGTGGATGATTGACCGTCCGTCCTTCGTCCTCTTCAGGAACACTTCAATATTGAACCGTGGGTGTTGTATGAAAACCTTCCTCGCCTCCTGACCATAGAGGTGGTTTGATAGGTAATCATCAGTGAACTACTTTGGAAAGTCCTGAAAACAAGGATGTGCATAAATATCTTCTCTATATTGGAAATGGGGCAAAGGAATAAAAAAGTCAAGGTATAATAGTTAGTACCATCTTCTGGTGAACTGATGTCTTCTTCATTATGCAGACAAAGATCTTGTTGTTTTTTGTCGCTAATTTCTTTATCCTAACAATCTTTCTGAGTTTCTTGATTTGATTGGTATTCATGGACAACTCATTTCCCCATATGCAAAAGGGTCGAACAGTGGGTCAAAACGATTGTAAACCTCAATGCTTCCAATTGTTTCCCTGCAACACATATAAGGTAGTTAGTCATCAGGTTAAGTAAGGGTTCGCATGCTATTAGTAAAATATGTTGATGAAAAATAAGCACATTGCAGATTCATAGATTAATTGAAGCCACACGGAAAACCCATTTACCCAAACCAAGCATGATTAAGAACTAGGAAATATAGCACTTGTATATGTTTCTCATGTATTAAGTGCAGCGAAATTCGATTTATTCCTCACATGCACAACAATACAAAATTCTACCCATGACAATTGGACATCGCATTGCAGAATTGAACCAAGCAGTTTACTAAACACCATAACAAATGAACCAAACATTAACTAAGCACCACATTGCATAATATAACATACTCCTAATAGAAGATCAGAGAGTTATCTAAACGGTTAACTACAACCAATTGTAGCAATTGTATTTGTTTCTCATGTATTTACTACAACCAAATTTAGTTTATTCCTCACATGGTATACAATAACAGATTGCAACCACAATTTTGTAAAGATAAATTTGATTTATTTCTCACACTGAAGACAATACAAAATTGCAGCCTGAAGAATTGAACATCACATTTGCAGAATTGAACCAAATAGTTAACTGGAGACGACAACTAATTAACAAAATAGTTAATAAATGAGCACCACACTACATGACATATAGAACATATACACTAGAGCAACAGATTGCATGGTGAAATTAGATAGCACAATTCACTAGAATTTATGAAGGAAAGGCAGGAGCAGCACATGCAACGGGTAAACCAATCATGCTTAATGGCGTAGCTAGCAATTGGCAAGGTGCTCCTTCAAGATCTGGGGGTCGGCACGAATGGCAGCCACCGCGACCTCATCCGCGCGTGCGGCCGTGATTTGCTTCTCCGCTGCCAAATGCTCCGTGAGGTCCTGGCTATACTACGTGCACCATGGCTTAGGCCGGCACTTTTTTGGTGGAGGGGTCGGTGATTTGGGTGGAAGGTCTCGCGCTCGCGCCGATAGTCGGGGCATGTGGGATGTGAAAGGAGGAGGATGGGGGTCGGGTGTGGATTACCTGCCTGGATAGAGGAGGCCGACCAGCGTGAAGGAGGGGCGCCGGCGAGGAGGCGGCGGCGCTGCAAGCAAGGAGTGAAGGTTTCAACTTGGAAAGTAAGACGGAAAGAGGGGAAATGTGGCTTTTGGTAAGAGGGAGGGGGCGGGGAGGTAGATATTTCCGTGGAAGCCGAAAATTTGGAATCGCTTCAGCCAAAAAACTGGCGCGCAAAGTGTCGTCAGACACGGTCCCTTATTCAGAACTGTGTACGATATATGAACATCACAAACGATTCAGAACCTTAACCCATGTGTGATGAGTTTGAACGTCAAAAGTTTTGGTTCGAATTTCCATGGTTATAGTGGTCATCCACGTCATTGCATAATTTGGGTACACAAAGGAGACTACAGTACACCCACACTTCTTAATCGAGCAAGTTCAGCAATTAAATAGAGCTAGCTGACCTAAACATTACTCTAACAAATTAAACACCAGCGCTCTTAATTCAACAAAACAAAGAGTACTACTATGGCTGGTGCTCATCGATCTCCGCCGCCGCCTCCATGTGCAGCTCGCGCCCGACGATGTCCTGGGGAAGGGGCTCCATGGCATCCATCACACCATACTCGGCAAGCATCTCGCCATCTCTTTGGAAAAGGCCGTCACGAGCTGGGCGTGGGCGGATGTGATATGGGCTTGGACGGGCTCCATCGTCGCAAGGTATGCGACAGAGGAATGGACGGCTGCTCGAACGCTCTCGGCAATTGCCAGCTCTTCAATTATGGGTTGCCGACCATTGTCGGAGAAGCTTCGTTTGATTTGTGCGGTGGCCGCTAGGAGCTGGGCGTGGGCGGCCTCGATGTGGTCATGGGCGGCCTCCATCAGGGCTAAGGCCACCGCTGCGGAACGGACAACTGTTGTGCCGCTCTCGCCAGTTGCTATCTCCGAGGCAGATGTTGCTGCCGCCACCTACGAAGCGACAATGGTTGTTTGGGCTGCCTTTGCCGCCCGGTCGCAAATTGCGGCCGTGCTCATGAACCTTGTTAGCATGCTCATGGCGTCTGTGGCCGCGCTCTCGTCGGAGTGGGCCACCGAAGTTGCCCTCACGACGCGAGTCCATGTGCCCATATTTCACCGGTGACGATTGAACAGTGTAATGATATTTGAGGAGCGAGCTAGTGTGCTTGAGATGCCAGTTGTGGACTCTAGCGGAAGCACCTTCTCGCGTAAGCCATAGGCGTGCTATACACCGACGGTGCTCCAAGATATTTTGTACTACATCTCACATGGTTGCAGATAATAAACTGTGTGCGATCTACTGGATTTTTCATGTTGATTGGAATTACATAATGGGGTCACAGCGGCAATGGCGGTGTTTCAATTGCTAGACCTTTTATCTAGAGTGAAGATGCAACTATATGTGTGTCATAAAAGAATTGGAATTATTCAGGGTTTGTTTGAACATATTATACATTAAATTGGTTTTCTAGCCATGTCAGGTGAACAATTCAAATTTGAACTACATGCACATGCTCCAGAGCATATAAATTGGTTGAAAAATCAAATCTCTATCCTTGGGTGCATGCTTAGGTCCCATGCAAGAAATGGGAATGAATTTCAAACATCAGGGCACCGTTGATTGCTGGCAAAACGTTGAGATGCCTGGTTTTTAAATTCTAGTAAATCGAAAACTCGTCTAAAATTCATGAAACTTGGCATGCTATCATGGAGCGGCATCAACATGCCGTGGTAAAATTTTTGTCCCATTTGGGGCAGGTTTGGGTATATGCTTCTCACAAACCGGAGCTTCTCACAACAAGCATGATGGTTTTCGGTAGGGAACGCCCCACCTTTGGGAACAAAACGATATCCATTGCCTCTTGTTGCTTTCAAATTTTTTTCTCGTGTCAACATAGAATAACAGGAGTGTTGTGTGAATTTTTGTGATTTTTCGGGGTTCGTTTGGACATTTTTATGCATTAACTGAGTTTTCAATGCATTTTATGTGCATAATTCACATTTGAACTACATGCACATGCTCTAGTGCGTACAAATTGGTCGAAAAATCAAATCGGTGTCCTTGGGTGCATGCTTAGGTCCCATGCAAGAAATGGGAATGAATTTCAAACACCGGGGCACCGTTGATTGCCGCCAAAACATTGAGATGCCTGGTTTTTAAATTCTAGTAAATCCAAAACTCATCTAAAATTCATGAAACTTGGCATGCTATCATGGAGCGGCATCAACATGCCGTGGTACAAATTTTGTCCCATTTTGGGGCAGGTTTGGGTATATGCTTCTCACAAACTGGAGCTTCTCACAACAAACATGATGGTTTTCAGTAGGGAACGTCCCACCTTTGGGATGAAACGATATCCGTTGCCTCTTATTGCTTCCAAATTATTTTCTTGTGTCAACATAGAACAACAGGAGTGTTGTGTGAATTTTTGTTATTTTTCGGGGTTCGTTTGGATATTTTTATGCATTAACTGAGTTTTCAATGCATTTATGTGCATAATTCAAATTTAAACTACATGCACATGCTCGAGTGCATATAAATTGGTTGAAAAATCAAATATGTGTCCTTGGGTGCATGCTTAGGTCCCATGCATAAAATGGGAATGAATTTCAAACACCAGGGCACCGTTGATTGCCGACAAAACATTGAGATGCCTGGTTTTTAAATTCTAGTAAATCCAAAACTCGTCTGAAATTCATGAAACTTGGCATGCTACCATGGAGCGGCATCAACATGTCGTGGTACAAATTTTGTCCCATTTGGGGCAAGTTTGCGTATATGCTTCTCACAAATCAGAGCTTCTTACAACAATCATGATGGTTTTCGGTAGGGAACGTCCCACCTTTGGGGACGAAATGATATCTATTGCCCTTTATTGCTTTCAAATTTTCTTCTCGTGTCAACATAGAAAAACATGAGTGTTGTGTGAATTTTTGGGGTTTGTTTGGATATTTTTATGCATTAACAGAGTTTTCAATGCATTTATGTGCATAATTCAAATTTGAACTACATGCACATGCTCCAGTGCATATAAACTGGTTGAAAGTCAAATATGTGTCCTTGGGTGCATTCTTAGGTTCCATGCAAGAAATGGGAATGAATTTCAAACACTAGGGCACCGTTGATTGCCGGCAAAAGATTGAGATGCCTGGTTTTTAAATTCTAGTAAATCCAAAACTCATCTGAAATTCATGAAACTTGGCATGCTATCATGGAGCGGCATCAACACTACAAAAAAAAGACACACCCGTGACATTTTGGGCCAAACGAAATTTTTTCCTGTCATACATATGACACTTCTATGACGATAATTATGACAAAACCCGGTATCATCATAGATGTGGTGGGCTACTACTTCTATGACAAAAAATCATGACAGAAAATGGGATTTTCATCCTGGGCGGGCCGGAGACGCAGCTGCATGACATTCTTTGGGCCGTCGATGACGGAAAAAACCGTGGTAGAAGCAAGGGCGAGGAAAATTTCTGGGAGTTCCCGGTTACGGTGGGAGGTCGGGGGCCGAGCGATGTGCGTTTCTCTCGTACACGTACGCGCGTGTGTGCGAGGCGTTGGCTCTAACCGAACCCGAGCGAGGTGGTGGCTGTTAACTGAACCCGATCGAGCGATTCCTTCGCTACTGGTGCTAACTGAAGCCGATCGATGGGATGAACAGTGAGCGTTGCGGGAGGGGGGGGGTTGGATGAAAAGTGAGCGGTGGCGTTGCCTCTGGATGAACAGGACCCCATGGTGTGGTGGAGGGCTGGATGAACAGTAGACTGTGGAGGGGTGCCCGTGGAGGGGTGGATGAACAGGACCCCGTGGTGTGGAGGGGTGGATGAATAGTAGACGGTGGAGGGGTGGTTGAACAGGACCCCGTGGTGTGGAGGGCTGGATGAACAGTAGACGGTGGAGGGGTGCCCGTGGAGGGGTGGTTGAACAGGACCCCGTGGTGTGGAGGGCTGGATGAACAGTAGACGGTGGAGGGGTGGTTGAACAGTAGCCGGTGGAGTAGCGCGCGGTGGAGGCTGGATGAACAGGAGCCCGTGGAGGCTGGAGGAGGTCGACGGTGGAGATGAACAGTATCCCGTGGAGTCCCGTTTTGCGGTACGCCACACCCCTCCCGATGAACAGGACCCCCGTTTCAACCGTAGCGCTCCAACACAAGTCCGTTTCCTCCGTTTTGCGGTACGCCACACCCCTCCGGATCAACAGGACCCCCGTTTCGACAGTAGGAGGTCAGTTTCCTCCGTTTTGCGGTACGCCAGACACCTCCGGATGAACAGGATCCCGTTTCGAACATGGCCAGTCGAACACAAGGCCGTTTCCTCCGTTCCGCGGTATGCCAGGCCTCGTTTCCATCGCCTGTTCCGTCCAAGCCTTCCCGATGAACACGACGCATTCTGTTGCCTCCCCATGAACACGACGCATTCCGTTGCCTCCCCATGAACATGACGCATTTCGTTGCCTCCCCATGAACACGACGACAACACTGTTTCTCTGTTCCGACCCAGCCATGTACACGAGCCCTGGCCGTACATATGCGCGAGTAGGCGTTCGAGACCTCGCCCGTATGTACACATACGTGGCCGTATTTTCTTTCTTGCACCCTGGCCGCTGTACGTACGTGTAAATGCTACGTGCGCGCCTCTACTACGACACGTGCGCGCCTCTACATCGACCAGTATGTACGTACACGTTCGCGACCAGAATGACAACGCTACGTACGCTTCGACCAGGTGGGTCCCGACTGTCAGGCACTCCCTTGCCTGCGAAGATGTAGTCGGTGGCTCCCAGCAGTCAGGGGGCAAATCGTTTTTTTGCTCGAACGCACTTCCTTGCATGCGAAGATGTAGCTGGTGGGTCCCAGCAGTCAGGGGGAAACATTTTTTTCACGAAATACGGTGGCCCGTCCGGTGGGTCCCGCTGTCAGGTGGAGGAATAATTATTTTGCACGTAATAAGGAGGCACTTCCTTGCTGCGGCCATGGACCCAGCTGTCAGCCTCTCCATGTACAGTCCACGTCCGATGGAAGCTGTTCCTTGACCATGTTGACCACGCCGCGCCGAGAGCGCCAGGGCGGTGGACGACGGCGAGGCCTAGGAAGGGGACGACGCGGAGCCGGGGAAGACGCGGTAGTGGATGCCTACGCGTAGAGGAGTACGAGGGTTCACTGGTTCGCTGAGGTGTGAGGCTGCCGTCGCCGCAGAATAACAGGGGGTGTGGGTGAGTAGAGGGGGTGTGGGTGTGGGTGTGAGGCTGCCTCCGCCGCATCGCAGCCGACCACGGGAGGCAGGAGCACGAGGCACGATCGGCGCTGGTTTGGGCGGCTGGAGCAAGAAGACCAGAGGTTGAAGAAGCACTACGACCGTTGGATGTACATCGTACGGTCACTAGAGCTAGAATCGTGCATATTGACTAAGTTGACAAAGCCCTCCGTCCCTGTCAACTTAGTAGGCCCACAAGTCAGCCTACCACTATACTGGGTCCCAGCTAACAGGGGGAGTATTCATTTTTTTTGTGCGTAATAAGGAGGCACTTCCTTGCGTGCGAAGATATAGCTGGTGGGTCCGAGCTGTCAGCGGCGGTAACATTTTTTTCGCGAAATACAGAGGCCCTTTCGGTTGGTCCCTGATGTCAGGTGGAGGAATCATTATTTTGCGCGTAATAAGGAGGCATTTCCTTGCGTGCGGCCTCTCCATGTAAAGTCCACTTCAGATGCATGTCGGTCGTTGACCACGTTGACCAGGCCGCGCCGAGAGCACCAGGGCAGTGGACGACGGCGAGGCCTAGGAAGGGAATGACACGGAGGCAGGGAAGACTCGGCAGTTGTTTCCCACGCGGAGGGGAGTACGACTGTATGAGGGTTTACTGGTTCGTCTGCCGTCGCCGGAGAATAACAGCAGGTGTGGGTGAGTAGAGGGATGGCTAGGCCAGCAATGGGAGTACGATGGGGCGGTGAGGCCTGCGCGGCAGCAGAGCCGGCCGCGGGGAGGAGGGAGCAGGCAGTCCCGCCGGCGCCTATTTGAGCGGCTGGAGCAGGAAGAGCAGAGATTGAAGAAGCACGACGGCCGTTGGATGGCCATCCAATAGTCACTGCTTGTGCGTCAACCTTTTTTTAGGAAAGCCTCAAATCTGTGGAAAACAGCATACAACCCATTTGCTAATTCTTAAGGTTTTTTTGGAGCCCATATTCTTTTTGTTAGCATTACAGCCCATATTGTGGCCATGGTTAAAAAATTATACGGAATTTTGCATATTTCGGTGCGGTCCGAACTGTTTTTAATCCTGAAATTTCGACTCACATTCAAACTGATTTTAAAAATAAATGTATATCAATATAAAATCCAACAAATTCTCCACGCATAAAAATTAATGTAATTTAAAATCTCGAAATGAAAAAAAAAGATATTTGAAACTAATTGCCGGTTTGATGTGTTTTAAAAATGTACAACCGATTTCTCATTACTGATGGGCCATTTTCTCGGCCAGCCGAATGAAAGCTCTCCTTGTCTTGAAAGATTTGCAGCCCAACAGGCCTGACAAAGCGACTTACTTGGCAAATCACAAAAAAACTGGGCTATGGCCGTGGACCCAGCTGTTAGTCCATTTGTTTTTTAGTCCATTTGGTGGGCTGGGTGAAACAATAATGTAGCATCTATGCAGCCCATTTAAATCCCATTTGCATTTTTCTCGAAAGCCGCGGACTTGCTAGGCTGGGTGAAAATATCATGTTGGGCTAGACGGAGAAATGTTATAAAAACATAAACACATGATTGCACGTCAGTAAAATCTTTGCAAGCTTATGTACGCAATCACTACGAGTTAACTTGCCAAGTTATATATAAACAATTATTATTATTATTTTGGAAGAACTTTCAACTTACAAAATAAAATATCATTTTAATTTGATGAGTTAATAGTACGTGGGGTATTATTATTTTTTAGGCTAGACGTGGGACAATTGAGTTGGTTCTAGGGGAATGTACTGGGAGAAAACTTAGTTTACATCGAAAAAGAAAGTGGGAGAAAATTCAGAGACCTGCTGGGTCCACCTGAGGAGGGGAATATATTGGGAGGAAAGAGATTCAAAGCACGGCAGTCGAGTGAACTAGTTTTTTTACGGACAAGTGAACTAGTTTACATACATAAGCAAATTGCCACTAAAAAAGCAATCAGGTTAATGGGTTCTTAAAAGAAATATTTCGGACAAAACAGATAATTACGACACATAGGCTAATGCATGAAACACTCACATGATAAAGGTGCTTATACACAGATAAAGTACAACATCTAGACCTTCCTGGCACGCTTGATCATGACGCTGCGGCTGTCCGTGTACTCGTCGGTTACGGGAAGCAGACACGCCCTCATGTCCAAGATCTGCATGTACATGTCGCAGCATGCATATGCGCCCTTGGCTGCGTAGGTTATGTAGGCTAGATTCAGAGGTACCTCCCACGTGTTCAGGTCGTCTTCTTTCATGTTGGCGTATCAGGGGTCGATGATGGTCTCAACGAGGTCAACCATGGAGTCCTTCTCCTGCCCGTTGCGATGATCTTGTATTGCTTCTGGATGTCGACAAGCTTGTTGCACCAGATGGCCAAATCGTCGCGTTCTTTCTTCTCTCCACCGTAGCGAAGGTGCAGTCGGCGCTGCCGATGAAACGGGCGAATGCTCCAGAACCTGGTGCAGCCATAGGACTGACGCGAGGCAGAGCTTCACCGAGTCCGTATCTTTGGTTTACATCACATTCAACTTGGTGCATCCATAGGACTGAACGGAGAACTCAAAGGGGAACTCCTTGCTGAAGTCCATATCCAGCAGGCTCACCCCTCGGATCGCCATTGGAGTCTCTTCGAGTGAACGAGTGTGTAGGCGGCGGCAGCAGTTCGTTTTTCAGCTCTTGGGGAACTGATTCAACACTAAGCTAAGTGTGTACATGCGACAACAGTTACTACCCCTCCCTCGTCCGCTGCACGCCCGGCAGAAGATGCACCCTCGGCCACATGTCGGTTCACGAGCGGGTCTGTATTGGTACTGTAATAACAGGAGTTAGTGGTCACTTTACTTAAATTTAATTAGCTTTAATAGAAATTTGTACTTAAAACAAGCAATGCATTCGCTTGTTCTATCAGTGCCACAGGATCAACATGCACAACAATTAGAAGTATTATTCTCAGGACGCACACAATCATCACATTTGTCGCACTTTCACAAAAGATAATACTACCGAGTTTGAACTGTTTGTTATGGTTGTTGTCCTCTGCATCATCCGTGTTTCCCAGCTTGCAAGATTCAGAACCAACAAATAAGATCCAAATAATAAGTACAACAAAGATGCCTACACATCTCATTGATTCCCATCTTGCAAGATTCAGAACCAACAAATAAGATCCAAATAATAAGTACAACAAAGATGCCTACACATCTCACTGATTCCCAGCTCGCAAGATTCAGAACCAACCCATTAGAGCCTTTTGATAAAGTGAATATCGGGATTAAGTCCATCTTGGCTAGCCATGTAATACAATCGAAGAACTTGGCGAATGCTCTTGACCGTCACAACATCTGTAGTTGAGTATTCCTGTTTGCACAGCATGTTTGCACAGCACAAACAAGGAGACAGGAGAGCATGATTTCGCTTTAATAGCGGCCTCCTTGAACTCAACCTCCATCTCTACTTGGATGAGGTCTGCCTGGAGTTCCATGATTCAATTCATGCGCCTTTTTTTGCAGTTCACTTGAAATGAAGCAACGATTGCATCATTCAACTAGTAAGAAGTACTTGCTCTTGTGAGCTGGCAGGTTCTTCTTTAGTAGTTGCACTAAAATTGAGGAACATTAAGGTTGGCTGTCCGGCTCATGTAAGGTGCGAGTATAATTTTCTTATCCTTTTGTGCACTTCCACTAAAATAAAGTGCCATTGTGGTGACAGTGACGGCTCCATCTTGCAAAGGCTAATAAAATGTTGCACGAGATTACCAACAGAACTTGACGGAGATTTTGGAAACTCCAATCACCATTTTGTGCAGTTCCACCAAAATTGAGAGATGTTGCCCACGTGACATTTTAGTTGAACTGCACAAGACACTCATTCCAAAAAAAGTGTTTTTTGCAGTTCACCAAAAGGTCACAATAGCAACAGGGTGAAATGGATATCCCTATCTGCACAAAAAGATAGAAAGTAAACAGTTGCTGGTCAATAAGAATATACGAAACATATACAAAATGAAAAGAAGCATCTTAATTATGTTCATGGCAATCACGCAAGGACAATAGAAATTTTAAAACATCAGCGATGCTTCATGTTACCAGAAGCATTACGATCAACAATGAGATTCCTCAAATATGGGATTACTTTAATGGTGGCATTGCTTGTTTACCAGACACAGTAAATCAACGGCAGGAGTGGGGACACCAGGACACTCAGCAGCATAAAGGAGCAACTTAATTATCATACTGGGGAAAACAGCAGGAGTGCCATTGTACTATGTGAGGGCAGCAAATCTAATCCTGGAGACCTTTTACTATGTGAGGGCAGCAAATCTAATCCTGGAGACCTTTTACTATGTGAGGGCAGCAAATCTAATCCTGAGACCTTTTACTATGTGAGGGCAGCAAATCTAATCCTGGAGACCTTTTACTATGTGATGGCAGCAAATCTAATCGTGGACATACTCTGTTGACTTGTCTACCAGCCGCCACTTTCTATCCTTTTTTCAACCAATAATAGATCTGTTCCTTATCCAGTTTGTACTGCATTTTCCCATTATTTCCCTTTTCAACCAATAGACCGGTTGGGTATCTGGTCTCTACTACTTTCACCATATTATTTTCTCTTTGAATCAAGTCCTAGATTCATGCTACAACTTTCCCCCCTTTCTTCGTTGTTTGAACAAAGCCCTAGATTCGAATGCATGAAGTAGCTTTACCTCTAATAATAATAAAAATTTAGGTGGCTTTGGAAGAGCTGATGGGAGTAGAAAAAGATGCACATGCAGACACGTGGGGAGCTGGGGCAGTAGAGCAAGGCCGCTTTCGAAGAACTTATACCTGAGGGTCGTCGGGATGTCGGCGGCGGCAGGTCGGATCTACGGATAATACGACAGGGAGGAGGAAGGGTCGGAGGACCTCCCGAGCCGGCCATGTGTCGGAGAGAACGGCACGGGCAGAGGATCGGGCCCCTCCGCCAACTGTGGGTTTCCTCCCTCGGCGCCGATGACTGCGTGAACGATGCACCTTTTAGTCCTCTACACACACTGGCCGAAGGGATCCAACAGGATCTATGACCAGTGGTGAGCAGAGAGAAAATGTCGCTACCGCTGTCTTGTTTATATCTGGAGAGGATGAGAGAATGAAGAGAGCAACCCTAGTAAAGCAAGCGCTCAGGCCCCTGCGTCCATATATAGTGGAGTGATTATCTTTTTTCTCTCCACAACAAGCGTTTCAATTTGTGTACGTGGCATTAAAGAAAAGAAACTCTCTATTTAAGGTGACTACTGTACGACTCCTACTTACTACTAGTAGTACTACAATATTGTTCACTTGTGCTCCCCGCCCCTCCATTCATTGAACAACCCCACGGGTGAATAAACATACAGTAAGTACTCTATTTATATAGAACGAACAAGCTCGAACTGTTTTCGCGTAGTTAAAAGTTGAGGGCGCGGCAGTTTTCGGGTAGGGCCAGAAGACTATTTTTTAAACTTCAAGACGGCCACATAGCATGGAGCCGAACCCAACAATTTTAAGATTACAGGAACGGTACACGCTATCCTAGACTACTATACACATGAAACTGTCACACGAGCGTCCGGGCTGCGCTTGGCTCTTCGCCTCTTCGGGAAGTCAAACAATGATGGAATACTACTGCACTGGAGGAGTACTACAGTACGCTTCTGGCCATCTGGCACCGATTGAACTGCTGCATGTCCATCGCGTGCGGGAGGGAGAGCGTGTAGCGAAAGCTTCTCCTAGTCTTGCTAGCCACTACGCTCATGGGCGAGGGAGGGACGCTCCTGCCTTTGCGTGTATGACAGGTGGGCCCTACAGGCGTGTGGCCAACCTGTCATACAACCAAAGGCATGTGCAGTTAAGTCCGCGAGGGAGAGAATAATCAAACTTCTCGTTGATGTACGAGTTGACGCGACACATCAAAGCACTGCACTCGATATATTTCAATAATTTGCGTGTGTGACTCCCAGATGCAGAGGCCGGAGGTCATCATCCTCCTTTTCGAGAAAAAAATAGAAGCGTGTGTGAGAGGACGAGTGTGTGCGTGCACCTTGTCTCTTCCTATATAACGTACTACTAAACTCAGAGTACAAGTTTTTGTGGGTGGCACGATGGTGCGTGCGAGAAGTCCTGAGAGATAGGTTTAATGCATTAATTGCAATGCATGCATGCATAAAGTACATGCATTGGTCAATTTTCTCTTAATACTTGCATGCAATGATTTAATGCACCTTGGAATCTGAACATGTGTTGGGGATAACCAAATTGAGCCTTATAAAATGGAAAAACTAAAATTTTGAGATAAGCCCTATAAAACCGGAAAGGAGGGAGTAGAAAAAGAAGTACTCCATCCGGGAATAGTGCCGCACTTCGAAACTAGAACCATCAATAAATTTTGAGCTTGCGTCTCGTCACATTCCAAATTACTCCATGCTATATTGAATTGCAAACCTGTTCACACCGATCACAACCTAAATGGTTTCCCACTTAGGAGTGTATTAGTACTCGGTTATAAATACTAGTATGCCAAGATGACTGCACATTCCTCCTCAACTCCTCATCCACAAAAACAAACAAGTCATTTAGCATCCTTCCCTTGCGTCTACCATGGCCAGCGTGAGTTCTGGGTCGAGAGATTGCCACCAGGGAGAGGCGAGCATGGAAGCGGAAGCACGAGAGATGTCCCACCTCGCTGCGAGAGCAGCCGACATGTCCTGCTGCGCGGAAGTAGCAGCACAGAGGTCCTGCCGTGCCGCTGAAGCAGCCCGGAGGTCCCGCCGCGCCGTTGATGCAGCAGACTGGTCTGGCCACGCCGCGGAAGCAGCAGAGATGTCCCGACGCGCCATGAATGCAGTAGAGATGTCCCGCCGCGCCACGGCGGCCTGGGAAAATTTCTCGTGGGCATGCGACGACTGTTACAGGCGCATGCATGTGATCACCCATAGCCAGACGAATCAGATCTCCCGCTCGGCGAGGTTGCAGGACGACATGATAGCCTCGTTTGAACAGGCTACCGGCGTCATCCGGCAACTAAGGGAGGGCAATGAAAGGCTCTGGGCCGAGCGCGACCCGCTGAGGGAGAAGATCGTCCGAAGTGCAGACCTGCAGGAGGAGACTAGTGCCTTGTTGAATAAACTTATGGACGAGAATGACATGCTCCGCAACGAGCGCCAAAGGCTGGTGGAGGAATCCGTGGATGTTCTCAAGCAGCATCTTGAGGACACGAAAGAGCTCATTGCCGCTCACCGCGGAGACTACTTTCCTGGTTTCTTTTGATGAAATAATCGGTTTAGGATGTGGATTGTGCCGTCGGTTGTGAAATGTTGGGTTCTAGCATGGATGTTTGGCCTTTGTTGGCCTCTTGGGATGTTGCGATTTCAATCTGGTAGCTTTTAGTCCTTCGTGTTAGGCTGGAGTTGTGCTGAACTTCTTGTGAATTGTGGTGGTTTTCAGTAATGAAAATCGGAAGGGGCAAGCCCTTCTTTGATCAAAAAAAAAATTTAATCGTCCTTATATATTCATCAGTCTTGCTATAAGTCGCAGTAGATGCTATATAGGTCCGTTGGATCTTACATCAAGATCCGTGCTTTCAGTTTTTCTTTTTTCTCTCTTACTGTAAATCTCAATCGAGTGAGCCATAGCCACACCATTAAACAGAGGCTCGGGCGCCATTAATGGAGACCTTGGGAGAGAGGTGGACGGCATATGGAGGTCAAAGGGCCCTCCTCCCGATAAGCACGCGCAGGGGTCTGATTGCACGCCTCTTGTACTCAAATAGCTACCCTGCACGTCGCCTCCTAGCTAATAAAAAAGGGGACGCGTGGCTGCACGTAAATGGTACTAGTAAGTAGAACGCCCACGGTTTCGATAATACTTGTGTTTCCGATTGTAACGTGACATCACTTCTTCCAAAATGACTTTCTTGATTGTTAATGTGTGCGCCTTCGCAAATCGGACTACAAATTTACCACAACATGTTGGTGCCATGTCATGGCACCAAGCCAAGTTTCATTATTTTCATGCGTGTTTTGGATTTACAGGAATTAAAAAACTAAGTTTCTCAATGATTCCAACCCAGCCACGATGCCCAGAATTTTGAATTTCATTCCCATTTCTTTCATGGAACCTAGAAATTTACCCGAGGACACACATGTGATTTTTCAACCAACTTTGGTGCACTGGAACATGTGCTTGTATTTGAATTATGCACACAAAGGTGACACGTTCCCTCCCAGAACCACGAGCCTTCTTGAGAGAAGCTTCGATTTGCAAGAAGCTTATACCAAAATTTGTTCCTATTCGGCCAATTCTTTTTACCATGGCATGGTACTACCATGACATGACACCATGCCAAGTTTCATGATTTTAAAACCAAGTTTCTCAATGTTATCGACCGAGCCACGATTCCCAGATGTTTAAATTTTATTCTCATTTTTTGCATGGGACCTACTCCCTCCTTCCATCTATATAGGGCCTAATGTGTTTTTCAAGACAGCCTTTAACTATTGACAAGATTAATAGCACATGAGATGTATACTATGCAAATTATATTATTGGAAGCTCCTTTGACATACAAAATTGAAGGTATGCTTTGTGTAAGTTGCATGTCATATATTATTGCTCTAACGTTTGGTCAAAGTTAGCCTCGAAAAACGCATTAGGACCTATATGCATGAGAGGAGTCGACTTCGAGAGAACATGTTTGTTCGAGAGACACCGAGGAAGACTACTATATATCGATGGTGCATGTAGGCGGGAATTAAACTAAGGGATGGTCTTATTGGTTTCGGGGATATAGGGGAAGAGTGAGAGGCGGAGGGGGGGGTAGCTAGAAGGAGATTGTTAAGTGTGAGTGTGTGTTTTACCCATCCAGGCAGAAGTTATGTGCACAAAAGAGGAGAACGATTCGATGTGGCGTTAGGATTGAGGGTAATTAACTACGTATGGAGACATAGAGACCTTGAACGTGCATGTGTGAGAGGTATACATGTATACGAGGGATGTGTGTGTGCGCGCGCGCATGATCGAGATAAAAGAAAGAAGACATAAGTCATAAGATCAACGAGATGGATTGGTACGACAATATGCATGCATGTGAGAATGCATGGAAGAAGTCCCGACAATTGAGCATGTGTTTTTGCCTTTAAGAAATAGTGGCGTGGGTTGGAGCATGCATCTATGGCGAGCAGAGGGAGTGAGGCGCAACGATTGTGCAAAAGAGACCAACCTATAAATGCATATGTATGGAGAGACATATATAGTGTGGGTGATAGGAAGCAAGACTCCGTGCGAGAAAGAAATGTTGACGGAGAAACTACAGATAGATACAGATATGGAGATGCTAGCTAGAGGGACATCCACTAGTTTGGGTGTTGGAGATGACCGTCGGGTGGTTCAAAGGGTGAAGTTATATATGTGTGTGAGAGGGCACTTGACTGCATGTAGAGAGAAACATATGTAGTGTGCGTGATAGGAATCAAGAGTGAGGGTGAGAAATAAGGTTGATGGAGAAACAGATAAATAGAAAGATGAAGATGCTAGCTAGTGTGCGTTAGAGATAGGAGTCGAGTGGATCAGAAGGCTGGGTTATGTGTGTGGGTGTGAGAGAGATAGAGAGAGGGTGCGTGTGAGTCACATACAAACAGATATCAGAGAGAAATGAGATCCAGAGAGACGGAGTTTTGTGTCTGCGAGAGAGAAAGATATTTCACAACGAGAGTGATAGCTAGAGAGACATACGAGGGAATGCAAGATATCTCTAGGGAGAGAGGGTGTGTGTGAGCGACATACAAGAGAACAATGGAGAAATATGAGACCCTGGGAGACAGAGTTTGTGTTTGTGTGTGAGAAAGAGATATTGAAGAGGAAGAGTCATAGGTTCTCATATCTAAGGAGCGAAAGACATCTCTGTATGAGGGGTGTGCGAGTGGCACACATGGGAATAGTAGAGAGAAATGAGACCCTGGGAGACAAAGTTTTGTGTTTGTGTTAGAGAAAGAGATTCCACACGGAGAATCATAGTTAGAGACACATAGCAGGGAGCGAGATATACATAGAGAGAAATAGAGTGATGAAGGTCGAGGGAGAGAGTACCTTCAGTGTGTTACGAAGATAAAAGATCATTGTCGACATACAGGTAGCACGAGAGATACCTGAGAGACGATGAACGCATATAGGTCCAGAG
This sequence comes from Triticum urartu, assembly GCF_003073215.2. Lineage (NCBI taxonomy): Eukaryota > Viridiplantae > Streptophyta > Magnoliopsida > Poales > Poaceae > Triticum > Triticum urartu. The sequence continues at coordinate 176,963,023 of NC_053026.1, read as the reverse complement.
AGATAGTCCTATATAAGCATGAGTGATAGCTATATGAGATGAATAACTGGATTAAAGGGGATTCAAATATTAAACTGGAGATCACGACATCGATAATATCATAACGCAAATTGGTGTATCAAACATGCATATTCATTTGAATTTGGGCACACGTGTAATGTTATATAGTTTATCAATATTGGTGATCCATAGATTCTTCAATTACAAACAATGCATGGTTTATATGCAATTAATGTCTAAACGGGATTACACTATATGTTGCGTGTGTGAAACACATTATACATGTTTGAGAAGTAAAAAAACCCGCATGAAACACACATTAATTGGAGACAGTTAGCGAGGAATGCATACATTGGATTTCAACATAAAGTGGTTTCAAATATTTGAAAATCCAAATTGATGGATACAACCTTATGAATCTGAGATCATGCCATTTGTAAACCATATTTATGTATAAATGGTGTTGTGCTTTTGAAAGTATATATAAGAAAATGATGTATATAGAATGTAATTCTAATTGAAAATGGATCCCGCCCGAAAAAATAGAATATAAACGGGATTCAAATTGAGTTGGCATGGTAAACATGCACTCTACAAAATTTGAACGAAGCGGGGAAAGTCGCAGTGACCGCCCAAAACCAAAATCTGCGAGATGGAAATCACTGCTGCCTATCCCTGCCACGCAAAGCCTATATGCTGGATTTCTATAGGTTTCGATAGGGGTAGGTTTGTAATTTCACCCAAACATGATGTAACCGCCTCTCACCCGGATTCATACACGATGGGCGCCAAAACACAGTGTGTCCTGGCCGAAATCGACTCCCTCCCCGATTCATATTCATACACGGTGGGCGCCAAAAACAAACTCTCATTGGCAAATATCCAGTGTATGCGAGATTACCGTCCTATCCCCAACCGACTAGTGTTGCTGTGATGTAGTAGAAATTTGAAACAGGGGCTAAGTTTGTAAATTTCCTCGCATTTGAGACAAGCGCGCCCTGAATACATGGTTCCCCTCTTCCTCTCTACCTCCCTTTTCCCCATTTGTACTCCGTGGGCGCCAAAACACCCTCTCCACCCCACCCTCCTTCGTCTGCCGCCGTCCGCCACCCCATCCACCGCCGTCCTCCTCCACCATGCCGCAGCTGATACCCCGACGCCACCATCCATTACAAGAGATCGACCTCTCTCATCCACGGCTTCGGACCGGGATCATTGCATCCCGTCCTCTCGCTTCATCCCCGCCGTCGTCCACCTTGCCGGCGCCGCTCCTACGACCGTCTCGTCCACCGCGCCCCGCCGCCACCGTCTACCGTCCTAGATCTGCTTCCACGCCGCCGACAGCCATCGCTACCGCAGCACCGTCAAATTCTCAGCAGATGCGTACACGGCGCCGCACCAGAGGCGGTACTCTTTCATATCTGCTCGACTTATTTATCGCAGCAAGAAAATAGATCGCCACTGCTTTACTCTGATTTCTTATCTTGGTTGCGAAGTTGCCTTTGTCCGGTTTGCACCTTCAGATCCGCCATGGCACGCTCAACACCATACTCGCAATGCTTATGGTTTTCCCCTTTTATATTCCACACTAGTTAAATCACAGTAGACTAAATTTCGAAATTGGGTCAGTCGATTTTTCAGAGCTCGCCGGAGTTCGCCGGTGCGATCGAAGGGGCTCGGGTGGTAGTGGGGCCTCGCCGAACAAAGAAAACTCGACGCGGGTGGGGGTTGGGGTGGGGGAGGCGGAGGAACACAGGCGGTGGGGGCCGGTGGTCCGGTCGGCGGCCCGTGCGGTGTTCTGTATGGGAAGAATCAGAGACAAGGAAGAAGAAGGGTTAGGAGACGTAGGATCTTCATCCAACCGCCTGAAATGGTCGAGAGATAACTAGGAGTTGCATTCTTAATGCGCTCTGGTTCATCATGTGTGGGCACTGCACAACCAACATATTATTATCCAAAATCTGCTTGCTCTTCTTTACCATGTTCCTCTTCCGTTCTTCTTTAATATGTACTCTCTCCGTTCCTAAATACAAGTCTTTGTATAGATTCCACCATGGACTACATATGGAGAAAAATGAGTGAATCTACACTCTAAAATGTACCTGGATACATCTGTATGTGATCCATAGTGGAAATCTCTACCAAGACTTATATTTTGGAACGGAGGGAGTATGATAGTAGTAGAGTATGTTCCTTGTACTGAAGATGAGCAGGGACATTTGCAGTGTAGAGGTCTATACGGTCGGTTGTGATGGACACTTTGAGCCTCTTGGATTCGTAGGATCTTGTAAACATAGGAATAGGATTTGTAGTGGACTGCCCACTTGAATCCTATAAGAATAGCAAGGAAATGCGGGGATCTGTGTCGCCTTTGAGAGTTACATTGATATTAACAGTACCTCACCTTCACTTGAAGAGAGCTGGTATCCAAAGCCTTTCTAGCCGTACCGGCAATACTAGCACATATATTCCAGCAAGTTCCACTTTGCTGATTTTACTCTGATGCTTAAGGTTTTCCCGTTATATCTACACTATGATCTGTGTAGCTGCTTTGTGTCGCACTAGCAGCAGTCCACTCTTGAAGCCAAACACTGCAATGACTTACAAAATTGGCACCAAGGCATTGAGTGCCATTCTGGATGCAATGAAACTCATACGCTCCCCACCTGTTGATTCTTGTTCAGAATATGATCCTAATGACTATTTTAACCTCGAGGAGTCAAAGGCAGATGGCCTGTCCTGTTCACCCATCAAGGTGCGTGTTCTAATTTGGCAATGTTTTATTGATTGCGGGTATCTTGCATATGTTGTCTTGCATTTCTTCTACTTTTTTGCACCGCCATCTGCTTAGTTTACTCATCATATATGTCGAGATGCCATGCCCATCCATTATCAATACATATTCCATCTGTCATCATACCATGTTTTCCCACTCAAATGCTATTCTTGTGCATCAGACATCAAAAAGGAAGAGGGTGATTGCCGAACCTGAAGGAGCACCAGCAAAGTCCTTGAAAAACGTGGTGGTGCCGGAGAAATCAGACAGCAACCCACTTATATTGGTTGTACAACTAGTGACACAAAACATAGGACCGACTCTAGCAGACTGTACCCATACTTCACTGGCCACACCACTAGCCCCACCACACAGGACCTGCACTCCAGCAAAAGGTATACCGATTTCATTTGCCATAGCACTAGCTGTACCATAGAAAAATCCCACTCCAGCAAAAAGTACAGCAAGTCCACTGGCCGAAGACCTATCCCAACTGCAGAGACGGCCAATTCCTGTAGATTGGAACCCCATTCCATTTATTCCCAGTTTAAAAGATAATGCTTTCAATGTTGTTAGGGACTACGTGCATATATTCCCATCATGGGAAGATTATTGTGAAGACAAACACCATTTTCACATCTTCTTGTCCAACTTACGTGTAAGTGCTATTATTCATGGTTATTATTTTCCTGTTTTGTGCTGATTGAACACATGAATGATTTACGTTACATTGTTGTAACTAGGCGAGGGTCAATCTGGATATTCATGACGAGCAAAGCTTGCTTGTGCTTTTCAAGGAAGCATTGCAGCAGTATCGGTGTTACCTGAGGAAATCACACTTTGATGGCAAGTCTATAAACGAATTTCCGGTGAAGTTTCCTGTGCTAAATTTAGAAGACATTGAATGGAAAAACCTTTTTATGCACTGGTCTCGTTCCCAGGATGAGGTACTGTCTATGAAATCACATGACAATTTGAACTTCTACTTTTCCGCATGTGCCTTACGGATCCTTTTTGTAGGAAATCTGCTCGAAGAAGAATTCTGGTTTGACAAGAACGACAGGATATCACAAATATGCTGCCCGCTGCTTTGCTCTTGTTAGTACCTGTTGTCCTGTATCACTGTACTTGCATACATACCTGGTTCATTATGAGACAGCAGTATGCATGATAGCTTGCTTATCAATTGTTCGCTCCAAATTATCTGATCTATATGAATGGTTACATTAGTGTAGAATATATCCAATGCCAATGTTTTTTTAGCTCTGCATTATTCTTGTAAGTACATACTGTCCTTTATCAGTGTACTTATAATGACAGGTAGTTGTTCATGTACCATCACTCTGCAGCTTATTTTCCTTTGCCCTCCATTTTCTACACATCAGATCTATATTTACTCTTACCATAAGGTTGGTACTGAAGAATTTTAGCTGTGCATTGCTCTTGGCTGTACCTTTGGCCTGTATCGCTGCACTTACATTTATAGCTACTTGGTTATGTAGCATCACTCTTCATCTTATCTTAAATATTCTCCATTTTTTCATATATTATCACATCTATATTTACTCTTAACAAAATGTAGAATAAAGGCAATACTTTTGAAGAAGATTCTGTGGTAAACTTCTTGAAATGCCCCCCATCAGCATGGACAAGGCCTTTATAGAGCATGTCTTCACCAATAATGTAAGTTTGTCCATCTCAAGCCTTCAAACTTTGTTGTATATATTTGGTTAGGCATGACTGCAACAGCTGTTTATTTTTGGTGTTTGCATCAAATTGCTTGTTTAAAGTTTATTATGTAGTTCATAAACAAAAGTTTGTCCTTTCTCAATTTAAGTTTTCAGTTGTAAAACCAACTTCCTTCTTCATACCATGTAAATTAAACTATACAGAGCAAGTGATCTTCTTTTGCACTGCATGTATGCTTCTGTTCTTCATCCGTAATCCAGTGGTGTGGTGAACCTACCCACTACAACACAATGTCATATTCTGCAATGTCTTAACTATGAACAATGTCATATCATTCTACTATTATTTAAACCGTCTCTTTATTTGCCAATCTGAAATGGTATAAATTGACAGCACACTAACCATTGATACTTATGAGTTCTTGATCTGTAATCCAGTGGTGTCGTGAAGCTGCCAACTCCTTCACAATGTTATTTCCTGCCATGTCTTGACTTGAACAATACCATATTGTGTTAATGCAAATTTAAACTGTGTCACTTTATTCGTCAGTAAGAAATGTGATGAATTGTCAGCACTGATACTTTTATGTGCAAAACCTGTCATCTGTCTGCTTGTTTATCTTTCAGAGTGAGGAAGATATAAGTGTTGAACAAGCGCAGTCTCATCATCTTGCTCAGCTGCTTGCGCTGCAGCTCCTCAGCAGGGCTAACCTTTCTTGAACTCTACTGAAGTGCTGTCGGTTTTGTATATTATTTTGTCGGCGTGTTTATTTGCACTGGTGGCGATCTTTGAAGCCCAGTGTATGTAAGCTGTTGTCTGCTTGTGCTTTATTATCAGTGGCGAACTTTGATGCCCAGTCGATGTAATATGCCGTAATTTCTTTATTGTATAGTATAGCTTTTTTCTTATTCACGATGCTGTAGTTATTTTACTGTATATATATATCCTGTCTTCGCAGTAAATCGGCCAAACCGTAAAATTATGGTACATAATCGGGTCATCATGCAATCACGATGTAGGTTGGGCCTGAAACGTGCCAATCATCTCACGGGCCGGTAGCAGCCCGAAATGAACCCTTGCCCATGATTGTGCGAATCAAATCACGGGCTTTTAACAGGCCAAAAAATTGTCTCGGTCCTTGTTTGGCCCAATTAGATATCGGCTCCGAGCAGGCCGGATGCAAGCCGGGCCGTAGTTAGGCCCAACTATATGATGGGCTTTTAACAGGGTGAAATCAATATAGGGCCGAAATGTTAAACGTGCCCTTAACAGGCCAAAACTAATATCAGGCCGAATTACTAAGTGGGCCTTTAGCAAGTGGGCCCAAAAGCATAGTGTCCAGTTGACGGGCCGAATCTGATATGGGTCATAATTAGGCCCAAAATCTCTTAAAGGGTTGGACCTGATCTGGGCCGTAATTTGGCCCAGAACGTGGTAGGCTTTTAACGGGCCGGATCTCATATGGGCCACTATTAGGCCCGGAGCGTGGCAGGCCATTAATAGACCGGATCAAATATGGGCCGGCATTTGGCCCAAAACATGGCAGTCAGTTAACGGGCCGGCCTACTAGGGTCCTCAAAATCTTGTGGGCCTACAGCTGGGCCGGCACATTAATGTCGGCGAAATCTCATGGGCCTTTAGCTGGGCCGGCCCATTATGATCCGCAAGAATTTTGTGGGCCTTTACCTGGGCCGGCCTATTATGGCACACGAAAATCTTGTGGGCCTTTACCTAGGCCGACCCATTATGGCCCGCGAAATCTTGTGGGCCTTTAGCTGGGCCAGCCCATTATGGTCCGCAAAATCTCGTGGGCCTTTAGCTGGGCCGGCCCATTATGGTCCACAAAATCTTATGGGCCCTTAGTTGGGCCGGCCCATTTAAACTTGTTGGGCCGTGCCACATGTCGACATATCATAGGCGCATTCTGTCCAGTGAGTGGATGACATCTGTCCCGACGATGAGCTGATACGTGTTTCCTCTAGCCAATGATGATTTTACACGTGGAAAATCCCCATTGGTTGGGGCTGTTAACGGGTTATCGGATCCAAAACCCGACCCGATAGCTTAACGGCGTTCCATTACGGTGGATGCCACGTGTCGGTCACCCTTGACGAAAGCACTTCTGTGACGCGTGATTTATCGTCATGGAAGTGGACACTTCCATGATGATAATTTTGGTAATGTCATGGAACACTTCTACGACAGCACATGTATGACTATCTTGATTCTGTCATAAATTTGTCATGGATGCACATGCATGACAAAAAAGCGACCTACTATGACAAACACGTATCATCACAGAAGTGTATTTTTTTTGTAGTGTAACATGCCATGGTACAAATTTTGTCCTATTTGGGGCAGGTTTGGGTATATGCTTCTCACAAACCGGAGCTTCTCACAATAAGCATGATGGTTTTCGGTAGGGAATGTCCCACCTTTGGGGACGAAACGATATCCATTGGCTCTTATTGCTCTCAAATTTTTTTCTCGTGTCAACATAGAACAATAGGAGTGTTCTGTGAATTTTTATGATTTTTTGGTGTTCGTTTGGACATTTTTATGCATTAACTAAGTTTTCAATGCACTTATGTGCATAATTCAAATTTGAACTACATGCACATGCTCCAGTGCATATAAATTGGTTGAAAAATCAAATATGTGTCCTTGGGTGCATGCTTAGGTCCCATGCAAGAAACAGGAATGAATTTCAAACACCAGGGCACCGTTGATTGGCGGCAAAACATTGAGATGCCTGGTTTTTAAATTCTAAATCCAAAATTCTGTTAACCATTCACGTGATGCTACGTGTCTTGGATTTAATGGTTGTAGGAGGTGCCATGTGGACAGCTGCTTGACCTTGACTGAACGGGATGTGCGAGCGCCGTCCAGTGCACAGGCTGACCGAGAGGCGTGCAAGCTGTCCTCGAGTGCGCACACTCACTAGGAAGCATGTGAGTTGTACACTGTGTAGGCTCACTGGGAAGTGATGACCCACAAGTATAGGGGATCTATCGTAGTCCTTTCGATAAGTAAGAGTGTCGAACCCAACGAGGAGGAGAAGGAAATGATAAGCGGTTTCCAGCAAGGTATTCTGTGCAAGTACTAAAATAAGTGGTAACAGATAGTCTTGTGATAAGATAATTTGTAACAAGCAACAAGTGACAAAAGTAAATAAAGTGCAGCAAGGTGGCCCAATCCTTTTTGTAGCAAAGGACAAACCTGGACAAACTCTTATAAGATGTAAAGCACTCCCGAGGACACATGGGAATATCGTCAAGCTAGTTTTCATCACGTTCATATGATTCGCGTTCGGTACTTCAATAATTTGGTATGTGGGTGGACCGGTGCTTGGGTGCTGCCCTTACTTGGACAAGCATCCCACTTATGATTAACCTCTATTGCAAGCATCCACAACTACAACAAAAGTATTAAGGTAAACCTAACCATAGCATGAAACATATGGATCCAAATCAGCCCCTTACGAAGCAATGCATAAACTAGGGTTTAAGCTTCTGTCACTCTAGCAACCCATCATCTACTTATTACTCCCCAATGCCTTCCTCTAGGACCAAACAATGGTAAAGTGTCATGTAGTCGACGTTCACATAACACCACTAGAGGAGAGACAACATACATCTCATCAAAATATCGAACGAATACCAAATTCACATGACTACTAATAGCAAGACTTCTCCCATGTCCTCAGGAACAAAAGTAACTACTCACAAAGCATAAACATGTTTATAATCAGAGGGGTATTAATATGCATATAGGATCTGAACATATGATCTTCCACCAATTAAACCAACTAGCATCAACTACAAGGAGTAATTAACACTACTAGCAACCTACTAGCACCAATCCCGGACTTGGAGACAAGAATTGGATACAAGAGATGAACTAGGGTTTTGAGATGAGATGGTGCTGATGAAGATGTTGGTGGAGATTGCCCTCTCCCGATGAGAGGCGCGTTGGTGATGATGATGGCGATGATTTCCCCCTCCGGGTGGGAAGTTTCCCCGGCAGAACAGCTCCGCCAGAGCCCTAGATTGGTTCCGCCAAGGTTCCGCCTCGTGGCGGCGGAGTTTCGTCTGAGGAGATGGCTTATGATTTTTTTTCCCATCGGAAGACTCCATATAGCAGAAGATGGCCACCAGAGGGCCACCAGGGGGCCCACGAGGTAGGGGGCACGCCCTGTGGGGTAGGGCGCGCCCCCACCCTCATGGGCAGGGTGTGCCCCCCTGGTGAGTTTCTTCCGCTTAGTATTTTTTATATATTTGTAAAACATCATCCGTGAAGTTTCAGGACTTTTGGAGCTGTGCAGAATAGGTCTCTAATATTTGCTCCTTTTTCAGCCCAGAATCCAAGCTGCCGACATTCTCCCTCTTTATGTAAACCTTGCAAAATAAGAGAGAATAGACATAAGTATTGTGACATAATGTGTAATAACAGCCCATAATGCAATAAATATCGATATAAAAGCATGATGCAAAATGGACCTATCAGGAAGCGAGCCCTTTGACTTCCATGGCTGCCCGCCTTGCTCGCGTCCTCTCTATTAATGGTGCCCAAGCCGTAGTTTAATTCGCTTTTTAAATATAAAACACTCAACGCAAATGTTTTAGTTAGAACACCCGTATGTGAACCGACAGCTTCCTTGGGAAGCCAAGAGAAGATGTCCCGAGAAGGATTTCTGCAGCTCTTGATCGCAAATGTTTTAGATAGAACACCCGTATGCAAGCGAGAGCAGCGCATGATTTGTGCATCCCTTCAATGCAAACGGTTGTTTTGGATGACCCATGTGCAACCACGTACAAACAATTTGGTAAGATTTGTCAATCCTTGTAACACTGCGAATTGTCAAAATATGAAGCTGAAAATCACTAGCAGTATCTAATTTTTGCAACTAAAATTAGGTAATTAAGCATAGATTTCATTCATAGATTAAGCAGTCGTTCTTAATTTGTACAAACAGTTCAACTCGATAGCTAAACCGACCAAACTTTACCCCAATTGTTGCCAACCACGTACTAAAATAGCTAGTTCAACTATATATACTAGCTAATTTTAAGTATGTTGTACAGTTCCACCACATCTATAGTCAGATGAACTGAACAAAATAGCCCCTAAATACTACTAGTACTGCAGAGGGGCTTTGTACTACTTCCGGCTGCCTCTCCTCTGCCGAGCGTGCTCAGTAAGAGGCGGAGGAGGAGGAGCCTACGGACGAGCTGGGCAACCGCAATGTGGTGCCTCCCGCTAATGCAGCTTCAGCGACGCTCACCTCGAACGCCCTCTGCCGCTCCAGACGACCCCTTTCGAAGCGGTGGTTCTCCTCGTAGATCTCCTGATTCCTCGCCTCTGCGATGGCGTGTGCCGCGGCCACTGCGGTGGTAAGGCTCTTTGCGTGCTCGACGAGGCGCTCCTCCTCCTCCCGCAGGAACTCGGTGTAGCACGCAAGGTCGCTGTCGCACATGCGGGCATCCACCTCCGCCTCCCGCCTTCGGGCGGCGGTGGCGGAGCGGGTGATGACCCCGATGGTCGATGGTGGGCTGGCGGCCACGGCGGCCGACGACAGGGTGGCGGCCACGACCACCACCTCCCGCATTCGGGCCGCGATGGTGGAGCGGGTGATGGCCATAGTGGCCGGCAGTGGGGTGGTGGCCACGACGACCATCTCCCGCCTTCGGGCCGCGGCAGCAGAGCGGGCGATGGCCCTGGATTTCACAGTGGTGTGGCGGCAACGGCGGCCGACAACAGCTGCCGACGGGCACCGGCGGCGGAGCGTGTGGTGGGTGTTCCGCGCACACCCAAGAGGGACGCCACGCGCACTACACTACGCCGGGGACTACGCGGCCGCCGCGGTCTAGCCTCCCAGCTGGAGCTATTCTCTGATGACGGCGGAGTGGCTGAGCGATGACGATGGACCAGTGCCATTGGCGATTGTGGGAGAAGCAGACAAGATAAGCTACAAGGATGGAGGGGAAAATGTGATGCAGGACTCGCCGGTCGTGAGGGTTTTTATAGCAGGCTGGTAAGCATTGGGATTTTGGGGAATTTTACTGAGTCAGGCGGGAAGCTTGCGTGGGAACCTGCCAGGTTGCGCGGGAACGGGCTCACCGTCGATTCATTGGCGCCAGTGTTTGGCAAAAAGAACGCCCCCGCGCCCTGCGCAAGCTTGCGCTGTAAGCCGTCTGCAGTAGCAGGGTGACAAGACATGCGAGAGGAGGACGAAAGGCCACGTACACATACGAAAAAAACATTTGCGATTTAATTACCTACTATACCATCGTCCTGGTTTATAAGTATGATTTAACTAATAAAATACGAATGCATGTCGCCAAGGATTATATAGTTGGATTTGTATTTGAACATAGTTTCCAATTATATAATTTTTAAAACATGCATTAAAATTTTTTTGGTTAAATTTGAGGGCAAAGTATGGCACAGAATATAAAGGAGACTATAGACTAGACGGAGGTGGTACCACACGGCCGCTCTATACGCAGCGACGCAACTGTCGGCCGGCTTGTAGGCGACCATTTCCTGCGTGTTCAACTGCTCTATGTGTGTGGTTGCTCGCGGTTTAGGTGGCCGCGGCGCGCTCAGCTCGCGTCCTGCCGCGCGCGCTCTGCTCTCGCGTCCCTCTGGGTGCTCGGTGCATGATCACGCACGTTCGTGTGCAAGCGGTTGCGCCAGGAGCAGCGCGACCATGCAGTTACCCGCTGCAAAAACTGCCATGCGGACGCGCCGAGAATCCACACCGTCGGCCCCCTTTTATTCCTGCGGCCATTTACCTTCATCTCTCATCTCAGATGACATAATAAGCACACCCACGAGGACACATACAGAGAGGACATCCAGCGGTTCCAATGGCGCTCCCAGCGTCCGACGACGACAACGGCGGGTAGTTCACCACGCATCACGTAGTGGACACCCACGTGAGGGGGAAGGCCCTCTTGGTGGTGTACATGAATGATCCGGTCTCGGTGGAGAGCTCCATCAAAACTATGGAGCCGTTCCTTGCCGAGGACAAGTATCGAGTGGTCGGCTTCGACCTCGAGTACACCATGGGTCGTGTCGGGCATGATCAGAAGGTTGCCATCGCCCAGTTGTGCGTGCGACATGACATCCTCGTCTACCACTTCCACCTTGCCACAAGGCCTTGCGAGCGTTTCTCCAGGTTTATCAAGAGCTCCGACTACAGTTTCGCTACGGTGGACACCAACGATCTAAAAGCGCTCAAGGTTTCGGACTTGAAATGCACGAATCTTGTCAACATCCAGCACCACTACAAGGTCTGGGGCAGCGACAAAAGCAAAATGAACTCCCTGGTTGACCTCGCCTGGGCCACCATCAACCCCTACTACGCGAAGATGAAGCAAGAGAGCAATAAGGACAAGAACGCCTGGCACAGTGTGTGGCATAAGAGACTGGATGAACAACATGTTAAGTACGAGGCCATGGACGCGTACACAAGCTACGAGATGTACAGGCAGATCGTTGACATGAGGAACTGTCTTCTTCCTGACCCAGACAAGGGATCGAGCCACATAGCAGTGGCAGGAGCGTCACAATAAGTAGATGACTAGACGATCATTTCTCCTACTTTAGAATGCATGCAATTGTTTATTGAGGTGTGTGCGAATGATCTGTATAGTCACTTATGTAATTGGATGTTTATTTCAGTTATATACATGTTATTCTACTATAGACAGAGCAATTCACATGAATTATTAGTAGCAATCGTCTGTGTTATTATTGGACTTCGCACACGTTTCAGATTACGGACATGTTTGCCGTGTATCACACACATCTTGTTCAGTTGAACCGTTTCCATTGTATTGCCTAATCACACATTGTTCATCCCTGTGAACCGTATGTTGTATATTGCACACGCCTTCATCTGGCTGCCCATTTCTTTTGTGCCTCCTCATCCCAAACAGTCAATTGAGCTGAACCGTATGCCCTGCATCACACATGCAACTAAATTCTGAACCGTGTTTGATACATCTGTCATCGCATATGTTTTGCACCTTTTTTGACGGTTTTTTACACCATAGTTTACGATTATGGCATCGCACATAGTGTCGTAGAAGGGTCTCTGATCGTAATGCATGCAACATAAAAAACCTTTGGAAAGTAGCATCATACACGATAAATAGATAGGTGAATCTCATCTGGGAAACTGCAGAAGCGGAAGGCAAATATTGAGCCTTCAGTGATGTTGAATGTCCTTGCAACTTTAGGCCAGTGGATATGGATAATTGCCTACCCAACCTTCGTCCTCTTCAGCAAGACTTCAATATTGTACTGTGGGTGTTGAATGAGTACTTTCCTCGCCTGTTGACCATGAAGGTGGTTTGAGAGGTAATCATCGGTGAACTGCTTTGAAAAGTACTGAAAACAAAGCTATGCATAAATCACTATTGTAAATTTTGAAATGGCGCAAGGGGTAAAAACAAGGTAAAAGAGTTGGTACCATCCTATAGTTGACTGATGTCTTCTTCATTGTGCAAACAAAGATCTTGCTATTATTCGTTGCAAGTTTCTTCATCCTAACAATCTTTTTGAGTTTCTTGACTTGACTTGTATTCAGGGACATCTCATTTCCCCATATGCAAAATGGGTCGAACAGTGGGTCTAAGCCTCTCACAGCAGGACCTACATGTGCAAGACCAAATTGTAAGAAACCTAAATATTAGAATGATTCTTGCAACTGCACAATAATGTGCTATTAGCCAAAGGACACTGCTCGAACAAACTTCGATGTTAAACCACAGTGTCTCCCATTGTTTCCCTACAACACACATAAGGAAGATCTTGATCAGGTTAACTGAGAGTTGCCATACTATCAGTAGAATATGTATTGAGTATAGCCAAATTTGATTGGTGTCACATGCATAACAATACAAAATTGTATCCACAACAAAGGAAAATCAAATGGCAAAACTGAACCAAATAGTTAAACGGACAGTAGACCAAATGAACCAAAATAGTTAACTGAGCACGACATTGCAGAATAGAAACATGTACTAGAAGATAAGACAGTTAATAAAACAAAGAATGCTTGAGAATAGTGCTACGAAATGTAGCAATTATTGGACCAAAGTGTTAACTAAACATTACATTTTAGAGGACCAAACTGTTAACTGAACATCAGATTGGATATTAACATTATAGAGGACAAATCACTAGAGGGCACTTGTGGTGGCCTCGAGAAAACATCACGAACTGTATTTTAAGGTAGACAACCGCGCGGCGGTGTCGACGGTGGCCTTGAAGACAACGTGCTCCTCCAAGATCTGGTGGTCGACACGCATGTCAGCCATAGCGACCTCGTTCACGCGTGCAGCCGGATGCTACTCAGCTTCACGTTATACTGCGTGTAAAATGGCTGGGGGCAGCGCTTAATTGGAGGAGGGGGCAGTGATTTCGGTGGAAGGTGTCTCTCCGTCAGTCGGGGCATGTGGGATAGGAAAGGAGGAGGATGGTGTGGGTGGGGTGTGGATTACCTGACCATATCGACGAGGCCGCGCAGCAAGAAGAAGGGTCAGCGGTGAGGAGGCCGCAGCAAGAAGAAGGGTCGCTGGCGAGGAGGCGGCGCTGCAAGAAGAAATGTCGCTGGCGAGGAGGCGGCGCTGCAAGAAGAAGGGTCGCCGGCGAGGAGGCTGAGCTGCTAGTAAGCACCAGTGAAGGTTTGAACTTGGAAAGCAAGGAGGAACAGTGGAATTGTGGCTTTTGGTAGGAGGAAGGGGGCGGGGAGTTAGATATTTCCGCGGTGGCAAAAAAATTCACTCGGTGCTGCGAGAAACTAGCGTGCAAGTCTGGTTCAAGCGGGGGCGGTGGACTGTAGACGATGAAGCTTCCTGCGTAAGCCAGACAAGAGGTCCGCCAAGATACTTTATATCGCATCCCACATGATTCTTTCTAGTAAATTGTTTGTGCTATACCTGATTTTTTCATTATGTTTTCAAAGACAAAATGGTGTTAAAGAGGGAAAGGATGGTGTTTGAATTGCTAGAACATTTACGTACATTGAACATGCAACTAGTACATGAATGCCGTGTTTAAATTTGGAATTATTCCGGGTTCGTTTGGCATTTTTATGCATTAATTGAGTTTCTGGGCATTTAATGTGCATAATTCAAATTTGAACTACAAGAACAAGCTCCAATGCACCAAAGTTTGCTGAAAAATCACATGTGTGTCTTTGGGTAAATTTATAGGTCCCATGCAAGAAATGGGAATAAAATTCAAACATCCGGGTGTCGTGGCTCGGCCGGAATGATTGAGAAACTTGGTTTTTTAATTCCTGTAAATCCAAGACACGACTGAAAATCAAGAAACTTGGCATGGTGTCATGACATGGCACCAACATGCTGCAGTATTTTTTTAGCCGAATTGGGACAAGCTTTGGTGTAAGCTTCTTGCAAACCGGAGCTTCCCTCAAGAAGGCTCCTGGTTCCGAGAGGGAACGTGTCACCTCTGTGTGCAAAATGACATGCGTACACTGCCTTCTCCTGCCTGATTTTTTTACACAGGCAGATTAGACCAAAAAGAAGTACCGTGCTAAATTTTGGAATTATTCTGGGTTCGTTTGGCCTTTTTATACATTAATTGAGTTTCTGGGCATATAATGTGCACAATTCAAATTTGAACAACAAGCACCAGCTCAAGTGAACCAAAGTTGTTTGAAAAATCACATGTGTGTCCTTGGGTGAATTTCTAGGCCCCATGCAAGAGATGTGACAGAAATTCAAACATCTGGGCGTCGTGGCTGGGCCGGAAAGATTGAGAAACTTGGTTTTTTAATTCCTGTCACTACAAAAAAATACACTTCCGTGATGATACGTGTTTGTCACAGTAGGTCGCATTTTCTGTCATGCATGTACATCCATGACGATTTTATGACAGAATCAAGATAGTCATACATGTGCTGTCGTAGAAGTGTTCCATGACATTACCAAAATTATCATCACGGAAGTGTCCACTTCCATGACGATAAATCGCGCGTCACAGAAGTGCTTTCATCAAGGGTGACCGACACATGGCATCCACCGTAACGGAATGCCGATAAGCTATCAGGTCGGGTTTTGGATCCGATAACCAGTTAACAGCCCCGACCGATGGGGATTTTCCACGTGTAAAATCATCATTGGCTGGAGGAAACACGTGTCGGCTCATCGCTGGGACAGATGTCATCCACTCATTGGACAGAAGGCGCCTATGATACGTCAACACATGGCACGACCCAACAGAGGCCCATTCCTGTGAAAAGGTCGGCCCGTTTGACTTGGTCAAAAGGTGGCGGGCCGGCCCATGGAAAGCCTGTTAACGTCCTGTTTGCATATAGCCCATTTACAGCCCGCTAACCCAAGGCCTGTTACGCCCTATTCGTATTAGGCCCAATAGCGTCATCTGGGCCATCCAATATGATTCCATCCCGTTTTCACTTCTGGCCCATGTATGGCCCATGACGTATTTCGGCCCGTATGAGGCCCTATGTAACTCTTGGCCTATTAATGGCCCATGGTGAAACTGGCCCGTAATGAACAGTGTATCACTTTACACCCATTAACGGCCCGTGGTGAAACTGGCCCGTAAAGAACAATGTATCACTTTATACCCATTAATGTCCCGTTATTCCGTTGGGCCGTTTCCAGCCCATGTTATCTTTTGGCCTTCTCAGAGCCCATTTATTCTTGGGCTATTTTCCAGCATTCATTTACTTACGGCCCATTACTATCATTTTCTGCTTGTGGGCCAAATTCAGCCCGTGGTTACAGTCAGCCCGTTTGTGGTCCGTTAATACGTTGGGCCGTTTTCATAGTGTCATCAAATACGGCCTATTAACGATGGCCCATTATGGTCGGCCCATGAACGGACGATTCCAACTCTAGCCCGTTTACAGCCAGAATGCGGTCTGTTTGGCCCATGTTTGGCCAATCGATCATACGGCCCGTATAAGGCCCATTGATGATACGGCCCGTAGAAGGCCCATTGTTTCTACGGCCTGTAGAAGGCCCATTGTTTCTACGGCCCATAGAAGGCCCACTATTTCTATGGCCCGTAGAAGGCCCACTGTTTATACAGCCCATAGAAGGCCCACTGTTTCTACGGCCCGTAGGAGGCCCGGTGTCACTGCAGTAAATATTAGCCCATGGCTATTGTGGCCTAGTCTTAAAAAATAGGTTATTGCAGCCACTAGCAAACCGCAGAAAAAAGAACTGCACTGACTACAATCTAACAAATAAACAAGACAACAAGGAAATAAATAAGCAAGCAACTTACACTAGGCTATCACAGCTATCACACATATTACATCCACTGGGCATCAAAGTTCGCCACCAGTGCAAATATAGGGAACACAGCAGCATATAAACGCCGCAGCAAAACAAGTCCAGAACTGAAACCACTTCAGAAGAGCTCAAGAAACAATATCCTGGGTACCCATAATGCTGGCAAGATGCTTAGCAAGCTTATTAACTTTCTATTGTTTGGCGCTTAAGTCCTCCAGCGCTTGCTGTTGCACCAGAAAGTATGCATCTCAATTCTGCAAGGACTTCCTCAGTCCTTCGGCTTCCTGTCGCATAACATGTGATCAATGTCTTTCAACTTGAAGTTGAGACTCAAGAAGCCGAACTGATTCAGGCAATGAGTTCGAAGAGCTGGTGCCAGCAGTGGTAGCCAGTAACTCGAACACTACATCAAGACAGGACTTTGGGGTTGTCTCAGTGTCTTCAATATAGTTTTTATCAGCTTTCTTGGAGACCAACAGGGATGTCTCACTATCTTGAACCTTATCTGCATTACTTCCTTTACCATTCCATAACAGGGTACTCTTCTCCAATATTTTATCCGCGTTCTAAAAGATAAACAAACAAACACATCTCAGGTTTACAATGTAGTATATGAAACTCATTTGGTAAACCAGTTCAGTAGTAAGGTGGACAGGATAACAGCATGAAACAAACATATATCTATGTAGTATGGTCACTGTATGGTCTATATCATTCTAGTTTATTTGCCAAATCAAGATAGATACAGTTCGAATCATATCTATTTAAGACAAAGCACAACAATAACAACACTTGTAATGTGCATGGCATGAGAACATAACTGCTTATTCAATTGAAACTGAAATTAGCATAGAGCAAGTTACAATAGCAAACAGCCAAACACGTTGAAGAAACAGGTTTAAAACATACATGTTGCGCCATTGGAGTTTCAATTGCATCCTTCAAATTTGAAATTATTTGGTATCAGTAAATACAGTGATGCAAGAGCAAAGTAGTATGAACCATAGCTACGGAACCTGACCCGAGAACAATTCTTCTTCTGCTTTAAGCATTGACTTCGGGTTCCGAGTGGTGGTCCTCGTGATTTGGGCACTGCAGTTGCCTTACTAACTGCTCGTGTTTGGGCACTCTATGGTGGAGACGGTGTTGTGACAACAAGAACTGGGCGTCTATCTGCTGGGGTTGGGGTTAGAAGGGGTGTAGCTCGTTCTTTGTCCAACTGGGTAGGGGTACAATTTGCATGAGTGTGGGTTATGTGTGGTGGGGCTGGTTCTTGGGCAAGTACAACCGTGGTTCTATCTGCATCGACAGGTAGCATGATCTTTTCTGAAGACCATGTTTTTACTCCCACAGATACTGCCATCACTCCCTCCAATTGAAATGGCTGATAAACAAGAAAAGTAATTGAATGTACATACATTGTAAGATAGACAGGTGCAATGGATAGTAGGGAAGAAAATAGGGCATGAAATAATTCACATTTATGTTGTCTAAGCAAACAGAATAGCAGGACATAATTTCACATATATAATGGCTAATTAAATAGGATAGCATGACACAATTTCACATGTATGATGGCTAACTAAACAGGATAGAATGACATACTTCAAAATATGATGACTATGTAAACAGGATGGCATGATATAACTATACGATGTGTCTATTAAAGTGGTTGGCATGCCATAAATGACAAACTGCCGTCAATGGAAACATGATGGCATGATATAATTCACGGATAGAATGACATAATTTAAAATATGATGACTATGTAAACAGGATGAGATGATATAACTATATTATGTCTTTAGAAAATGGGTTGGCATGCCATAATTCAGATACATGTTGTCTATGTAAACATCATGGCATGACATAATTCAAATATATGTTTATATACTAAGGAAGTGAGCAGAGGGCAATCGCATATATGATGTGTCAACTAAGGAGATGGCATTCAATATTGTGTATATGATGTAAAAACTAAGCATTGCAATACAACATATGCATTATATGAGTAATATAACCCTGCCAAGTTTGAGCATACACCTGAGGGGGATAATAGGACTGGTCATCTGCCTCTGAATCCTCTTCTGAAGAGCTATGTATAACCAGTAAGATATCTGCTTCAGCAGGTAGCATTGTCTGCTCTAAAGACCTTGTTTTCACTCCAGATTTCTCCATCACCAATTCAAATGGCTGATGCACAGGAAGAGCAGTTGAATATACAAACATTGTCGACAAAAGCAATGAGAAATGCAAAAAAAGGACGGCATGATATAATTCACATATATGACGCTTGCCTAAATAGCATGGCATTGCATAATGTCGGTGTTCTGGGAACGAGGGTCCCCAGACTTGCCTGCCTGCGGCCTGCGGCGTGGCTCAAAGGGGGGCCCAGCACGGCCCATCTTCAACCACAGACCCAAGACCCTCGCGGGGCGGACGACACGGAGCTTCCTTAGGCACGGCCTCATTAGGCTGGCTCGCGAGGAGGCGGAGAGATCAAGGCGGGGTACCTCACGAGGTGCCCGTGACGCAAGCCATGACGACCAAAGGCGCCAGGCGGGCGCCAGCCCGCGCAGTGTCCTCCTTTCCTCTTTGGTGCAGAGGGAGCAAGCGCAGCCATGGAGTACCGAGGCATTAGGCAAATGTTTCCATTTCGGTGCAACAAGACCAAGACCAGGAGGACTGCAAGACGGAGGTCATTATGGAGCCCAAGACGGCGTCACCACCACAGCTTTGTGCAAGCGAAGACTACTTTTGTCAGGATATCTAGTACTAGCTGCCCCCCTTCAAATTAGCCCGCCATTGTTGGCTCCCTTCCCACTCGATATTTGGGAAGAGGACCAGGGCCTCTATAAATAGGACTAGCCACCCCCAGGGGAGAGGGGCATCAACAATCGAGAAGAGAGAGAGAGAGAGAGAAGGGTGACTGAACTCCTCCCAGCAGTTCATCGCCCCAGCCAAGAACAGACCCTCGTGAGGCTGTTCTTCCTTGTATCGCTCATCATCATCAGCCCAAGAGGCAATCCACCACACCACACACTGGAGTAGGGTATTACACCACAATGGTGGACCGAACCAGTATAAACCCTGTGTCTCTTGAGTTGTTCCTTCCATAGCTTAGATCTTAGCGAGGCGGAGGGGTGCAGGTAGGTAGAAGGCGAAATCTCCGCGCGCACCCCAGTGTTCGAACCTCAAGGGTCTGCTGGAACCTGAAATCCGACATTTGGCGCGCCAGGTAGGGGTGCGCCGGAATTCGTCTTCCACCACCCCGTTCTCCTCCGACCATCGCGCCTATGTCTGACACTTGTCGGGCCCGCGCCGAGCGCCAGGCCGCTCTCGCTTCCCGCGTCGCCCAGACGGCTCCTGTCGGCGGGCGTCCTCGCCGTTCCCCGTCACCTGCTGTCAACGCCGCCACCGGCCCGGCGGGGGACGAGCAGCAAGCATCATCTCAGCATCCGTCCGTACGGCAAGACGGCCGCACCGCTACTCCCTCGCTCACCCCAGCTGGTTCTTCATCCCGCGCGCTCCGCGCACCCATGGAGGCGCGAGCTGCGCTCATCGCGGCAAACGAGCTCCTGCACTACCGTCCCATCGACGACGTCTACGAAGAATGGCTCGACCGCGTCGCCGAGCTCGTCCGCGCGGCAGGGGGCTCTCCTGCGTCGTCCGTTCCGCTGCACCGCACCCCGCCCCGCGCGGGCGACGAGGCTCCGGCGGTGCCCGGGCCACCTCCTCCTCAAGAAGGCGCCATGGCTCCAAGGCGCATGGCCCCTAGGCGGAACCCGCTCCGTCAGGTGCCAGCGGGGCAAGAGCAGAGCTGCCAAGAAGTCCCTCGCCCGCAAGAAGCTGCCCGGGCGCTCCCTGCTCCAGCACGTCACGACCATGCTCCTGCTCCCGCACGTCAAGACCCCGCGCTGCTCCTAGCTGCAGTGCGTGGGGACATGCAAGACCAAGCTCTCCGTCACCCAAGGCCTCCCGTGGCCACAGCAGGCTGCCGTGCCTTCACCATCGAGCTACGCAGCGTCGCGTGGCCCGGCAAGTTCAAGCCAGACCTGCCTCCTCGTTATGACGGCACGGCTGACCCTGCGGAGTTCCTCCAGCTCTACGAGCTGGGCATCGAAGCTGCCAACGGAGATGAGAAGGTCATGGCGAACTGGTTTCCCATGGCGCTCAAGGACGGGGCTCGCACCTGGCTCCTGAACCTGGCTCCAGGCACGATCTCCTCCTGGGACGAGATGCACACCCGCTTCATCGCCAACTTCCAAGGTACTCACGACCGGCCACCCACCGTGAGCAACATGCGCCGCATCAAGCAACAACCCGGGGAGACCCTGCAGAAGTACATCCAGTGCTTCAACAACGCATGCCTCAAGATTCCCAAGGTGACTGAGGAGGCCATCATCTCAGCCTTCTCCGACGGCGAGCGCAATGTCAAGATGAAGGAGGAGCTGGCGATGCATGAAGACTTGTGCACTTCCTTGGAGCTGTTCAACTTGGCAACCAAGTGCGCCAGGGCTGAGGAAGGGCGTCTCTCCCTCCTTGAGCTGCCTGCCGCAGACCCAGAAGAGAAGAAGCCCAAGGCCAAGGATGTGAAGCGCAAGGGGGCTGCCGTGCTCGCGGCAGAACCAGACACCAAGCGGGGCAGAGATCAGCCCGAACCTTCAAAGGGCAGTCGGTACTGTGTGTACCACAACCTCCACACCCACAACACAAACGAATGTCAAGAGCTCCGAGCCGTGCGAGAAGGAAGGATCGGCCATCGCTCCGACCGCGGTGACCGGGGCTACGGTCGAGGAGGAGGAAGGAACGCAGGACGCTGGGAAGACCGTGGCCCGCGCCATGGGTGGCGCGATCAACCTCGCGAGGATCGCTGGCAAGACCCGCCTCGCGAGGGAGACTGAAGGGATCAGCCTCGCGAGGATCGCCCGCAAGGCAACGCAGGCCTCCCTCCGCTGCCACCGCAGCCAAGGAAAAATGAGGACCGCCACCAGGACGAGGGGGCTGGGGGCTTCCAGGAGCCGCGCTCGATCGCCTGCATCCTGGGCGGTGCTCAAGCCCCAGCCTCTCAACGCATCTTCAAGCAGTTTGCCCGCGAACTGAATGCAGTCCTCCCCAAGCTTGAAGCCACGCGCCCTCTCAGGTGGTCGGCGTGCGCCATCACGTTCAGCTTAGCAGATCAGCTCAAGTGTGCGGCTACAGCCGGAGTCCACCCGATGCTTTGTTCCCCAATCATCAGCAACGTGGTGGTCACCAGGACCCTCATCGATGGCGGGGCAGGGCTCAACGTCCTGTCCGTGGAAACATTCAACAATCTCCAAGTGCCCTACAGCCAGCTTCAGCCAACCAAGCCTTTCTCCGGAATCACCGACGGCTCCACGGTCCCGATTGGGCAGGTCCGCCTCCCTGTCACCTTCGGGGCACGCGACAACTACCGCACCAAGCTCATCGACTTCGACGTCGCTCACATTCGCCTGCCGTACAACGCCATCCTTGGGTACCCGGCGCTGGCCAAGTTCATGGCCGTAACTCACCACGGCTACAACGTCCTCAAGATGCCAGGAAGTGGCGGAGTCATCACGGTGCCCTGTGAAGAGAAGGAAGCGGTGTGTTCCCTGGAACGAGCCTTTCAGGCCGCGTCACAGGAAGACCCGGATCGTGGAAGCAGGAGGCTTCCTGAGACCGCCCCCAAGAAGAAGAAGACATCGTCCGGCCCGGCCCCTCAGGAGGCAGGCCCCTCTGGGCCCGCGCTTGCCCAGGGGGAACCTCCTTCCATCGCATAGGAAAGCATGCCCGGCGCCCTCCTTAGGCAGGGCTCGGGGGCTCTCCCCTGGAGGGCCACCGACCTGGCTAACGTCATGAGGGAGGCGCTTGGGCACCACATGGAGGCGTGTTTTGAAGCACGTTTCGCTCAAGAAGGAGCAAGGCAAGGAGAGCCAGACCCTCAGGAGTTCATCAGCAAGGCCATTCGGGAGCTACAGGAGTCAAGAGTCATGAAAGGCGGCCGCCGCCTACCAGCAGTGGCTCCCCATCCAGGCGAGGATGGTGGGCTGCGCGTCTGCATCGACATACCAGGGCTCAATCGAGTCGCCTCTCTGGAGCGCCTCTGGCCCTCGCGAGTGGGGCGCTGCGGAGGTCCACCCCACAGCTACGTTCGCATGCCTTACGGCTTGCTGAACGCGGTTGCCACGTATCAGCGCGTCATGAGGGGCATCATGGAGGCACAAGAGGCCAGGCGTTCCGCAGCCCTGGCGGAGATGGAGATGGTCCACGAGGAGCCACCAGCGCCTCCGGAGCCTCCCGAGGCCCCTGGGCCTGGGCGCTCGTGAGGATCGGCTTCCGCAGCCCACCGAGTCTACTACACCAACACCCCTTCATCCTCAACATCATCAGGTGACATCTTTCAAGTTTCATTTCTAGCTGGGAGCGCCCCCGAGGGCTGCATTATTCCCAGGCCGTGTGGGTCCGTCCCTGCGGCATGTATCCCTTTTATTTCATGTTGTTAGCTTACCTTGTTGGGGGCGCCCCTCAGGCTGCATCATCCCCAGGTCGCTCGGGCCAGACCCAGCGGCATGTATCCCTTGTGCGTTTATTTCTGGTTATGCGTTCGACCCACCATGCTTGATTATTTGATGCCGGTCCACGGCATCTCTTCTTCTCCATGCCGACCACTTGCACGTTAAAGGGGGGAGGGTACTTGAGCATCGCGACTCAGGGCTCTTCCTGGCTCTCCAGCCCTCACCCTCTGGCCTTGTCCACGGCATCGCGACCTGGCATACCAACGACGACTGAGACCAGCTCGAGGGCCGGGACCCGAGGACGTAGAGTGCCGGCATCTAACCAAATTTGCAGGGACACATCACAAGATAAGGCCCAGTGCCAGGCGCAACCCGCCTAGAGGTAGGACCCCGTGAGTCCCGCGCTGGCTCACGGGTGCCCAGATACACCTCGCCAGGCCCTACCGTGCCAGCCACATGTCAGGGCGGGGCTGTACATGCCCCGGGGGCTCCTCCCGGAGGGGCCCCCCTCCCACGTACCAGTGGAAGCACCATGCTCCGTGCTGGCTGACGACACTGCCGAGGAGCGGCTATGCCTGTACACATACGGAAGCGCTATGCTCCGCGCTGGTGATAAACAACTGAGGGTGGCCCCCGGGCCGCATCAACCTCAGGGAGCCCAGAGCTTAGTGTCTAGCCTCATCGTAACGCCTCCCCTCGGGAGTGCCGCGTGAGGGGGCTAGGCACGGGGGCTGCGCCTGGGTCACACCCAGATGCACGCTGCCCAGCCAGGCCCCCGGGCCTGGTTCGTCGTGCGTCTCTCCCCGAGCGGAGCCAAGGTACGAAGGCCGTTTGAGCGTCAAGGGGGACTCCTGAGCATCGCGACTCAGGAGCCTAACTGGTCACGTAGCCCCTCACTCCTTAGTTCCGAAAGGCTAACGGCGGTTGAGGTATGCACGCGGCCGGGCTCTGCAGACGTAGAACGGTAGCTCCACCCACATCATACCTCCCTACTTGCTGTTCATGCACCAAGGGGGACTCCTGAGCATCGCGACTCAGGAGCCTAACTTGTCATGTAGCCCCTCACTCCTTGGTCCCGTCCTGGTTTCCGGTCGGGACTAACGTTGGGTGAGGTATGCGCGGGGCCGGGCTCTGCCGGCATAGAACATAAGCAAGTAGGAAGGAAAAGCACAAATTTCAAGGAATTCAAAAGCAAATATTATAGTCCACACTGTTATCTCAATGCCAAACGCAAGTTTAAACGCCTACCCGAGGCATGATACATGTGCAGGAATTAAAGGCAGGACAGGAGCCACAATGGAGTCACTTGTCGGCGATGGAGCAGCGCGGAGTGGGTTCGCCTTATGGGGCAGTGGGGTCGGCAGGGCCTTGCTTCGGCTTGGTGCTGAAGGCCCGGAACTTCCCCAGCAGAGCCTCCGCGTGACCCTTCACGGCCTCGGCAGCGGCAGCGGCACGCTCGCCGCTTACTGGCTCCAGCAGGCTGTCGAGGTCGATGCCGGGATCGCGAAGGTAGATGTGGGTGAGGACCCGCGTCAGTGCTGCAGAAGACAGGACACGTGCCTCGGCCTCGGCCGTGGGGCCAAGGCCAAGGGCGACATCTTCAAGAGCACGAACCAGGAAGGGAAGCAGCTTGGTGGGGCCGTCCTCGGCGCCAGCCAGCGGGCTCTCCAGGCCGCTGTCGTAAAGCGTCCTCAGCGAGGAGCGAGCCTTCACCTCCATCTCCGTGAAGGCCACGCGGTCCTCGGCAAGAACCAGGGCCTTGTCATCCAGCTTGGCCTTCCTCGCCCCCAACTCCTGCTCCAGCGCGCCTAGGCGGTCGCGGCGCTCCCTGAGCTTAACCTCCCTCTCCTTGACGGCCGCCTCACGAGCCTTCGCGCCTTCTTCCTGCTCTGGGCGAAGGCGAACCTCTTTCGCGAGCTGGTCCCACAGGCCTTGCAGCTCGTCCTCCAGCACCTTGCAGCGACCACGGACGTCGACCACCTCCCCCAGGGCTGCGTCACGAGCAGTCTTCGCCTCAAGGACGGCCTGCTTCTCCTCATCGCAAGCGGTCGAGGCCTGGACCAGCGCCGCCCAAAACGAAGCGTCGGAGCGAATCCATCCTGAAGCCAGCTCCAAGCGCCTGGCCACCAAGCGAGGGTCGGTGCCAAGAAGATCCTGCCGCAGCTGGTCTAGCTCAGCAGCAGCACGATCTAGAACGGCAGGAGGAGTCGGGGAGACAGCAGTCGGTGGAGTAGAAGGAGAAGGCGGCAGCGCGACCACAGCATCCCAAGGCAGAGTCTGCTGCGCCCCAATGGCTGTAGTGGCGGTAGCAGGCAAAGGCACCTCGGGAGTCACTTGGGCTATGGGGGCTGAGCTCGCCCCAGCCAGCTCAGCCAGGCCTCGCGAGGACGACCAGGCAGGAGAAGCCCGTGCATCACGGTCACCCTCCTTCGCAGGCAGAGGCGCTGCCACGGATAGAACCTCGGGAGCTCCCTTCGGCTTCTTTGCTGCGGGCGCCAGCCTATCCAAGAGATGCGGACGTCAAGCCTCAGAAGCAGAGCAAGAAGTAAAGACAAGAATCAAGCGCTTACGGGTCGTCGCCAGTGAGCTCAAGCAGCCTCCGGCCAAATTTGAAGCCCGAAAGCCGGCTAGAAGGGTCAACCTCGGGAAGCTTGGAAGCGTAAGGTGCGTCTGCGGTCCGCCTCGGGGCCGGGGCAGACCTGCGGGAGATCAGCCCGGTCCTGTCCTTCTTCGGGATCGGGGGCAAGCTCCCGCCGTCCTGCTCGTCATCATCCTCGTCGTCATCGCTCGGAGAGAGGTGGAGAACGCGGGACCTGTGCCGGGGAGGGGAGCCCTCGACTCTCCGTGAGTCGCCTCGGAGTCAGGCCCTTTTTCCCGCTCCCCTCCTTCCTCCTCTTTGCTGGAGTCATCGGAGGACACGTCCACCGATTCCCAGGGAGTTTCCATGGGCACGGGCCCGTCCCCGTTGAAGACGGGCATGGACTCCACTACCTGCTCCCAGTCGTCGCGGAGGAACAAGGGCGTAGGAGCGCCCTCCAACCTCGCCACATCGCCCCCAACCAGAGATTGGAGGACCACAGCCAGATCTCCGTCGGCCCAGGCCGCGGGGCTCGGATGGGGCCTCCACATCGGAAGTGAGTACTGCCGAAGCAGAGAAAGCTGGTGCTCCAGGAATTCCCTCAGTAGCAACGCGCCAGTCAGCTTCGCCGCCGCCATGTTGGCCGGCCTCAAATCCGCGTCCATCTTCTCCAACACCAGCTTCGTGCGGGGGTCCGCAAGCTTTGCTCGACCCCAATCGCTGGAGCTCGTGGGCTGCTCCGTGGGCACGATCAGCCGAGGGTGGATGCGCCCAGCATCCGCCAAGATCCACTTGCTCCTGATGCCCTCAATCCTTTTCCCGGGGTTCGAGATGGCAATGGCGCCACCGTACGCGATGAAGCTCGCGCACGCGGAAGCATGACCGCGAGAGGTCCGGAGGTAGAAGTAGTGGTGCAGCAAGGCCACTGAGAGCTGCACCCCTATGTGAGCCTTGCAGTAATAGGCGAAGATTGCCAGGAGAAGGACGGAGTTGGGGTGGAGATGCAGAGCCTGTAGCTTATAATGGCGGAGGACAGAGAAGAAGAACTCGGAGAAGGGAGGCACCAGGCCAGCAGCAATGGCACTTACGAAGAACGGATAGAAGGTGCTCCCTTGACCCTCAGGGGTGGCGGAGCCGGCCTTGAACACCTTCGCCCCGTCGATGCCCCGCGCCGCCGCCATCCGGTGCAACGGGGTGAGGCTCGCCTCCAACACGTTCGGCGAGTCCAGGGCAGACGAGTACCAAGCTACGGCCAGGGGCTGACGAGGCGCCATGGCTTCCTAGGTCACGCGGTCGGAGTAGATCTGGAAATTTTGGAGGAAGGAAGGAGAGGCGCAAGAAAGGGGATCTGAGCAGCAACCGGAGAAAGCAAAAAGCAAAGCCTAGGTGGATGCCGCTCCTTTATCAACTCGCGCGGTTGCTAAGGCGCCCACGTCCAATCAACCGCCACGCGGTGCCCAAGGCCGCAGGCTGTTAGGGCCCGCGGTGCTTCACTCTTACCCTTCCGCCTCCCTGCACGACCAAGTCCGGGCGCGCCTTGGGCCCGGGGGCTACTGTCGGCGTTCTGGGAACGGGGGTCCCCAGACTTGCCTGCCTGCGGCCTGCGACGTGGCTCAAAGGGGGGCCTAGCACGACCCATCTTCATCAACACAGACCCAAGACCCTCGCGAGGGGCCAAGCCTCGCGAGGCGGACGACACGGATCTTCCTCAGGCACGGCCTCATCAGGCTGGCTCGCGAGGAGGCGGAGAGATCAAGGCGGGGTACCT
This sequence comes from Triticum urartu, assembly GCF_003073215.2. Taxonomy (NCBI): domain Eukaryota; kingdom Viridiplantae; phylum Streptophyta; class Magnoliopsida; order Poales; family Poaceae; genus Triticum; species Triticum urartu. Next base: position 176,935,392 of record NC_053026.1, on the reverse strand, counting down.
CACGAGGTGCCCGTGACGCAAGCCATGATGACTAAAGGCGCCAGGCGGGCGCCAGCCCGTCCAGTGTCCTCCTTTCCTCTTTGGTGCAAAGGGAGCAAGCGCAGCCGCGGAGTACCGAGGCATCAGGCAAAGGTTGCCATTTTGGTGCAACAAGACCAAGACTAGGAGGACTGCAAGACGGAGGTCATTGTGGAGCCCAAGACGGCGTCACCACCACAGCTTTGTGCAGGCGAAGACTACTTTTGTCAGGATAGCTGGTACTAGCTGTCCCCCTTCAAATTAGCCCGCCATTGTTGGCTCCTTTCCCGCTCGATATTTGGGAAGAGGACCAGGGCCTCTATAAATAGGACTATCCACCCCCAGGGAAGAGGGGCATCGACAATCGAGAAGAGAGAGAGAGAGAGAGAGAAGGGTGACTGAACTCCTCCCAGCAGTTCATCGCCCCAGCCAAGAACAGACCCTCGTGAGGCTGTTCTTCCTTGTATCGCTCATCATCATCAGCCCAAGAGGCAATCCACCACACCACACACTGGAGTAGGGTATTACACCACAACGGTGGCCCGAACCAGTATAAACCCTGTGTCTCTTGAGTTGTTCCTTCCATAGCTTAGATCTTAGCGAGGCGGAGGGGTGCAGGTAGGTAGAAGGCGAAATCTCCGCGCGCACCCCAGTGTTCGAACCTCAAGGGTCTGCCGGAACCCGAAATCTGACACATAATTCACATACATAATGCCTTGCAACAAGATAACATTGCATAATTCACATATATGATGTCTTGCAACAAGATGGAATTGCATAATTCACATATATGGTAATTAGACACGAAACAGATGGCATTCACACAAAGCATGTCTAAACTAAGCAAATTACATAGCAATGCAAGATACCATATGCACGATATGAGCAACATAACCCTGCCAAGTTAGGGCATGCACCTCGGGGGGGGGGGATATGACTGGTCATCTGTCTCTGAATCCTCCTCTGAGGAGCTATCGGTAACCAGCAAGACATGCGCTTCGTCAGATAGCACTGTCTACTCTGAAGACCTTGTTTCCACTCCAGATTTTTCCATGACCATGCCGAATGGCTGATGCACAGGAAGAGTAATTGAATGTACTAAAATTGTTGACAAATTTAACACGTAATAAAAAAATGATGGCATGATATAATTCACATATAAGATGACTGGCTAACCAGGGTGGCATTGCAAAATTCACATATATGATGCTTGGCTAGACAAGATGGCATTGCATGATACACATATACGATAAAGAAACTAAACAGATGGCATTGACACAAAGCATGTCTAAACTAAGCAGATGACATCTTTAATGTATACAGTAAGAAATGCAAGGCACCATATGCATGATATTACCAACATCAGCATGCCAAGTTAGAGCGAAGACCTCATGGGGTAAATAGGAGTGGTCTTCTCCCTCTGAATCCCCCTCAGAACAGATATCTTCATCTTGATTACGATCCGAAATGGGTGGAGGGGGGCTGCCTTTGCGCCCACCATGGAACAACGTCTGCATGAAATTTTATTGCCATGCAAGGCTCGTCTCTTTTGCTCTACATGATCAGTTCCATTGTGTACAATAACTGGCATGCATAGGAATAAAACATAGTGAGATTGTGTAAGGAGTGCATGCACAAATTCAGAGTGATGCTAGCAAACTGTGGATAGACCCAAAACCAATGATAGCAGGCAGATAATAGCTTTAGTTAAAAATTATAGATAATTTCTCCTTTAATGTTTGTTTGCACCCAACATGAAACTCATAGTAGACACCGGAGATTAACCAGATAGTAGACAGATAGTACTGATTGCCGCCCAAATATGTACCCCACAACCATTTAAAAACTCAAGTTTTAGCATTAGTTTGGACCTGACTCGGAGTTTAATAGGTGAACACGATGATAATGTACCATGTCATCATATTAAGCGACGCATAATGTAAGCAGACACGGAAGAGTGCGACCTCTCTTGCAGACCCGTGTAGTCCTCAAGGTCATCTGCTCAGTTGATGATGGTAATGCAGTTGCCATGGCTGCCGGCGGCGGGGAAGAAGATCTGAGGTGGCGAAAGACAGTCTGGAGAGCGGATCCCTGCTGTGGTGAACCCTTCCGTCGTTGGAGCAGCTGAACTGGGGTGGAACACAGCGCCGCAGGAGCAGGACAAACCACACAAGGTTTTCTTTGACACATATCTGTAACAAAAGTAATTGAGTAAGGGCTTGTTTGAATTTGAGGATTCTAACAACGCAGGGATAGGAAATAGACAGGAATAGGATAGGAATGCACGTGCAAAACAGAGAATTTAAAAACACAGGATTTCTGCCAATCTGGGTGTTTGATTCACAACAATTGGAAGATCACAAGATGCAAAAAAAGCATGGTGAGATTAAGTCAAACCACAAGAAAATGTACGGTTATAATGCTATTATGCTACCATCTCTTAGTCTTGTGCTTGATGAATAGGAATTTGAAAAGGAGGAGAAGTGGATATTAGAATTCCTACGTTTTTTCTTTCAAGGAGACACTAAAGGAAAAAATCCTACAGTTTTCCTTTGCTCCATTCCTTTGCACTAAATTCATGAAAAGTAGTACCATAGGAAACTTTCCAATTCCGATGTTTTTCATTCACTTTTCCTTTCAAGCACTGGCGATTCTAGTAGGCAGGCTTGAGCAAGGAAAATCCTACACTAAAAAAATGTTTTTGTGCTACTTCTATTACTTTGGACCCAGGCCACTGCCATACTAGCTCAACTCCCTGGCCCATCGGCAAATGCACAGCTCTAACGCGCAGAGATAAATAATGGTGGCGTTCAAGAGAGTCCATCACGGATAGCTAAGTTGCCTGGTACCTCACTGCTTGTCATATAGTAGGATAAAATAATTGTATTTCCCGTTAATACGAGTGCTCAGTGGACAATATATATAACATATAGAGTAAAAAAGAGATGCAACAAGTGTACAACCTCTTTGGCGAAGCCATGTCGATCTCAGTGTGATTGGGTTGGCCGGTGAGGATGCTCCGGCTGACTTGGCTGTCAGAGGAGGGGAAGAAGATCTTAGGCATCTGGAGATGGAGCCCGAGGTACTGTTCCGCTGTGATGGAGGGATTCGTCGTTGGAGCAGCTCCGGTGAGTTGTACGACGCTGAGGCTAAAGCAGGACAAGAGAGACAGCGCACAACGTTAACCTGAATGGAATTCTAATAGCATCTCCAATACATGACGTAAAATACATAACCACAAAGTGCTAGATGTAAAATACATCAGCCGCTCATCTCTGAACTTAACTGTCGAAACTGAATTTAACTGTCGAAACTGAACTTAACCGTCGAAACTGAACTTAACTGTCGAAACTGAATTTTGCTGTCGAAACTGAATTTGGCTGTCGAAACTGAACGCACTAGCAAGGTGAGGCTACACGTCGGTCGACTAACTTTTTCATCTCTGGTCAGTCGATTTTGCAGCCGTTGGATACGAAATCAAGGGCCTGCGGTTCATCTTCAACCTCCACCCCCTGAGCCGCTAGCCACCACCGGCCAAACAGCAGCCCCCCGCCGCCCCGCGGCCGGCTGTGCGCGGCCCCGCCCGCCCCGAAAACACTCCCCACCGCCGGTCCGCCGCTGCCCCGACCATCCCTCTAGGCCCCCCCCCGTGCCAAGCTTTTTCTCCGGCAATCCCCACGCCACCGCCTCGCCAATGCCCCGCCACCGCCGGCGACCACCGCCCCCATCCTGAACCCTAAGAAAGATAGTGGGGTTCCTCTCCGGCGAGCCCCCATCCCCACTGCGGCTGGTTCTTCCTTCACCCCGGCGAGCCCCCCCACCCCCTGAAAATCAACTGACCCAAAAGTCGATTCAGTCGACTGAAGTGTAGCTAAATCGGAGCAGCATCGCAAGCAAGAGCAAGAGCGAGAGCAGCAGCGCGAGCAAGAGCAATAGCAAGAGCAGACCAGGCAGGGGACCAAGAGCAAGAGCAGAGCAGCAGCGCGAGCGAGAGCTAAAGTAGCAACAGCTCCTACTGATGTGGACATTGCCGCCGACGGAGCGACGCCGTGGAGGAAGTGGCCGGCGACGTCGCCGTGGATGGAGCCGCGCCGTGTTGGCTCAGGACCGAGCGTCGGCGGCACCGTGAGATCGAATCAAGAAGAAAATGCGGCGATTAGTGTACAACCTCTTTGGTGGCGCCGATTAGGCCGCAGCTTCATCCGAGGAAACGGTGATGATGATGCTCTTCCGGTGGTGTAGGTGAAGACGGCAGTGTGGGAATGGAGGTGGCGCGGAAGACGAGGGGAACATCGGGGCAGCTCCTTGGAGGTGGAGGACGGGGTGGCTGAACCAGCGGGACGATGAGATCGATGACGGATCCTCATTCGGTACGGTGGATGAGGGACGTCAAGGTGTTGCTGTGGACGATGTCGTCGGGAAAGAGGCTCCCACTACTAGAGAAAAGGCTAGCAGCAGCGTGGGTTTTAGGCCTATCAGCAGCGCGGGTACCCGTGCTACCAATAAGGCGCTACAGCTAACGTATAGCAGTAGCGCTGGTCCACCCGCGCTACTGCTACACAAGTGTTGCAGCAGCGCGCTTAAAGGAACCTCGCTGCTGCTAATAGCTATAGCGCGCTTCCCCTGTGCGCGCTACTGCTACAACCGCGCTGCTGCTAACTTTTCTCCACTCGCTACTGCTAATTTTAGTAGTTTTTTGTTTTTTCGGCATATTTGTTTTGTATTTGAACAGGCTTTATAGAAGAATCTTTAGCACATACAAATGTCATCATGATACACATACAAATGCCTGCGAGACCACAAATGTAATCATAGCATATACATACAAATAGTCTCGTCATAATCATCATCCAACACAAAGTGGTATCTTGTCATCATCTCGAAAATAGCGATACATGCAAGTCTCGAATACTTGCAACTACAACGTCATCCATCTAAACAAAGGTATACGCGAGGAGAGCTATCACTATGAGTGAGAGCGGAACTATGCAGTACATGAGATGGCGGTTACGAGTCCTCTCTCGCGCTAGCGTGAACCTCAAGTAACTAGCTTCTCCTTCTTGTCTTCTTTTGAAGCCTTTATGGATGGCATCCGAGAACCCATTCACTTGCGCTTGACACTCATGCCACTCGTTGTACACCCTCGGAACCTTCCCTTTGTACATGACATAGGAGTTCCATCTCGCCATCAAGAAACTAGGTACCTGTTAGAGATGCATGTTCATGAAGAGGATGTACAATCATATATATGCAACAAAATATACTAGAGAACACTGAAAAAGAAAGGGTTAGCAACTAGATGCAACATACAATATGCAAATTAATTAACTAGAGGTACGCAGGTCATCGTACACAAACTAACAAAGTAGTGTTACGCAAGTTCGGCAGGGATCGTGGACATCACAAAGTTGCATCACTACAAATAGTATACAAGTTCAACCGACACATATCATCATCATCGGCATCATAAATCACTAGAAGTTCCATCCTTCCATATCATCAAGGATGGACCCTAGCTTCTTGAACGGCGTGAGGTCTAGACGTTGCATGCCTATGCGAGTTCGGACGTCAGCTCGCGATATAGGGCCGTGGTGGAACATCCCCTTCTCATCGATGACTTCTTTCATGATGATCGTCGCAATGTCGCTTTGGATGCGAAAGAAGTCATCTCTAAGTTTATAATCCGCTTCTCCATGAGATTCTAGCCACTTGTGGATATGATCATCATTTCTGCTTCTCATGCGAAGCTTTTGGTGATCCGTGTTGAACTGATTCATGAGATGGAGGATGTACAATCCATCCTTCTTGCTTGGTTTTGGGACTTGGATGCAGGAGAAGTGAGTTTTATGCGCGAAACCCATCTTCTTGTTCCTTTGTTTCCTGATCTGCATGTGGCCACCTCTAAAGCTGAAGCCTTGGAGAGCATCATCTAGAATATTCATTATGTGGGTGTAGTCTTTTTTCTCGTAGTCTCTGGAAGGGTCAAAATACACGGCGTGGGAGACTTGCGGATAAAGAACGATAAGGACGGCGCACTCGTTGCTGCGGGGAAAAGACACCTCAAATTATTCCCCATAGAGAGAGAAGGAATGATTGAAATGTATGAAAGGGTTGTTTCAAACTGACTTACTTTGGATGATAAGGCACGAGGACAATTTCCCGGTCCTTATTCTGTACCATGAAGTTTTGGAGGTAGTCCCTAGCAATTTCACGCTCAAAGTCGCCGACACTCAAGAAAGACTCGTGCATGTAGTACGGATCCGCCACACAGATTTGTGAGACTTCTTCACTGTTCATGACAGAGCTCATATGTAGCGCAAAAAGGCTGACGATTGTAAAATCAAGCCGCCTTGTCAGAAACATCTCAAAGATATGGTCAAACCGCAGGAAGAACACCTCCGCGGGCCGTGTCTCGACGTAGCACTTCCCCTCAGGCACATGAGACGCGTATGTCAGATATCCTGGATCCTTTGAGGCTAGTAGGCTTTTCTCAGTCGACTGCACATGGTCGTGCAGTCTCCTGAGATCCCCTGATAGTGCCTCCAGTGGTTTCGGCGGTAGCATCGGCTCGCCCGTGAGATGGAACATGGCCGCACCTTTCACGGGTACACGCTCTTCAGAATGCATCGTTTGGCTGCTATGTGCTCTGGCTTGTTTGGAGGCAGCTATCTTCCCCGATCTCTTTCTCTCCTTTTTCTTGGACACACCTTCTAGACCATTCCTTAACCCCTGCCCCAGTGTTCCCGGGCTAAATACTGTACGACCCTCGCGCTAGGATAGTTGAGCCTGTGTTGAGGCGGCATCTTCAGGCGTGTCCTGTGAGGATTTCATGAAGAGAGACTTTTTGCAATCCCTACTACGACCTTCCTGCCCGGGCATATCATCCATATCCTCATTAGCAAGCTGATAGCCCGATTCGTCATATGGTTGACTCATCAATTCTATGTCATAGTCATACGCGTTTGTATTGAGGAAATCCATAGGGTCAACCTCCATCTCATCATCCATTCTCTGTTCTATAGGACAAATTACATCAGCCAGCACTATTGCACCCCCTTCATCATGTCGTCCGCCGCTCTCACCCAGCACTACAGGAGCTGGTAATTACGTAGGCGGGGTGGTGGTCTCCGCACATGCTTGTTTATGTGTGGTTATTGGTGTGCTCTCGGCCGGCTCCAGACGAATAAGATTCTTTGGCCATAGCAGCACCCAACCCTTGCAGCTTCCAATCCGCGGCGGGGTCTCGTCGTCCGCTCCCACATGCTGTACTGGAGGAGGCAAATCTCGTGCCCCGATTTCACGCTGGACAAGCTAACCCTGAAGTGCCCAGCAGGGATCGGCTGGTTGTGGAACGTGGGTTGCAAGGGGTCCATTATCATCCCCTTTCCCATGTCCACCTTCTGTCCTTTGATCAAGTAGAGTATGGTGCACGGGGTTTCTTTCGCCTGCAAACACATATGTCTGTGGCGTAAAACATCCGAAAGGCAACAAAAATGGAATATTATATATATATATATATGTTGGTGCGACATGTAATTACCGTGACGGCATCGAGCTCAACCAAAGACGAAGGCCCACCAAGCGCGCCAGAGACTGAGGACGGGCTGCTATGAGCGGGAGCGGCTGTGAGAGGAGGCCCAGTTGCGTGAGCAAGTGATGGTGCGATGGTGTTGTTGTTCATGGAGTTTCTCCCGATGAAACTGGGCAACAGGAAATCATGTACCGTCTTGTCTGGATTTTCCTTCCTCCAGTTGATGATAACTGGAACCAAGTTAGTAGCAAAATCATTTCTGCAGGCAGTTACAGCTGCATTGACTGCCTGCTGTAGCAACTCATATTTGTCCTCGGCTGCTTTTTTCGCGTCCTCAGCTGCTTTTTTCTCGACCACAAGCTTCACCTTCGCGTCGATGTCCGCCTGACTAAACTTCTTTTTCTGCTTCTTGGCCTCTCGGCCCTCGTTGTAAAACACCTTCCACGTGGCGCCATCTCCAGCGCCGTGCACACGACCATATTGCGGCCGCCGGCCCAAAGGGAGTCCCTTAAGTTCGTTCAAGGCCCGGTTGAGAGGGGTGTCCCACTTGGGCCTCATCGGAGAAGAGGGTTTTCGGCTGCAAGCTGGTGTTGCTTCTCCAGTAGTCTAATCAATTTCCTCATGATCTTGTCCGTGTAAAAAACCTTTTTCTCCTTGTCCCACTTGTAGCGGGCCCTGATGAAGTCATGCTCCAAGGGGTTGATGAACTTCGCGAAGGGGTCTGGGAGACCCGCGGCTTCACGTTTCGCGTCCTCCTTATCCCATATGGGCCTTTTACCGAGGTAGCCACGGCTTCCGAGGCGATGCTTCCCCGTGTTCCTTTGCTGAAGGCTCTTGAATTTCGCAGCTTTAGCCTTGGCGTCCTCGGTAGCGCAAGTGCCCTTGAACGTTTCGAACTCCTCTTCCGTAAGTGTCGGATTTTCCTCCAGAATCTTGGACAGGGGTTCCTCAGCCTCAATAGCTCGTTTCACCCTCGATTTCCAGGAGGCCAAATCATTGCTGAACATGCCCATGGCGTGATTGTTAATCTTTTTCATCTTCGGATCATCCCACGGTTGTTCTATGTTATCATCCTGATCGGGGAACTTGAATCTCTTGTGCAACTTCGTTAGGAGCAACTGCGTCAAATGTTCTTTACTCCTTAAGTCATCGTCATTGATGCTCGCGCATTCCCGTAGGATGCATCCTACTTGGTTCCCATAGCACTTGCGAGGTTCTTCTGGCTCTAACGGCTCAAACTTGCCAGGTGCCATCTTTGTGATCACAAGTCGTCCAATCCCTAGTTTGTTAGGTTTTCGTATCCTCTCCTTCTTATGCCTCTTTTCGATACCGGCATCGGCGCTGGTATCTTCCCCGGCGGTACCTTCCCCACCAGTCTCGGCGCTGCCATCGATGCCGGCGCCGTCGGTGTCGGTGTCGGCGTCAGTACCATCATCGAGGCGGACCTGCAAACCTTGCTTAGCAGTCAAAAAGTTGAGGTAGTCTTGTTCACCCTCATAATCCATCTCGTCTGCATCTTGGTCAGAAGGCTCAGTTTCTTTGTTGTTTGACATGTTTCCTATGATTAAGTGTCCTCATTTATTTCTAAAAGTATGAATAAATGAGAAATGAGATAAAAAAGAAATCTATGTGCCAGCACTCGATATGCCAACTATGTAGCACAAATCATGCCTTTATTCATGGGAAATTTCGGCATGACCTTTTCTAAAAAATGGACATATCGAGCGCCTGAAATTCACCGGAACGGAAATGAATCAACATTCCGGCGTAACATAGGCAGCTCGGATCATTTACCAAAACATGACATGTCCAAAACATGACATATCCACATATCACATGTCCTTCAAATTTGCATATAAATTCAGCGAATTTTGAAACCTATCTAAATTCATAACTAAATAGATAACCTAATTAACATAACTAAAACCTAAGTAAATTAACCCTAGCTAGCAGAGAGAGAGAGAGGGGGGTGGTTTACAGAGGGTGCAGGGCGAGGAGGCAGGCCCGACGACGGCCGAGGTTGGGAGGGGAGGAAGCAGAGGAGGGAGGCAAGGGCCGACGGGTCGGGGGCGAGCGCGCCGAGGTCGGGGGCGGGCGCGGCGGTACGGCGGGGCCGGGGAAGAGAGAGTGGGGATTTGGGAGAAAAGAGGCGGGATGAAGCAGGGAGAGGGAGAATTTTGGGTTAAGTGGACGTAGCAGTAGCGCGTTTACACAAAACGCGCTACTACTACCTTGACTAGCTGTAGCGGTTTTCTGCAGAAACCGCTACTGCTACCTTGACTAGCTGTAGCGATTTTCTGCAGAAACCGCTACTGCTACCTTGACTAGTTGTAGCTCTTTTTCACTAAAGCGCTGCTGCTATAACCAGTTTCCCTTTTTTCTTTTCCTCAGCATAATAGGAACATATATATTACATCATTGGACCCTTGCATAATAATGGCTAAGTGTGTATACAAAATAGGAACATATATATATTACATCATTGGACCCATGCATAATAATGGCTAATTAAGTGTGTATACAAAATAGGAACATATATATATATATATATTACATCATTTGACCGATTCCTCAGTGCTGACGTTTTCGTTTTTGAGTCAGCTTCTTTCCCTTCTTGTTCGTCGAAGAATAATTGAGCCCCTCATTGTGACTTTGCCTTTTCCATGGAGTACGATTTTTCTTTGGTAATGTAGTATTGATTCTTCTTTTGACGTATACTTCATCATCATCATCATCATCTTCCCTCATTGGGTTGCCGTACTGATCATAGTCTTCCTCGTTGGCGACTCCATCCGTTCCAATGATGTTTCTTTTGCCTTTCCTCATGACAACACGACTGGGATTGCATGGGTCGGTTATGAAAAAGCATTGTGTCACGTGCTTAGCGTGTACCCATGGCTCGTTTTTTGCGATAGCGTTCACGGTAGCGCTCTTGGCGTCGGGTATAGTCATGGTAGTGAAAATCCGGCTTTCTCTTTCGACATTCTTAGCCCATCTGACACGGAACATCGTCGTGTTGTGCAGTCCAGAGTAGTCAAGCTCCCAGATCTCCTCGACCCTTCCATAAAATCGTTCAGTTGCGCCATTGTCACTGCCGGTCATTCATTCCATTGTCACCCCTGAGTTCTGATATTCATCACTGTCCATATCTTTGGACTCCATGTAGAACGTGTATCCGTTGATATCATATGCCTGATAGGTTACGAGGTTGGGCGAGGGGCCATGTGCTAAGGCGTATATGAGCAATCCGTCCTTAGAGCCCTCCTCCGGGGATTAGCAATAATATGCTCTTTGAACCAATGCAGGAAAGTGGAGTTGTGCTCTCTAGTAACTTCGGCGTCCATCCTGCATACCCCCCGGTCACGATACTTCTTTGCGATAATTTGTTTGTGCAGTGCCACGAAAGGATCTACCTCGACTAGGTGTTGTAGCACTACCAAGTTTGCTCTATCAAAGTCGCTGCGTCGATCTGAGTATGCCACGTGCAGTTCCCTGCGACCGTTGCAGTGACCTTCTCCTTCGAGCCTCCCATCGCGCTTGTTAACGGGCAAACCAACACTAACACCAGGCGGCTGGTCTGCGCCATATAGAAAATTCTCACAGAAAGAGATGCACTCTTGTGTCAAATAGCCCTGGACGATGCTTCCATCCGGACGGGACATGTTACGAACGAATCCTTTGATGATCCCATTCATCCTCTCAAACGACATCATGTTGCAGGAATGACGGCCCCAGGTCTATTATGTCATCCACAATATGGACACACAGATGCACCATCACGTCAAAGAACACGGGCGGGAAGTACATCTCAAGCTCATTCAGTATCACAACGACCTCTTCCTGTAGCCTTCGGAGCTTCTTCACACTGATCGACTTTCGAGAGATGACGTCGAAAAAGTTGCAGAGACCAATAAGCGTGTCACGGACGTGCTTGTCCATTATCCCTCTAAGGGCAACAGGTAATATCTGCGTCATCATCACATGACAGTCATGAGACTTCATCCCGCTGAACCTTTTCTTGTCCGTGTCTAGATATCTACTTATCTTGCCACAGTAACCGGAACTAACTTTGACTCCGGTAAGGCACTTAAAGAATTGATTGATCTCAGCCTGACTTAAGGTGAAGCAAGAAGGGGGGCAATAATCCTCATTCTTTATTTTCTTGCCCTTCTTCTCCCGTGCCTCTGTCTCCGTCTCTGTCTCGTCTGACATTTTACGTGGCGGCATGTGCAGATCTTCCCTGATTTCCAAATCTTGCAAGTCTTTTCTTGCCTTTGGCCCATCCTTGGTCTTATCCGGCATGTTCATCAGTGTTGCGAGCAAGCTCTCAAGGACATTCTTACAGATATGCATTTGATCAAGGCAATGAGGTGTATCGAGTTTGTGCCAGTACTCCAAGTCCCAGAACACAGACTTCATCTTCCATACCTTCAGCAGCGGCTCCAGCGCCTTTCTCATCGTCTTTCCCGGCGCGGGGCACTCCTTCCAGCTTTTCAACAGCTCATCGATTTCGGCACCGCTCCGCTTACGTGGAGGTCCTCGATGCTCAGCGTGACCATTGAATAGATCTCCACGGGTCGTCCTGTTCGAGCCATCTTCGATGCCCCATGTACATGATTTTCCCAGACCCGCCATCTTTCCTTGACGTTAGTTGTTGAGACGTCGTATCATCCATGCACCGCGTGCATCGGCAATATCCATGGCACACCTAGCCTGCCACATATCCGTAACAAGATAGTCGTGCACTGTCGTGATTAGCGCGGCTCTCATGTTGAAATACTCGCCTTTGCTAGCGTCCCATGTCTTGGCCGGTGTTTTCCATAACGTGTCTAACTCCTCCTGAAGTAGCCCCAGATACAAATTAATATTATTTCCTGGTTGTTTCGGCCCTTGAATAAGCATGCTCATGTGAATGTACTTCGGTTTCATGCACAACCAGGGGGAGGTTGTACATCCATACAAACACGGGCCATGTGCTATGGTTGGTGCTCTGGTTGCCAAACGGATTCATGCCATTGGTACACGCGCCGAGCACGATGTTCCTTGCATCACATTCAAAATACCGATAGAAGCTGTTCAACGCTCTCCACTGGCTTCCATCCTTGACGTGTCTCAGCTTCGGATCATCTCCATCGTCGGGCTTCTTCCTCTCCGCGTGCCAGCGCATTAGCTTTGCTTCCTTGGGATCTACAAAATACCTCTGGAGACGGGGAGTGATCGGTAAGTACCATACCACTTTCTGGGGACATTTCTTCCCGGCCTTCTTGTATCGAGAAGCATTGCACACCGGACAACTTGTTTTTTCCGCATGCTCCTTCCGATAAATTATGCAATCGTTGATGCATGCATGGTATCTAACGTGTGGCAGATCAAGAGGGCACATGATCTTCTTGGCCTCATCAACACTACTAGGACATAGATTACCCTCGGGAAGAACATCCTTTAGGTACTTGAGATGCTCATCGAGGCTAGTGTCGGTCCATTTGTTTTTAGCCTTCGTCTTCAGCACTTGGAGCATGAAACTCAAGCGGGTCACCTCAAGATTGCAACCATCATACAATGGAGTGTTCGATTCTACCACCAGTTGCTCTAGCTTAGCCTCCTCTCTAGAAGCAGCTCTCTCAGTACTGGTCTCCTTGCGAAGCAATGCTTGAACATGAGGGTCCCGCACGATTGAACTTAGTACCGACGAACTCTGCTGCATGGAGTCCATGTCGTTCTCTCCGCTGCCATGTCTGGCCCCTTCTCCGCCGCCATGTCCGGCCTCTTCCCCGCCGCCATTATCGATCATCTCTTCGTCTTGCCCCGTGTCATCATTGCCTGCCCCATCGGCATCCTCAACATCATCATCCTCATCTTCAGTTATCCACCGAGTATAGCCATCCATGAAACCAGTCATGAGCAGGTGCGCTTCGACACGACCATCAACATGGGGGTCAAGCCAAACTATTCCTTTGCATTTTCGACACGGACATAAAACCTCTGTCAGGTTATTTTCCTTCATGTCCTGCACCGCCAACCGCAACCACCTGTCCACCATCGTTCCACTGACCATCGTGAACTCTGCACGGTAATAATAAACAAATTGATTATAAAAATGCGTGCATTCATCAAAGTCATACAAAAATTCGGCATGACCTTCCTTAAAAGTAGGACATATATAGATCTAGAGTTTGCCCGGAATTCGCCGAAACGGAAATAAATCGACATTTCGGCAAAACATAGGCAACTCAAATGCACAATTTGGCGTCAACTCATGCCACACACACAATTTCCATAAAAATATCACACACACATGCATAAACATATTTCCATTTTGCAAAAGCATGAAATATTAATCACACCTCTATCTCGAGATCGAGCACACGGTGGAGATGATGATGTAGGCAGGTCAAAAGTGCACAAAGCTCTTCTTGACAAAGAAAGATCTAGGTAGGGGGCAAATAGGTCACTTAACTAAATGCTACATCTAGCTAGCTAGCTAATTTGGGAGGAGACAACTTCAACTAGTGGAGGGGGGAGGAAAAAGAGAAAGGAGATGAATTAATGGAGGTGGTGTAGTTATAGCTAGGAGTAATGAAGAGAGAGAAAGGTAGGTAGAAGAGGGAGAGTAATGGGGGGAGAAGTATTGAGGAAGAAGAAGAGTGAGAGAGGGAGGATGTGGGAGGGTAGGGGAAAAGGAGGAGAGGAGATGGGTAGGGAGAGGTGGAAAAGGTGGTGGGTCCTGCGTCTTAGCAGTAGCGCGGGAGAGAAAGCGCGCTGCTGCTAAGAGCGTAGCAACAGCGCGCTTTCCTATCACGCGCTATTGCTAAACGGGCCAACCCTGTGCACATTTTCAAAATTAGCAGCAGCGAGGTGACACAAAAGCGTGCTGCTACTATGGCATTAGCAACAGCGCGCTCCCTGGCGCCGCGCTACTGGTAAACTTATGTCGTTGTGTACTATCGGTGGATTTTTGTAGCAGCGCGGTTTAAGCGTCACGCGCTACTGCTAAGTTTGCACCAGTAGCGAGCTTTCCATAGCCGCGCTGCTCCTAGTTAGCAGCAGCGCCTGTTTTTATGCTGTGCTGCTGCTAAGATTCTGTGTATAAGGTTTTCCCTAGTAGTGTCCGGCTGGGTGGCGGACGGAGCGGGGTGTGGGGTTTCGTCGCGGGTTTTCGCGGCCTCTGTGTACGAATGGGTGGGCAGATGGGATGGCAGTGGGGAACCATGGCTTAGAGACGCGCTTGTCCGAAATGTGGGGTTCTTTCGGTTCAGGGGTACCACGGGCATTTCGCGTGTCGGGATTTCACAGGAGGTGGGAGTTTTCGCGCGCGTTGTAATTTCGGAATAGCAAGGCACGGGTTGAGATGGAGGGAGTTGTCGGAGCACAACGAGACAAAGATATATCTTAAATATTTCGGGCTAACAAGGTGCGGGTTGAAGAGGCGGGAGTTTCGCAGCACAATAGGCAGAGACGCTAGCTTGAATTTTTGGCATAACAAGGCGCGGCTTGAAATTTCGGAAGAACAAGCTTAACGTGGACCCAAAAAAAGACAATTTGCACCTCAACACGCACAACACACACACACAAACACCATTTAGACTAGAGTAAGGTACACGTGCATTGCACGCATGAGATTTGGCAACCAAATTATGAATAAATACCACATTATAGCATGCAAGCTTTGAGTCATATATGCATGATGTAGATGTTCGTTTAATTCTTATAGTTCATTTCATTCAAAATCATCTAGTTTTTATAAGAAAGCTAATCTATTTTAAGATTCTTGGAATTGTGCATCCTAAGACATAAAGTAAAAACAAATAATGGCAAATCATGTAGAAAAACATTTGGGAAATTCTGATACGGAAGATTCTAGAACAAATAAGAAGTGCTTGTGTTTTGATGTTTGTGCATTATGCTTAAGTTCAACCATGGAGTCTTCTAGATTATACATGTGGCGAAATCTGGTGGAATCTAGATGATATCCAATGACCAGTAGTGCTCAAGTTTGCCATCTTTGGACCATCAGATTCGCCTCATCCACGACCATCTTTCAAAGTTAAAGTTACCCGCACACAATATAAAAAAATATAAAATATCATATATATAGGGGTGTAGATATATATATATATATGATGCGAAAGCTGCCCATCATCTCCAATTAGAATAGTGTGTCCATGCACGGATGCGACGTGGCCAAATTATGTCTGCCATCGGTATCTCAAATTCAAATCAGCCTGACCTTGTTCAATGTGTATACATTACAACATGCTTGTTTCCAAACCACATCGCGCAGATCTCCGTTATATTCATGCATGCATGGGTTTCAAACATCAGGATCTCTTGTTCAAATATTTGAATTCAACTTTACATTGATTATGACCTCACCTATTCTTTTACACCCACACAGTAGTCTTCTCTTTATAATTGTACCACTAAGTTTCTCTCGTGCATGCATGAACACACACTACCAATCGGCATTATCCATCACACGCATGCAATCTTTTTCTTCAGGTCGGTCTCCCATGAAGGCACACACCCGCACACATCCCCCTCTCCATCATATCGGGCATTCTTTATCTCTCACGTGTGCATGCGCAACAATCGATGTTCTTCTATGTATGTGTGTATATAGCTAGGTCTTTCATAGTTTTCCACACAAACCAATCAATCAATATATCCAGTGAGGTCTCACCCTCTTTCCCACGTCCACATCGATCAATCTATACCTCTCTATATAGGATTAACATATATAGCTAATACACCCACATTAATTATATATCCAACATCCCCCTCTCATCATCCATGCCTTCCGCTTCATCTCTCAAACGCATGCACAATGGCGAAGACAGGGGGCAGTAAGGGCCCTGCCCCCTCCCCCCTAACATCACTATATATCGAGGCTAATATGAATGTGATCATTAGACAATTGCTGCTAAAAATGGTTTAAGTTCATGAATTGACCCTCCTCGTAAAGGATTAGCAATGCTTGGCCCCCTAGCTCATTTATTTTTCATGGCTCCGCCACTGCGCGCAACAGCGCACGTGTTCGCCCCCTCTCTCTAAATATCAATCTCGCAGTTGTGCATTCCATCATAGTCTCCCTCCACTCGGCCCCTCGCACCATCTTCTAGCCCCCACCGGATTTTGCCACATGTACAATCTAGCAGACTCCATGGTTGAACTTAAGCATAATGCACAAACCTCAAAACAGCAGTGGTTCTCTTTTGTTCTAGAGTCTTCCGTATCATAACTTCCCAAACTTTTTTTCTAGTTGAATTGCCATTATTTGTTTTTACTTTATGCTCTACAACGCACAATTCCATGAATCATAAAATAGATTAAGGGCTTCTTCGATTCAAAGGATTCTCAAAGGAATTTCGGAGGATTCAAATCATTAGGAATTTTTCCTATCTTGGTTGTTTGATTTGTAGGATTGTAAACCATAGGAATTTTTCCATAAGATTCATTTGCACTAGATTTCATCAGAAACATCCCATCCACTCAAACCTCTTTGAAAGAATTCTGTGTTTTTTCTATGCACAATCAAACACTCGTACAATCCTATAGGATTCAAGACGATATTCCACTATAATCCCATGTTTTTCCTATTCCTGCGTTCTTACCTTTTTTATAAAAACTAATTGATTTCGAATGAGATGAACTATAAGAATTAAACGAAGGGCTACATCAGGCATATATGACTCAGAGCTTACATGCTATAGTGTGGTATTTATTCATAATTTGGTTGCAAAATCTGATGCGTGCAATGCACGTGTACCTTACTAGTACTTTGAGTATGTGCAAAACATGTAAATTAGAATACCAATGGCACGCTACACAGTGTCTCTCTTACAGTTCATGAAGCCACGTGGCACATGTGGAGGCGTTGTCGCGACCTCCTTGCATGGATTGATCACAGTGATGTGCTACTGGTTCCAGAAGAATGTAATCGTCCTCCCTGAGCCATACTGGCGGTACATGCATGAATTGAAGATGTGCACGCACGCCACGCACGCACTCATTCCCTTGCACGCACACGCGGGTACACGGGCGGACGTAATTTTGTACCATGATCCACCCCATGTGATAATTTGACGTGTGTAAAGTCGTTCACTTCATTGATGGTCAATTAATACAGCGCATGCAAATTGAGTGGACGTGAGGGCGGAAGAAAGACATTATTACTCCACTGCGTGCATGAGAGTAGTTGAACCGTGGGTTGCTAGTAGTACTTCCATTGGTCTCCTTCGTATTTTGTGCCAATTTTTGATAGTAACATAATATTTACGCATTTGAGCAGTGTAGGACTTGAAATTTATGTTCCACTAAACTCATCGGAAGACGTTTTGGGCCTCGAAACCAAAACCATCAATTAATCTTTACCTTGTTCCCATCACATTCGAAAGCCTGCTCACACCTACTAGTACGTACCAAACCTGAATGTGTTCCCACTATGCAGGTATTAGTACTAGTGCTAGTACTTAGGTTATAAAAAGGGGAACTACCTAACCGAAAGTTACTCTACCTTTCCTCCTCATAAGTGCTTCTTCTTCGTTCGTCGTTGCCATGGCTGGTGAGCAGAGCTCTAGGTCGAGAACTACTCGTTACAAGGGAGCGACAACCAAGGCTTCGGAAAAAAATAGAGGGCTCGCCGCCACGCACAGACCTTGAAAGATCTCTCACGGGCAGGCAATGGCTCCTAGGAGTGCCCTAGCCGCGGAGGCGAACATGCCGAGCCAGCGGAGCTGGAGTCGTTATCCCACGACAGCATGCCCGATCAGCTCAATAAGCACCTCAATAAGCAGAAGGAGTTCATCCAAGGCTTGATGGAGTTGCTGAAGGAGAGCCTCGACGACATGCCCGCTGAGCTGAATCAGCAGGGGGAGTTGACCGCCGGCTTGGTGATGCTGCTGAAGAAGAGCATTGCCTCGGAGAAGAAGGCGACCGGCGAAATCTTGCGACTTCAGGAGGACAAGGCGAAGCTCTGCCACGAGATCGACCTGTTGAAGGAGAAGAACGCCGGCTGGAAGAAGCTGCATGAGAATAGTAGTTCCTCGATGAAGATGTTGCAGGCCCTCGTCATGGAACAGAAGGAGGAGTTGGCGAAGCTATGCATTGAGCACCCGGCTGCTGTCAAGGTACGTAATGTGGACGTGGAACAGATGATGAAGGCTCGCGTAGAGAAATCCCGCGTCATGGACAGAATGAAGAAGATGGTGGAGGAGACGCGCAAGGAGATGGAGGTCGTGGAGGCGATGAAGAAGTAGTTACGACTCCGCGGCGAATTAGATCATTTGGGGTGATAATCTTCCTTCTTCTTTTGCTCCTGTGTTTCATCTTTTGCTTCGGGTGTTTCGCCGCACGTGTTATGTTCTCTACGAGGCATGAATAGAACAATGGTTTTTTTGAGGGAATGAATAGAACAATGCTAACAATGAGATGACTAGAAAATTAGATCATTTTTTATCGCCATATGGCACTGGGCTGCCGTGTTTCGTGCTCCTCCGTCGCAGTACTACTCCAGTGGAAAACTTGAGTATACCGCACTGTTCTTTGCTCCTCCTCGATCAGGTCATCGGCGCCTCTCGTGAAATTGACCAAGCTAGACTGCCCCACCCTCTAGCCTTTTAAAAAATGTATACTTTTGTACAGCAGTAGTATCGAAGGATTGTGCCATGGAGCAAAACTTGAAATTAAAAAAGGTGGTACATATAGAGAGCGCTCGTCGCCAAATTATGCATATAGTACTATTAAAAGGCTAGTCACAATAATGGTGTCCAGCACAACCCACCCTTCAAATAAAACTAAGAGGGTGCTTGGATACGTTTTAGTCACATGACTAAAAGTAGTGGGACTAAAACATGCTAGCCTCACCCATGCTTGCATCCAAATACTAAAAAGGCTAAAATCAAGTTAATGAGCATTTATTATCCTCCAAACCCTCCAATCCAGAACTCGCCTGTGTTATAGGAGAGGAGTTAAATGAGTAGAGAGAGGACTAATCCACATTTTAGTAGGGGTACCCCTGACTAAAAAATTTTAGTCTCAAGACTAGTTTTAGCCCCTCTTTAGTCAGGGGTTCTTGGAACTTTAGCCTCTTAAAGAGACTATTTTTAGTCAGACTAAAATAAGTCCCTTGGATCCAAGCACCCTCTAAGCATCCTGGAATTCTTTGACAAAACTAAGCACCCTGAAATTCTTTGACAACTAAACTGCTAGCTATATGATGTTGGCCATATATATTGTACATATATAATGTGAAGAAACGAGTGGTAGTACTATACCAACTAAAAGACGAAATGTAAGAAATACTAGTATGTACGTACTGAAGAGTTAAAGTAACAAGAAGAAACATAACATAGTTCTGCTGGGGGCTCAGCACAACACACGCCTCAAATTAAATTAAGCACACCTGAAATTAAACTTTGCAACTATTCCGGTAGACACTGCATTAGAACCACCATGAGCAACAACACTGCCACCTTACTCGGAGTCCTCGTCCACGTCCTCGACTTCGTCCTTGTCCCTCTTCCTCTTGGCCGATACTTCTTTGCTTGAACCGCACACTTGGCTGTTGCTCTTCATCCAACCCTTGTAGATATTGAAGCAAAGGTAGCCATCCATTGCAGCGTAGTGGATGTGGTCTATATCTAGTACATTCCACTGCCATGCATGACGATGAAACGTGTTTCGAGGTTTCTCTAGTTTACCATACGAAGGATGAACCATGGCTCCTGCCAGGGTCAGCATTGAAGGCTGGCGAGAGGACACCAGCCGATTCTTCTAGAGGTCGAAGGTGTTGCCTACAACGAGGCCTATCTGACGCATGACTTCTTTGTCGTTACCAAAGTCTACAGTAACGAATTTGACTAGGTTGCTCTTGAGGAAGTCCTTAAAATCCTGGCACTCAACGTCGGCATGGCATATGTGGTAGACCAAGCATAAGTCATGCACGCAAACCTGGATCACGGCGGGCTTCTTCCTCTCTTCGTCCTTTAGATCCTTCTCTCATCCCAGGACTGTGGTGTACTCAACATCTAGCCCAGCGACCCACTCATAATCTGAGTCTTCAAACATGCGTCTGAAGCGAGAAAGGCATCCTTTCACCGTCGCGGAAGAACGGCTGTAGATGACGTCGAACTCATCGCCGGTGATGGTTCTAACCTTGTACTCACCGCCGATCGTGGAGATTTGGGACGCCATGGATTTGGGAGGAGGGTTAGGATTAGTGGAACTGCCGTAATGTGAATGGACGGGACGACTAGGAGCGAACCACCGTAGTAGTGAAGGACGTGCGGGGACGAGTAGGAGCGAACTGGCATCGTGCGAACGCTAGGGTAGTGGCTTTGCATTCTCCCATGATACGGGCTTCCAAGAGCCCTTGGATGTGAGATCGAACGGTTGCATGGCATGATTCTAGACCTATGGGTGAATATCCTATCCTGGAGGGTTATTCTGCAATTTTTCAGCAACTTAGCATGCTACGTTTGATCTCAGATCCAAGGGCTGCCAGCAGCCCGTATCATGGTCGCGCCTACCTCGACCGTCATGTCCCTCGTGCGGTCGTGCCCTTGGAGATTTAACACGATGCATTAGGCTATCTGATGTTGGCATGTCATACATAGTCATCACTTAGTCACTCATACTACAACAAGGTTGGCTATAAGGTTGGTTATAAGTGTATTTTTTTACTCCTCTCTATCTCTTTCTTCATACTCCCTCCGTCCCATAATATAAGAATGTTTTTGACACTAGTGTAGTGCCAAAAACGTTCTTATATTATGGGACACAGGGAGTACTAGTATTTATTGCATTTGCTAAGGAGTGACCTCTTCCAATGAAATGGTGTTGCTAAGTTTGCTTCATTTAATTAGATATAGACTCAAAATTGTCTTTTCACCTAGGTACACGTGCTTAGCACTGTTTCTTCCTTGGGTCACCAAACTAGTCTCTCTCTTCTTGATTAACTTGCCACATCAGACTTTATGCCTATGTGGCAAGCTTAAGCACCTGTAGGAGCAAATAAAAGTAAGTACAATAGTGCACTTTACATGGCATTTTTGCATATGTGGAGGAAAGAGAGGCAATGAAAAAGTGGAGAAGTGGGTCTCATGCAAGAGCCAGCCTCTACTACATGGTGGAGCATTGGGAGAGGCACCTGTATGGAGGTGGTCAGGAATCGGGAGACTCACGCCGGTCGTAGCGCCACAGTTAAAATGATAATGGCAAGTCAAATAACGGGGCCCCACCTGTCCAGCAGTAACACGTTGTCAAATCACACAACCCTATGTTTGCAGCAGCCTACTCCCTCATCTTCTTGCGTCTCTGTCGAACCGACTAGGCGGAACTGCCCCGCCGCCTACCGCGCAGGAAAAGACCCGCCCTCGACTTTTAAATAGTATACAGTATGCTAATTTTGTATCCATGGATTGCGCCCGCGCCATGGAGCGAAGTGTCTAGAAAACGGCAGTACACATGTACGGAGTATACAGCACACCCTTCGCGTTCGCGTCGCACCCCAGACGGTCGGTCGGTCTGGCACGCTGCTCTCCGAATGGAACACGCGTCATATTGCGTTTGCACACACATGTGGGACGACAATTGAGAACCGACCATAGGCACACTCCCCGGCCCCGCAAGTCGGGTGACTTAATAGAAGAGGGAGACGAGCGATAGTACTAGAGAAGTGTTGTACTACGTTGGTGCCTGGACGATCCCTGCAAG
This sequence comes from Triticum urartu, assembly GCF_003073215.2. Lineage (NCBI taxonomy): Eukaryota > Viridiplantae > Streptophyta > Magnoliopsida > Poales > Poaceae > Triticum > Triticum urartu. Next base: position 176,913,131 of record NC_053026.1, on the reverse strand, counting down.
ACACGGAAGATCAGTTCGTCCATGCATGTGACCAGACTCCAGCAGACATGCCTGGATTGGCTATCGTCTACATATCATGAAGGCTGTGTTGTACGTGGCTGTAGTTGTGGTGAGAAATCTAAAAAAAAGGTTTCTTGTCATCTCGCAAAATTAGGTGTCATGTGCTTCGGATCACTGCGAGGGTTAAACAGCAACAACTGAGTTGGGCTAGTCATTGGGGGCACCTGCACGAACAGTGACTACTTGGCTGCCATCTAGGTCAAGCCGGCTATGTTAATTAGGACATCTATCGACGGACCCCTTTTCTACGAGTTTATCTTTAATTTGAGCTTTGTTCCTCGTCTAGTTTGTCCGTCGGGATTCATGTTGTCTCCTTTGGGCAGTGAGGTTATGATTTCTTGTCATGTGGCATTTTTTCGTGTTATATGTTATAATCCGGCGCTTCAGATCAAAATGACAACAACTGCGCCTCCGGGCCACGTGCATGAAGACTTCTCGACAGTCATTGACAAGGTCAAGACGGCTCCGGTAGACAAAATAAAACTAGTACTACTCCACAATATAGGCAGGAGCCTCCGCGCTTTCTTGCTAGTGTTGCTCTCTTCACATTGTCTTGGCCTCTCCAGATCTAACACGACAGCGGTGGCCACTCTCTCTCTCTCTCTCTCTCTCTCTCTCTCTCTCTCTGCTCACCGCTGGTCATAGATCCAGCCGGATCCTCTCCGCCGGGGAAGGTGAGAAGGTGCAACGCTCACGCGGTCATTCTCGGCGACGGTCTTACCCACTGCTGGGCGTGTCCCGATCAGCCTGCCTTGTCGTTCTCTCCCAAGCACCGCTGGCGAGGGATGTCCTCCGACCCCTTATTCCTCGCTGTCGTAGTGTGGGCAGATCCGGCCTCCCGCTGCCCACCTAGCGACATCCTGGCGACCATCAGGTATAACTTCCTTCGAAACCGGCCTTGCTCTACTTCCCGAGCTCCTGAAGTCGCTGCATTTGTAACTTTTACTATTTCTCAGGGCCCCTTGTAGATAGGATCGATCGGCTGTTCAAAAACGACCTAATTTTTTTTTTACGTTTAAGAGGTAAAACTAGTTCATGCACTCGAATCTAGTACTACTTGGTTCAAACAAGGAAGAAAGGGGGTGGGGGTGCGGGAGGATTTGTTACCTGAATCTAGGACTTGGTCGAAAGAGGAAATAATGGGGGCGAAAAGTAGCAGAGACTGGCTATCCAACTGGTCTCTAGGTCTAATAGGGAAATAAAGGGAAACGCAGTACAAACTCAATATAAACCCGATCTATTGGTTGAAAAAGGAAAGAAAGTGGGGACTGGGGGACAAGTCAACAGAGTAAGTCCAGCACTAGATTTGCTAGCCTCACACAGTATAAGGTGGCCATACCGAACAAAAATGGGACCAACCCAGATATCCTGTTCTGATGTTTGTTGCCCCGAACCACTCTTATGTAATGCCAATGGTAAAATGTAGCAGTCGCACTGTTAAAAGTAAGGACACGTTAAACCAATGTTGTTTTCAATTTAATGCCTCCAGTAATATGAATCAATGGCACTTCTTTACATGTCCTGCTAAAATTTCCCATTAAGATAAGTTGGTTCTTTTCATTAGAAATGCAACTGTCCTTGTCCGCCTACTCTCCCGTGCCCAAAGTAATGTCGTATTTAACGGTTGTCATAGTTAATCCTAATGCCCACACTAATATCTAGCAATGCCAGTGCTTTAGAAATTGCTACTGTCCTTGTAGGATTGCCATTAAGATAAGGAACATGCTTCTTTTCATTTGATGCATGTTTAATCACTTGTTAGTCACCCTCCTTTACACCTTTTTTGTGCAAACAGAGATATACATTTCACGCTCGATCTTAGTTGAACTGCAAAAATGATATCCAAATTATAGTTGAGCATTCCAGGAGCTTCACAATCAACCTTGACGTTGCTCAATTTTATTCCAACTAATGAAGAAGAAGCTCTGTGGGTTTCATTTTCTGCTGGAAATGGAACCGGGGCTGGAGCCCTTTTCTTAATTTTTTTTAAAGAAGAAGCTGCTAGCTCACGGGACATTGCTTCATTTTAGGTGAACTTCACCAAAAGGTCCCATGAATTGAATCATCCATGTTGGTGACTGAAAGAGCCAGCTTCAGCATCCCAGTCTAAGCACCCCCGCCCTCCATCCTTGCGACGCACGGTACACCTCATTTGCCACCTGCTCGACCCTAGTGTCATTGATAAAATGAAGTGATAATACAGTTAAAATAGAGCGAGTGTCATCTCTATCATTTCATTTCCAATGCAGATAAAGAAAGTGCTTCTCTTTGTTAATGTATGTTTCATCAACTAGTCCCATTGTTAATGTTTAAGCGTTTTTGCAAACTGGGGTGCTTAATTTTAGTTGATATGTACAAAAATAGAGATTTGAATGTCTCAAGGCGCCTCCTTGTACTACCGCTATACATTGATGTTCATCACTGGCAGAAGGTGTATCTGGGAGACTTGAGACGATGTCCAGTATGAGGCGTACCGTATGAGGCGTCGTAGGGCCCATCTCGCCCTCGCAGCATGGCATACTATGATACTATCGCAATATTTTCTTCTATTTATTTTGTGTGTTTCATCAACTAGTGCCACTATAATGTAATCATACCTTTTCATTATCTATGCAAACAGGGTTATTCAGCTACATTTTGGTGGAACTGCACAAATGTACGTATGGAACCGACATATATGAAGAGTGCGAGGTGCGCCAAGTAAAAAATTACCGACGCCAACCATGCTGCATGCACGCATTGGCATCCACCACCACCAGTGGGATGTGTGGCACTCTCTGTGGACGGATCTTTCTCGGCAGCAAATCATCTAACCAAATACTAGTAGCTTATATTGGCAGTTTTCTAGGGAGTACTCTTTTCTGAAAGAAGCACCAATCTATTTTTCTTTCTTTGTACACTGTGTCACAACTTTGACCCAAAGGTCCAGAGCTATTTTAGGGTGATTGGCATAGTACTCGGAGACTAATTGTAAGCATGATTTTCATTAGCTGTCACACTGATTTTAAGCATGAGCAGGTGGAAGATTAGGTTAGTGCAAAGCTTACCTTAAACCCTACCACCGCCGTTGAAACGAGGCGAGTGTCGAGGGAACCGTGGAGAACGGCGGGGAAGCAACGTCGCGCCATCCGGCTTCCTCTTGCGGTGGGAGAATGAATACTCTTGTGGCTCCGGCTGGCTCTGCACCCTCACGAACGGCACAGCATACTTGATCGATTCGTTATCCTCTGGGTGCTCGACCTTCGACCTGTACGCCACCACCTCCGCCTGACTGTCGCCTCAGGCAAATCTGTCTGCTCCATCACCCAGAGGAGATACTCGTTGAACTCGGAGGACTGCGGCATGACTGCCGCCGAGGAGTACATGTACATCGCCGCCGTCTCGCTCTTTCGCATACATTGCCACATGGCCCGCACCGTCCTTGAAATCTCCCACTCATTGTCAAACCAACTAAGGATCTCCTTCAACCTAGCTAACTTTGCCTGGTCGCCACCGGCGATCTGCCTGATTCGCTGCTGCATCCTCTCCATAGATGTCCTTCTGAGTGGTTTTGCAATGGAGAATAGGGAGAGGCAAGACAGTAGTTTCCTGATTCGCTAGCTTTGGAAGATGGGAGGAGAGATGGTGGTCTTGCAATAGAGAATAGGGAGAGGCAAGACAGTAGTTTTGGAATGGAGATGATGGAGAGGAGAGGAGGTGGTTTTGCAATGGAGAAGATCAGAAGAGGGAGAGGCGAGACGGTGGTTTTGGACTGGAGATGATGGAGAGGAGAGGAGGTGGTTTTGCAATGGAGAAGATCGAAAGAGGGAGAAGCGAGACAGTGGTTTTGGAATGGAGATGATGGAGAGGAGAGGACGTGGTTTTGCAATGGAGAAGAGGGAGAGGAGCGTGCGGCAGCGATTTAGGATTGGAAGAGAGGGCCGGCGCGCTGTGACTGGATCAAAATCAAAATCAATTTACCCTTCAATTAAGAAAGCGACCCCCACATTAACTAGTCTCCCTTTTATTCTGGGTCATAATTGACCATGATTTTCGCACATAAAATATAGTTTCATAGGAGTATAAAAGTGCAGACAATGTGATTCTAAGAGAAGAAACTGCAAGTTTCAGTTTCAGATAAGAAACTGCAAGTTCAGTTTCAGATAAGAAACTGCAACTTTCAGAGGTAGAGCATTTATGTTAACATGACCTTTTCAAATAGGGTTAACATCACGTTGGAAGTTTTATTCATGGTCGAAAATGGAACTACCAGCCAGTTAACATCATGTTGATCAACATTCATGCATAGCACATCTTCATATGATGCACAGTCAAAATGCCCACACAGTGTCGAGTGTGAGAAACACAGAGAAAACGAGGGACGAAGTTTTGGCAAGTGTTGGACGTGGTTTTGGGCTTCCCCGTCTAGGCTTTCATTTTTAACATGTGCAGCCCACGACCTCGGATGGGAGGTCCATAGGCCTGTTTGTATTTTCTTAGGGCCATCATGTATCGACCGGCCTATGGACCTCCCATCCGAGGTTTTATTTTTGGCAGCCCAGTTTATGTTTTTTTAAAGAAAACGCAGATGGCAGTTCTATTTTTCTATATAAGAATAGGAACGCCAGGTCCAACTTATGTTTCCCTTCTAACTATATTATGTATATTTAAATTATTTTATATGTTATTATATATTATTTTTATTGTCATCATATATTTAACAGATACTTACATATATGCGAAAACAATATCCCACATATTATTAACTTATAAAAATAATTTCTTAACAAATAAAATCCTAGATTGTTTTGGCACGAAAATCCTAGTGATTGTGTACAAAAGCTTGGTAGGATTTAAGGACGAATGTAATAATATCACTTATTATTTAAATATATTTATAACAAAATGCTCAGCGCCTTTTTATTTTCTGATAACATTGCTGGCTCAACCCAACATTATAATTAGAATCAGCCCAGCAAAATCGTATATTCCGAGAAAGTGCAAATGGCCTGTAATTTTTTAAGAAATAAAATAAATGAGCCGCATGGACGGTACATTATTTGTTCACCCAACCCAGCTAATGGCTGTAATTCAAAAAAAGATCAAATTGACTGTAAATTCTACCGCGCAAAAAAGACTGTAAATTCTGAAAAATGGGTTGAATAGGTGCCACATTTTTGGAGGCTGAAATGTGGGCCAATAGGTCGAAGCCAACGCAAGTCGTTGTCAATTTAGTCAATAAATGATTTTGACATGTTAGCCATTGGATTTACATCCAACGACTAGCATCCATCTTCATTCTCTTGTCTTCTTCCTCCAGCGCCGCCGGGACCACCTCCCGCCTCCTACTGCTAGCAGCTCTGCTTAGCACGCTTCGCTATGAAGCGCTACTCCACCGCTGGACAGGCCATCCCTCCACCCCTCCACACCTCCTGTTCTTCTCTACCGTCTGCCAAACCACACCGCACTAGAACCAGTTAACCCTCATACACCTCTCTGTCTGCGACTCTACTCCCGCGTCTTCCCATCTCCGGCTCGTTGCTGTCCGGGGCCTCGCCGTCGTCCACCACCTTGGATGCGCTTGGCGCGGCGTGGTCAACGTGGTCAACGAACGACACCATCGGAAGTAGAATGTGCATGGAAAGGCTGACAGCTGGGTCCACGGCCGCACACAAGGAAATACCTCCCGCCTCCTACTGCTAGCAGCTCTGCTTAGCACGCTTCGCTATGAAGCGCTACTCCACCGCTGGACAGGCCATCCCTCCACCCCTCCACACCTCCTGTTCTTCTCTACCGTCTGCCAAACCACACCGCACTAGAACCAGTTAACCCTCATACACCTCTCTGTCTGCGACTCTACTCCCGCGTCTTCCCATCTCCGGCTCGTTGCTGTCCGGGGCCTCGCCGTCGTCCACCACCTTGGATGCGCTTGGCGCGGCGTGGTCAACGTGGTCAACGAACGACACCATCGGAAGTAGAATGTGCATGGAAAGGCTGACAGCTGGGTCCACGGCCGCACACAAGGAAATACCTCCCGCCTCCTACTGCTAGCAGCTCTGCTTAGCACGCTTCGCTATGAAGCGCTACTCCACCGCTGGACAGGCCATCCCTCCACCCCTCCACACCTCCTGTTCTTCTCTACCGTCTGCCAAACCACACCGCACTAGAACCAGTTAACCCTCATACACCTCTCTGTCTGCGACTCTACTCCCGCGTCTTCCCATCTCCGGCTCGTTGCTGTCCGGGGCCTCGCCGTCGTCCACCACCTTGGATGCGCTTGGCGCGGCGTGGTCAACGTGGTCAACGAACGACACCATCGGAAGTAGAATGTGCATGGAAAGGCTGACAGCTGGGTCCACGGCCGCACACAAGGAAATACCTCCCGCCTCCTACTGCTAGCAGCTCTGCTTAGCACGCTTCGCTATGAAGCGCTACTCCACCGCTGGACAGGCCATCCCTCCACCCCTCCACACCTCCTGTTCTTCTCTACCGTCTGCCAAACCACACCGCACTAGAACCAGTTAACCCTCATACACCTCTCTGTCTGCGACTCTACTCCCGCGTCTTCCCATCTCCGGCTCGTTGCTGTCCGGGGCCTCGCCGTCGTCCACCACCTTGGATGCGCTTGGCGCGGCGTGGTCAACGTGGTCAACGAACGACACCATCGGAAGTAGAATGTGCATGGAAAGGCTGACAGCTGGGTCCACGGCCGCACACAAGGAAATACCTCCCGCCTCCTACTGCTAGCAGCTCTGCTTAGCACGCTTCGCTATGAAGCGCTACTCCACCGCTGGACAGGCCATCCCTCCACCCCTCCACACCTCCTGTTCTTCTCTACCGTCTGCCGAACCACACCGCACTAGAACCAGTTAACCCTCATACACCACTCCGTCTGCGACTCTACTCCCGCGTCTTCCCATCTCCGGCTCGTTGCTGTCCGGGGCCTTGCCGTCGTCCATCACCTTGGATGCGCTTGGCACGCTGTGGTCAACGTGGTCAACGAACGACACCATCGGAAGTAGAATGTGCGTGGAGAGGCTGACAGCTGGGTCCACGGCCGCACACAAGGAAATGGCTCCTTATTATGCACAAAATAATGATTCCTCCACCTGACATCTGGGACCCACCGGAAGGGCCTCTGTATTTCACGAAAATAACGTGCCCCCCGCTGACATGTCGGACCCACCAGCTATCTTCGCACACAAGGAAATGAATATTCCCCCTGCCAGCTGGAACCCAGCATAGTGGGAGGCTGACTTGTGGGCCTACCAAGTTGACGGGGACGGAGGGCTTTGTCAACTTAGTCAATATGAACGATTCTAGCTCCTATTACCGTACGATGTTCATCTAATGGCTGTAGTTCTTCTTCAACCTCTGGTCTTCTTGCTCCAGCCGCCCAAACCAGCGCCAGTCATGCCGCGTGCTCCTGCCTCCCGTGGCCGGCAGTGATGCCGCGGAGGCCTCACCGCCCCCTACTACTCCCACCGCTGGCCAAGCCATCCCTCTACTCACCCACACCCCCTGTTATTCTGCGGCGACATCAGCCTCACACCGTAGCCGAACTAGTGAACCCTCGTACTCCTCTTCACATGGGCATCCACAGTTGCGTCTTCCCTGGCTCCGAGTCGTCCCCTTCGTAGTCCTCTCCGTCGTCCATCACCGTGGTGCTCTCGGCGCGGCGTGGTCAACATGGTCAAGGAACGACTTCCATCAGATGTGGACTGTACGTGGAGAGGCTGACAGCTGGGTCCACGGCCGCAGCAAGGAAGTGCCTCCTTATTACGCCAAAATAATGATTCCTCCACCTGACAGCAGGGACCCACCGGACGGGCCACCGTATTTGGCGAAAAAAACGTTTCCCCCTGACTGCTGGGACCCACCAGCTACATCTTCGCACACAAGGAAGTGCGTCCGGGCAAAAAAACGATTCGCCCCCCTGACTGCTGGGACCCACCAGCTACATCTTCGCACGGAAGGAAGTGCGTCCGGGCAAACAAAAAATGGATTCGCCCCCCTGGCTGCTAGGACCCACCAGCTACATCTTCGCACGCAAGGAAGTGCTTGACAGTCGGGACCCACCTGGTCGAAGCGTACGTAGCGTTGTCATTCTGGTCGCGAACGTGTACTTACATATATACTGGTGGATGTAGAGGCACGCACGTGTCATAGTAGATGCACGTACGTGTCGTAGTAGAGGCGCGCACGTAGCATGTACATGTACGTACAGCGGCCAGGGTGCAAGAAAGAAAATACAGCCACGTATGTGTACATACGGGCGGGGTCTGGAACGCCTACTCGCGCATACGTACAGCCAGGGCTCGTGTACATGGCTGTGTCAGTACGGAGAAACAAAAGCGTCATCGTCGTGTTCATGGGGAGGCAACGAAATGCGTCGTGTTCATGGGGAGGCAACGGAATGCGTCGTGTTCATCGAGAGGCAACAGAACGCGTGGGAGCCAACCGGCTGGGTCGGAACGGAATGCGTGGTCGTGTTCATCAGGAGGGCTTGGACGGAACAGGCGATGGAAACGATGCCTGGCGTATCGCAAAACAGAGGAAACAGACCTCCTACGTTCGGAACGGGGTCCTGTTGATCGAGAGGGGTGTGGCGTACCGCAAAACGGAGGAAACGGACCTCCTACGGTCGAAACTGGGGTCCTGTTGATCGGGAGGGGTGTGGCGTACCACAAAACGGACGAAACGGACCTCCTACAGTCGGGGGGGGGGGTCAAGTTCATCGGGAGGGGTGTGGTGTACCACAAACGGCACTCCACGGGACACTGTTCATCTCCACCGTCGACCTCCTCCAGCCTCCACGGGCTACCATTGACCTCCTCCAACCTCCACGGGCTCCTGTTCATCCAGCCTCCACCGCGCGCTACTCCACCGGCTACTGTTCAACCACCCCTCCACGGGCACCCCTCCACCATCTACTGTTCATCCAGCCCTCCACACCACGGGGTCCTGTTCACCAGAGGCAACGCCACCGCTCACTGTTCATCCCCCCGCAACGCTCACTGTTCATCCAATCGACCGGCTTTAGTTAGCAGCAGTAGCGAAGGAATCACTCGATCGGGTTCAGCTAACAGCCATCGATCGATCGCTCGGGTTCAGTAACGTATAGCCTACAGTGGAATCACTCAGGTTCAGTTAGAGCCGAACGCCTCGCTCGAGTTCAGTTAGAGCCAACGCCTCGCACACACGCGCGTACGTGTACGAGAGAAACACCCATCGCTCGACGCCCGACCTCCCACCGTAACCGGGAACTCCCCGAAATTTTCCTCCCCCTCGCTTCTACCACGGTTTTTCCGTCATGAACGGCCCAAAGAATGTCATGCAGCTGCGTCTCCGGCCCGCCCAGGATGAAAAGCCCATTTTTTGTCATGATTTTTTGTCATAGAAGTAGGAGCCCACCACATCAATGATGATATCATGTTTTGTCACAATTATTGTCATAGAAGTGTCATATGTATGACAGAAATGATTTTCGTTCGGCCCAAAATGTCACGGATGTGTCTTTTTTGTAGTGTTTAATTGCAAAACACACCTGAAAATCATGAAACTTGGCATGGTCTCATGACATGACACCAACATGTTGCGGTAATTTTTTTGGCCGAATTGGGACAAGCTTTGGTGTATGCTTCTTGCAAACTGGAGCTTCCCTCAAGAAGGCTCGTGGTTACGAGAGGGAACACGTCACCTCTGCGTGCGAAACGACATACGTACACTGCCTTCTCCCACCTTAATTTTTTAACACAGCCAGATTAGACCAAATAGAAGTACCTTGCTAAATTTTGGAATTATTCCGGGTTCGTTTGGCCTTTTTATACATTAATTGAGTTTCTGGGCATTTAATGTGCATAATTCAAATTTGAACTACAAGCATAGGCTCTAGTGCACCAAAGTTGTTTGAAAAATCACATGTGCGTCCTTGGGTGAATTCCTAGGCACCATGCAAGAGATTGGAGTGAAATTCAAACATCTGGGCGTCGTGGCTCGGCCGGAAAGATTGAGAAACTTGGTTTTTTAATTCCTGTAATTCCAAAACACGCCTGAAAATCATGAAACTTGGCATGGTGTCATGACATGGCACGAACATGCTGTGGTGTTTTTTGGCTGAATTGGGACAAGCTTTGGTCTAAGCTTCTGATACGTCTCCAACGTATCTATAATTTTTGATTGCTCCATGCTATATTATCTACTGTTTTGGACATTATTGGGCTTTATTATCCACTTTTATATTATTTTTGGGACTAACCTATTAACCGGAGGCCCAGCCCAGAATTGTTGTTTTTTTGCCTATTTTAGGGTTTCGAAGAAAAGGAATATCAAACGGAGTCCAAACGGAATGAAACCTTCGGGAACGTGATTTTCTCAACAAACAAGACCCGAGAGACTTGGACCCTACGTCAAGACACAAAAGAGGAGGCCACGAGGTAGGGGGCGCGCCCACCCCCACCAGGCGCGCCCTCCACCCTCGTTGGCCCCCTGTTGCTCCACCGACGTACTCCTTCCTCCTATATATACCTATGTACCCCCAAACGATCAGAAACGGAGCCAAAAACCTAATTCCACTGCCGCAACTTTCTGTATCCACGAGATCCCATATTGGGGCCTGTTTCGGAGCTTCGTCGGAGGGGGCATCGATCACGAAGGGCTTCTACATCAACACCATAGCCTCTCCGATGAAGTGTGAGTAGTTTACCTCAGACCTACGGGTCCATAGTTATTAGCTAGATGGCTTCTTCTCTCTTTTTGGATCTCAATACAATGTTATCCCCCTCTCTTGTGGAGAACTATTCGATGTAATCTTCTTTTTGCGGTGTGTTTGTTGAGATCGATGAATTGTGGGTTTATGATCAAGTCTATCTATGAATAATATTTGAATCTTCTCTGAATTCTTTTATGTATGATTGGTTATCTTTGCAAGTCTCTTCGAATTATCAGTTTGGTTTGGCCTACTAGATTGATCTTTCTTGCAATGGGAGAAGTGCTTAGCTTTGGGTTCAATCTTGCGGTGTCATTTCCCAGTGACAGTAGGGGCAGCAAGGCACGTATTGTATTGTTTCCATCGAGGATAACAAGATGGAGTTTTCATCATATTGCATGAGTTTATCCCTCTACATCATGTCATCTTGCTTAAGGCGTTACTCTGTTTTTAACTTAATACTCTAGATGCATGTTGGATAGCGGTCGATGAGTGGAGTAATAGTAGTAGATCTAGGCAGGAGTCGGTCTACTTGTCTCGGACGTGATGCATATATACATGATCATACCTAGATATTCTCAGAACTATGCTCAATTCTTTCAATTGCTCAACAGTAATTTGTTCACCCACCATAGAATACTTATGCTCTCGAGAGAAGCCACTAGTGAAACCTATGGCCCCCGGGTCTATATTTATCATATTAATCTCCTACTACTTAGTTATTTGCTTTGCTTTTTTACTTTGCCTTTATTTTATTTTGCATCTTATCATATCTATCAGATCTCACTCTCGTAAGTGGCCGTGTAGGGATTGACAACCCCTATTCGCGTTGGTTGTGAGGATTTATTTGTTTTGCTCCGGTATGAGGGACTCGCGCGTAGCCTCCTACTCGATTGATACCTTGGTTCTCAAAAACTGAGGGAAATACTTACACTACTTTGCTGCATCATCCCTTCCTCTTTGGGGAAAACCAACGCAGTGCTCAAGAGGTAGCAAGAAGGATTTCTGGCGCCGTTGCCGGGTAGGTCTACGCAAAAGTCAACATACCAAGTACCCATCACATACCCTTATCTCCCGCATTACATTATTTGCCATTTGCCTCTCGTTTTCCTCTCCCCCACTTCACCCTTGCCGTTTTATTCGTCCTCTCTCTCTCTATCCTCCATCTCTTTCTCTATTTGCCTCTTTTTGCCCGTTTGCTTTTTGTTTGCTTGTGTGTTAGTTGCTTGCTTGTGACAGTGGCTCAAGATAATACTAAATTATGTGACTTCACCAATACCAACAACAATGATTTTATTAGAACTCTGATTGCTCCACTTACCGATGCTAAATCTTGTGAAATTAATACTGCTTTGTTGAATCCTGTCATGAAAGATCCGTTTTCTGGCCTTCCTAGTGAAGATGCCGCTACCCATCTAAATAGCTTCGTTGATTTTTGTGACATGCAAAAGAAGAAAGATGTGGATAATGATATTGTTAAATTGAAGTTATTTCCTTTTTCACTTAGAGATCGTGCTAAAGCTTGGTTTTCGTCTTTGCCTAAAAATAGTATTGATTCATGGAATAAGTGCAAAGATGCTTTTATCTCTAAGTATTTTCCTCCCGCTAAGATCATCTCTCTTAGAAACGATATTATGAATTTTAAGCAACTTGATCATGAACATGTTGCACAAGCTTGGGAGAGAATGAAACTAATGATACGTAATTGCCCTACTCATGGTTTAAATTTGTGGATGATTATACAAAAACATTATGCCGGATTGAATTTTGCTTCTAGAAATCTTTTAGATCCGTTTGCGGGAGGCACTTTTATGGAAATCACTTTAGGAGAAGCTACTAAACTCCTACATAATATTATGGCTAATTATTCTCAATGGCATCCTAATAGATCTACTAATAAAAAGGTGCACGCGATAGAAGAAATTAATGTTTTGAGTGGAAAGATGGATGAACTTATGAAATTATTTGCTAATAAGAGTGTTTCTTCTGATCCTAATGATATGCCCTTGTCTACTTTGATTGAGAATAATAATGAATCTATGGATGTGAATTTTGTTGGTAGGAACAATTTTGGTAACAATGCGTATAGAGGAAATTTCAACCCTAGGCCTTATCCCAGTAATCCCTCTAATAATTATGGTAAGTCATACAACAATTCTTATGGAAATTATAAGAAGATGCCCTCTGATTTTGAATCTAATATTAAAGAATTTATTACTTCACAAAAGAATTTCAATGCTTTGATTGAAGAAAAATTGCTTAAGGTTGATGATTTGGCTAGGATCGTTGATAGAATTACTCTTGATGTTGATTCTTTGAAACTTAGATCTATTCCACCTAAGCATGATGTCTATGAGTCTCTCAAATCCATGAGAATTTCTGTTGATGAGTGCAAAGAAAGAACCGCTAGGATGCGTGCTAAGAAAGATGACTTTATAAGAGTGTGTTCTTCTAGTTCCTATGAAAATAAAGATGAAGATCTAAAAGTTATTGATGTGTCCCCTATTAAATCTTTGTTTTTCAATATGAATCTTGATAATGATGGGACTGAATATGATCCACCTTTACCTAGAAGGCGTTCCAAGAATTCGGAATTTTTTGATCTTGATGCTAAAATTGATAAAAGTGGGATTGAAGAAATTAAAACCCTAGACGTTGCTAAACCCACTGTTGTGGCTTTCAAGGAATTTGACTATGAAAGTTGCTCTTTGATTGATTGTATTTCCTTGTTACAATCCATGCTAAATTCTCCTCATGCTTATAGTCAAAATAAAGCGTTTACTAAACATATCGTTGATGCCTTGATGCAATATTATGAAGAAAAACTTGAATTGGAATGTCTATCACTAGAAAGATTTATGATGAGTGGGAACCAACTATTACAATTAAAATTAAAGATCATGAATGCTATGCTTTATGTGATTTGGGTGCTAGTGTTTCCACGATTCCAAAGACTTTGTGTGATTTGTTAGGTTTCCGTGATTTTGATGATTGCTCTTTAAACTTGCACCTTGCGGATTCCACTATTAAGAACCCTATGGGAAGAATTAATGATGTTCTTATTGTTGCAAATAGGAATTATGTACCCATAGATTTTATTGTTCTTGACATAGATTGCAATCCTTCATGTCCTATTATTCTTGGTAGACATTTCCTTAGAACGACTGGTGCAATTATTGATATGAAGGAAGGAAATATTAGATTCCAATTTCCATTAAGGAATGGTGAGGGAGTCCTGGATTAGGGGGTCTCCGTACAGCCGGACTATATCCTTTGGCCGAACTGTTGGACTATGAAGATACAAGATCGAAGACTTCGTCCCGTGTCCGGATGGGACTCTACTTGGCATGGAAGGCAAGCTAGGCAATACGGATATGTATATCTCCTCCTTTGTAACCGACCTTGTGTAACCCTAGCCTCCTCCGGTGCCTATATAAACCAGAGGGTTTTAGTCCGTAGGACAACAGACAATCATACCATAGGCTAGCTTCTAGGGTTTAGCCTCTCTGATCTCATGGTAGATCAACTCTTGTAATACTCATATCATCAAGAACAATCAAGCAGGACGTAGGGTATTACCTCTATCAAGAGGGCCCGAACCTGGGTAAACATCGTGTCCCCTACCTCCTGTTACCATCCGCCTTAGACGCACAGTTCGGGACCCCCTACCCGAGATCCACCGGTTTTGACACTGACATTGGTGCTTTCATTGAGAGTTCCACTGTGTCGTCACCATAAGGCTCGATGGCTCCTTCGATCATCGCTAGCGACGCGGTCCAGGGTGAGGCTTTCCTCCCCGCACAGATCTTCATATTCGGCGGCTTTGCACTGCGGGCCAATTCTCTTGGCCATCTGGAGCAGATTGAGAGCTACGCCCTTGGCCATCAGGTTAGATTTGGAAACTTGAATTACAGGGCCGATATCCGTGGAGACTTGATCTTCGACGGATTCGAGCCCATGCTGGACACGCCACGCAGTCACGACGAGCAAGACATAACGCTACCGTCGGACAGTGTTCGAGAGATCGCACCCGCAGCTACTCCGGCCTTTAATCTGGAGCAAGTCGCGCCATCTGAGAGCGGAGTGATGGACCCCGCCATGGAGGCCGCACCCTCAGCGGCGATAGAGCCGGATACTGACTTCACCCCTTACGAGAGCCGTGTTGCCGAACCACTGGATTCATCTCCGGCCATGGACTCCGAGCCGCTTGTATCCGTGCCCGTCGAGTTCGACTAGGCGCCGATCATGGAGTTCACCTCCGCGGATATCTTTCAACACTCACCTTTTGGACATGTGCTAATTTCATTAAGGTCTCTCTCCTTGTTAGGAGAACCTTGGCCGAACTATGTCCGGCTAGAATGGGATGCGGACGACGAAGAAATTCGCTGCCCACCCACCACCCACTTAGTAGCCACTTTCGACGACTTAACCGACATGCTCGACTTCGGCTCCGGAGACTTCGACGGTATGGACGACGAGGCCGAAGACGAACCAGAACCACCACCCATAGGGCGCAGGACCGCTACTTCATCACATGACGTGTACATGGTGGACACCCCCAACGAAGCCAATGGCGACGAGAAAGCGGAGGATGACCCCTCCAAGAAACAACCCAAGCGCCAACATCAGTGGCGCCGCCCTAAGTCCCGCCATAGCAAAAAACAGCGATAACAATAGTCCACGCGACTCCAGAAAAGATGACAACTGCACCACCCTGGTGGAAGAAAATGATCAAGATGCAATTTGCAAACATAGTACGGACCAAACATCTGAACACGATGACGCTGAAGATAAGCCTCATCAATCCCCGTCTAGGGAAGAAAACAGTCCGGACGAAGATGCACCCATCATCCCGGAAACACACTTGGAGCAAGAGAACCTCCGCAGAAGGCTTACTGCCACAGCGAGAAGCCTGAAGAAACAGAAGCAAAGGCTCAAGGTCGCACAAGATACACTCAACAGCAAGTGGAACAACGTAACAAAGTATGGTAGAAGCTACCGCCCAAATAGCTACCCAAAGCGCAAGCTATTACCGGAATTCGACGATGAAGCCTTAGAGCCCATACATCCGATAAGTGACACGGCCAACCGGCTGGATCCACCACCCTGTGAACGCGATAGAGAGGCTAACTAAGTCACGCATAAGTCAACACACATTCTATGTGAGAACTTGCGTCAAAAATCAGGCGCAACCAGATCTATGGCGCATCCCAATACAGGGGTGCCGCACACCCACTATGTTTCACTGATGAGGTGCTGGATCACGAATTCCCAGAAGGATTCAAACCGGTGAACATAGAGGCGTATGACGAAACCACAGACCCTG
Source organism: Triticum urartu (assembly GCF_003073215.2). Lineage (NCBI taxonomy): Eukaryota > Viridiplantae > Streptophyta > Magnoliopsida > Poales > Poaceae > Triticum > Triticum urartu. Next base: position 176,897,058 of record NC_053026.1, on the reverse strand, counting down.
GAGTCTGAATAGAGGATTTCATCCTCCATATTCATATGGCCCGTGGAGACGATCTCCATGCCATTAAATACTTGCCCCTCAAGCTTAAAGGGCCAGCTAGGCACTGGCTGAAAAGCCTCCCTGAAAACTCAATTGGAAGTTAGGAGGAGCTCGAGGACGCTTTCCGGGCCAATTTTCAAGGGACTTATGTCCGACCTCCAGATGCCGACGATTGAAGCCATATAATCCAACAATCCAGAGAGTCCGCCCGAAAGCTTTGGAATAGGTTCCTCACCAAGAAGAACCAAATAGTCAACTGTCCGGACACTGAAGCCTTAGCAGCTTTCAAACACAGCGTCCGAGACGAATGGCTCGCTAGACACCTCGGTCAAGAAAAACCGAGAACAATGGCAGCCCTAACAAGCCTCATGACCTGCTTTTGTGCGGGCGAGGACAGCTGGTTGGCCCATAGAAGCACCAGCGACCCAAGCACATCCGAAGTAAGGGATGGCAATGGTAAACCACGACGCAACAAAAACAAGCATCGAAATAAAGAAGGTAGTCCAGATAATACGGCGGTAAACGCCGGATTCAGGGGCTCCTGTCCAGGTTAGCGGAAAAAGCCTTTCAAAGGTAGCAGAGAAGGATAATCTGGCCTAAACAAAATTCTTGACAAACTCTGTCAGATTCACGGCACCCCAGATAAACCTGCAAATCATACCCACAGAGAATGTTGGGTCTTCAAGAAGGCCGGTAAGCTAAACGCCGAACACAAAGAGGAAGAAACACCAAGCAAAGACGAGGATGAACCTCACCAGCAAAGCGCCGGAGGACAGAAAAAAGTTCCCACCGGAGGTTAAAACAGTAAACGTGATCCACGTGACAAGGGGGAGAAGCAATCACGCACTCCGATGCACACGCTCCATAGAGCCCATCACCCCTAGGTCCAACCCCTGGTTGGCCTGCCCGGTCACTTTTGATCATAGGGATCATGATACACATATCTGGCGCGAAGGACGGACGTCCATGGTGCTAGACCCAATAATAAATGGGTACCATTTTACAAGGGTCCTCATGGACGGTGGCAATGATCTCAATCTGATATATCAGGACACAGTCCGCAAAATGGGGATAGACCCAACACAAATAAGCCACAATAATACTACCTTCAAGGGAGTAATACCAGGCCAAGAGGCCCACTGTACAGGCTCTCTACTACTAGAGGTGGTATTCGGTTTCCCCGATAACTTCCGAAGCGAAATGTTAACTTTTCACATCGCTCCATTCTGAAGTGATTTTCAAGCACTACTCGGAAGGGCGGCTTTCGCTCATTTTAACGCAATACCGCATTATGCTTTTCTCAAGCTCAAGATGCCCGGTCCACGAGGCGTCATTACAGTCAGCGGAAATACCAACCGTTCCTTACGTAGGGAAGAGGATGCGGCGGCTCCAACAGCCGCACACTAGACGGCCTCACCAACCAGAAAAATAGCAGGTCTTTAAGACCACGGGCATGGTTAGACGAGTCCGGCGTTCCATCACACATGTATGAGATTGGTTTTCAAAGCCCTCATAAAATGATACCAGGGGCTTCCCGCGTGTAATCAGGGCCAACCCGGCTCAGCTAGGCTCCTTTGGAATTCTGATAACTCATTCTTCTTTTCGGCACGACAACTTTCATCTAAGTTCTTTCCTTTTGCAGGTTACAATCGTGCTACACCCATCTAGGACATGGCACAACGGAGACACAAGCGCAGACGTGCAGCAGGGACCCGCCCAAAGGTTTCTTTTTAGATTAAGGCCCTCCGTAAACCATTTTTACTGTCTCTTGTTGCTCACATCCTCCAGATACTACACACAACCAAGAAGGATACCGGCGTTATTGGCATGTGGCCACGCTAGGATTTTGCTCGTACCTGGACACAGGGGGTTTCTTATAAAGGGCATTGTTTAGCCCGGTATATGTTATAAAGACCAAACACCTTAGGGAGTGTTCGGCGTCGCGAGTTTGGCCCTATATTCATCAGCTCCGAATCATGTCTTTGGTCAAATGTTGGGTTTGCCCGGCTCCCACGTTTTGGTACCTTACGTTCCGTTATATCGGCTAAGGTAGCACTGGGAGAACTACTGCGATTGTGCCCTGGTTCATCCGGATGAGCGCCTCAGTAGAGAAAGCCGAAAACTGACTGTCATGATATAGCGAGAGACTGGTCAACCACTCAATGACTAATTGGAATCTTCGGTATTCCTCCGCATTAACGAAGGACCGTTTCCCGATCATGTACGTACGCGCACTGTATTCGGATGAGCGCAGAAGTACCAGGGGCTATATAGTAGCCCCATTGTCAAACTCGTATGGCTAAGTGAAAGTGTTAAAGCTATATAGTCCGATTGCCTCGTTCGCTATGCTGTCACCTCCTTAACGGACCAAGACGTTGGATCAAGTGTGGATATGCATCTTTTGCGAACACCCCCGCATTATATGCGTGGGGGCGGAAGCCGACGACTGCAAACTTTCAGGTTATATACATATATACATAAATGGCCGCACAAGAGGCATCTTAGTACTTTCGGGCAAAAGTATAAATACAACTTTGATTAATTCAGAAAAACATTGTTTGCACAATGGGACTACATATCACTGGAAAATAATATTCTTCGAGCACTTTGCCTCTATCGAACGAGCGCCTTCAAGGACTTCTTCGAAGTAGTGCTCGGCAGCCACTCAGCCTATAGCCGAGCCCTGTGCTGCAACAGTGGTGGCCTCCATCTCTGCCCAGTATGTTTTGACACGGGCAAGGGCCATCCGCGCACCTTCTATGCATGTTGATCTCTTTACAGCATCGATGTGTGGCACAACTTCAAGGAATTGTTTCACTAAGCTAAAGTAGCTACTCGGCCTTGGTCCTTCCGGCCACAGGTGATCCACAACGGACCTCATGGCAAGTCCGGACAACCTATGGAGCTCGGCCCAACCGGTCAATCGCTCATTCAGCAGCAGCGGACGGACTGGAGCGTGAAACTATGACCAGAACAACTTCTCCACTTCGGGACCTTTCTGATCCTTGAAGAATTCGGCGGCATCAGCAGCACTTGCAGCCAAATCCATGTACTCGTCCGCAGAGCTCCATAGCCGGTCTATAGGAGCATACTTCGGATCTCCGAACTTAGTCCGCAACAAGAAGGGCTTCCCAGACACGATATCTGCAGCTTGATTCAGCTCCTCCTTCGTCGCTCTAATTTTGGAGCGGGCTTCCTTGGCAGCCACCCGGGCCTTCTCCAGGTCCGTCGCTTTCGCCCGGTCTTCTTCTTCAAGAAGCTGGTAATGATCAGCAGCATCTTTTAACTCTATAGCCATCTTGGCCATTTTTTCCTTGCCTCGCAATGCGCGGCCTGTTCGGCCCTTAACTCTTCGACCACCTTCAAAGTGGCCACATTACTACTCCTAGATTGCTCCTTGGCTCGGGCAAGCTCCGCCCAAAGGGTCTCCACGGTGGCAGCTCCATCTGCGGTCACAAAATATTAAAGATACTGGCATCATGCTGCTCTTACTATGTGACGATCACCGGAAAAAACACTCACCCTGTGCCTCGTCAAGCCGCTTGTTGACAAGCACGATGTCGGCATCTGCCGCATCCAGTTGCCGCTTTAGTTCGGCAAACCCATCAGTCCGGCTAGTCACCGGAGCTTCAACCACCTGCACATAAAGGCGGTCTGGTTATTACCTGGGCCTATGATCCTTTGTTTGCCACCGTTCTCGATGAAAACCAGAGTCTCAAGGGCTACTATCTGCATGGGCATACCTAGCTTATGCGACACTGTTAAAGGAATACATTATTCCACGTACCTCGAAGCCTTTTAGCAGACTCATAAAAGCTTCGTGCAAACCGCTTTCGGCGGATGATATCCTTTCAATTACCGTACCCTTTAGTGTACGATGCGCTTCTGAGACGACAGCTTGCCCCAGAAGATCCTTCAGCACGACCGACCACACACAGTACGGACCCTTGTTGTCGCTCTCCTCAGGAGCCGAATACTAGGGATGCCGGGCAGCCAAAGGGTTATCCTTTGGCGATATTGGATCCAGAGATACCCTTCACGACGACACTTCAAGGTCGCCCGCCTCTTGATCCGGGGAGTACGGGGGAGGCACTTCGCTCTCCATCATCTCCGGAAGAAGATCCCCCGAAGATGAACTCTGTCAAGAGGGGCTGCGATCCGGACTACAATTTACAAACATCGGTTATTGTCTTTGGAAATAAGGTAGGATATCTTCACTATTAAGTACTTTTTGATTACTTACAGCTCGGTAGAGGGCTGATCCCTGCGCGGACATTGTGCGACAAGAATACCCTCCAAGGTAGGACCCTCTGGCGGAGATTTCTTCTCCCGTTTGGAAACCTTAGTTTCCGGATCTTCAGAGGAAGTCCTCTTACTTCCCCGGGGAGGGAGAATGTCAGATTCTTCCCCTTGGTTATCCTCCCTCGCGGAGGCGCTCATTCCTTCGATTGGAATAGGTAGCGATGGAGGCTCGCTTCCGCCCTCTTTATTCTCCCCTTCATCTTCCTTTGCAGGTACTAGACGAGGTGCTGGCTCGAGCATCTTTTCCAGCACCGGATTGTCCAAGCCTTCAGGAAGGGGGGCCGAACACCGGATCATCTTCGCCTTTGCTATCCAACCCTGGTCAAAGAGCGATTCGTCAGAATAATGTCATGATAAACAAAAGGACAGTATGTTTGGCCAGGGGATTACTTACTTGGGCAGCGGGGCGGTTGCAGCTCAGGCCCACGTCCTCGGTAGTGTCCGGACACTCTATTTGGGGTCCGAATAACGATTTGTACATCTCCTCGTGCGTCATGCCGAGGAAATGCTGAATAGAGCGCGGTCCTTCCGAGTTGAATTCCCACATGCGGAGGGGCCGGCGTTTGCAAGGATGGACTTGACGAACCAGCATAACTTGCATTACCATAACCAGACTGAAATCTCCCTCAAAGAGATCTCGGATACGGCTCTACAGTATTGGCACGTCCTTGGCTGGACCCCAGCTTAGCCCCCTGCTGATCCATGACATCAGTTGTGGTGGGGGGCCGAGCGAAAGGTGGGGGCAGTTACCCATTTGGCACTTCGGGGAGCTGTGATGTAAAACCACTCCCGTTGCCACAGTCCGGACACCTCTGGAAAAGAACCCTTTGGCCATGGAGTGTCAACAATTTTGCTTACTAGAGCACCTCCGCACGCTGCGTACTGCCCCTCAACCATCTTTGGCTTCACATCGAAGGTCTTGAGCCACAGGCCGAAGTGAGGGGTAATGCGGAGGAAGGCCTCACATACGATAATAAATGACGAGATGTGAAGAAAGGAATCCGGGCCAGGTCATGAAAATACAGTCCGTAATAGAACATAAGACCCCTAACAAAGGGATCTAGAGCGAGGCCTAGTCCTCGAAGGAAGTGGGAGACGAACACAACGCTCTCATTGGGTTCGGGAGTAGGGACGACCTGCCCCCGGGCAGGCAGCCTATGCGAAATTTCGGCGGTCAGATATCTGGCCTCCCTCAACTTCTTAATGTCCTCCTCCATGATGGAGGAAGGCATCCACCGGCCTTGAAGGCTGGATCCAGACATGATTGATGGTCTGAAGCGCCTGACCTTAGCTTTGGGTGTTAGAACTCGAGGCGGGGGAAGGATTCGATTGAGCACAGGAAGGAAAAAGAAAAGGCATCGTCCCTTTATAAAGGGGACGAATATCAGGCGTCCTCCTCGTGGCCGTTTGGGACTTGCCTAAGATCTAGGAATCATACCAACAGGAGCGGTTGGGTTACCCACGTTTGTATTGATGAGAATCCCGTGATAAGGGGGACACGATCTTTGCTTTGACAAGACGTGTCCAGAAGCCGCCTCGCGTTATGTGCGGGGCTGGTTAAAGAAAAACGGTTCAAATAATTACCGAGCCGTGGCGTGATGTCATGCTGCCAAAACGCGTCAGCCGATTAGATTTGTGGAAATATTATTCTCCCTACGGTTGTATGTGAAACTTATTTTGCAGGGTCGGACACTATCCATGTATTCAAACTCTTCCGTGGTGTATTCGGAGGAGGAACCCTCCTTGCAATGCCGAAGACAACACTGCGCGTCGGACTCATCGTCATTGAAGCTTGGTTCAGGGGCTACTTAGGGAGTCCTGGATTAGGGGGTCTCCGGACAGCCGGACTATATCCTTTGGCCGGACTGTTGGACTATGAAGATACAAGATCGAAGACTTCGTCCCGTGTCCGGATGGGACTCTACTTGGCGTGGAAGGCAAGCTAGGCAATACGGATATGTATATCTCCTCCTTTGTAACCGACCTTGTGTAACCCTAGCCTCCTCCGGTGCCTATATAAACCGAAGGATTTTAGTCCGTAGGACAACAGACAATCATACCATAGGCTAGCTTCTAGGGTTTAGCCTCTCTGATATCGTGGTAGATCAACTCTTGTAATACTCATATCATCAAGAACAATCAAGCAGGATGTAGGGTATTACCTCTATCAAGAGGGCCCGAACCTGGGTAAACATCGTGTCCCCTGCCTCCTGTTACCATCCGCCTTAGACGCACAGTTCGTGACCCCCTACCCGAGATCCACCGGTTTTGACACCGACAAAAGGCATGGAACACTTTCCAAGAAAGAAAATTAAATTACCTTATGAATCTATTATGAGAGCCACTTACGGATTGCCTACCAAAGATGGCAATACCTAGATCTATCCTTGCTGGTTATGCCTAGCTAGGGGCATTAAACGATAGCGCTTGTTGGAAGGCAACCCAATTTTATTTTTATTCCTTGCTTTTTGCTCCTGTTTAGCAATAAATAATTTATCTAGCCTCGTGTAGCGACTAGACCTCAAACAGTCTGATCTCTGTGCTCTGGTGTCATCCCTGGATCAGTAATGCTGACACCACATAGTACTCGGAGGATTTATAGCAGAGTAGCAATCACACACTTATTACATCGAGTGTCTCAAAAGAGAACTTATTACAATAAATATGGCTTAAGGCCATCTAATAACGATAACAACGGAAGGCTTGGAAGATAAGTGAGCCCATCAACTCCAACGGCATCACTGAGTATAGAACCACGACCTAAAAACTCCTTAATCGTCGTCTGAAAAGTCTGCAACATTAATGTTGCAGCCCGAAACGGGTCAGCACATGGAATATGCTAGCAAGGTAACACATAGAGGATAATGGAATGAAACAGCTATACTATATGCATATTTGGCTGGTGGAAAGCTCTATGGTTACAGTTTTGCGTAAAGCCAATTTTTCCCTACTTCAAAGGAATAAATTTAATTACTATCATGGTGGTTGTTAAACATTGAGAATGGTTGACAGCATTCTCAATCCCAATTAAGCATCATCATTAAACATTACCCAACAAAATTAATTTAGAGTAACATGTTGAGATTCACATGAAAATCCAAGTACTAGATACTCAAGATGTCCATAACCGGGGACACGGCTAACCATGATTAGTTTATTAAACTCTGCAGAGGTTTGCGCACTTTTCCCCACAAGACTCGATCGCCTCCGTTTGGTTTCTCGCACTACATGGTGTTTGAGAAGACGGATGACCGAGACATAGTCTTTCAGAAGCGCTAGCACCTTACGATGGGTAGACCGTACCACCTACATCCCCTACATCTACTTATCTACCACTGTAAGAGTTCGCACAACTTAGTCAACTATGCTAGAGCCCATAATAGCTTGTGGCTGCACACGGAAGTTTCTCGTATGAATAGTCTCATGATCCCTTTGAGCCTGGGTGGCGGTCCAAAGAAAACAGGCAAGTCCTGGAATACCCAGGTGCCTCAATCCACCCAGATGTGTGTTTAAGTTGCCACCTTAGATAAACCATTAATTAACAATCTCACATCTGTCATGGATTTCACTCACCCAATCCACGTCTACTAGCATAGCATGGCATAATAAGCAAACGTAGAAGTAACTCCCAAAGGTTTGAAAATAAACAGGTAATAGGTACTACCTCATCTACTTCCCATCCCACAATTTAATTAGATCCTAATCATGAAATGTGTGAGGATTGATCTAATGCAATAAAACTGGGTAGTAGAAAAGGTATGATCAAAGTGTTACTTGCCTTGCTGATGATCCGCGAAACCTAACGATTCGAAGTAACAGGCAGCGCACTCCGGGTATTCTATCGCAGACAAACAAACAAGCATACAATAAGTACTCATCTAATGCAGAGGTAAAACTCAAATAATAGATCTAACCAGAAGGTTCAACTTAAGAACTCTGGTTGGCAAAAAGAATCAAATCGAACGAAGCAATGAAAGTCAAACGGCGCAAGAAAACAACTTCGTTCTAGTAATCTGGATCTAGGGCAAATTTTACAGTAACAAAAACTTGTGTAAGTTGGTTAAATGGATAGAGGGTTTCGAGACGAAACTCTAGGCGCTTGAATCGCCTGATTCCGATAAACGAGCGAAAAGTTAAACTAAAACGAAAATCAGATCAGGAATCGCGATCAGAAAAATCGCGGATTTAATCCGAGAAAAAGAAAAACGACGAACGGAAATCGAGGCGCGACGAACCTCGGGCGGCGGGATCGTCGGCGGCGGCTCCGGCGGCACGCGCGGATCGAGGTGGGGCTGATGGGCTGGGGCGACTCGGGGCGGCGCTATTTAAAGGCTGCCCCCGGGCGGTGTCCCGCTCGGGTACGGCCCGAAGTCGGTTCGTTTTTTTTAATTATTCCGCTTGGAAGAAAAATAAAAAGAAATACTAAACGGACTCCAAAAATTCCGAAATAAATTTTCACGGGCTTCTAAAATCAAGCCGCACAAGGTGAACATTTATTTGGGCCCTAAATGCAATTTTGAAAAATGCACATTTTCCCTAAATTCAAATAAAACACTGAAAAACTCTGAAATAAAAGCTTATTTGATTTTATTATTAAATCCTCAATATTTCTTTATTTTGGGAAAGTCATTTTATTCCCTCTCTCATATTTTTGTAATAGAAATAATTGATGATAAAATAAATAAAATCAAATGATCCTATTCTCAAAATTTGAGAAAACTCAAATATGAAAATAACGAAATCCCCAACTCTCTTCGTGGGTCATTGAGTTGCGTAGAATTTCTAGGATCAACCAAAATGCAAAAATAAAATATGATATGCATGATGCTCTAATGTATAACATTCCAAATTGAAAATTTGGGATGTTACACCTCTGTTTTGGTTGTTTTTTTTGTTTAATTAGTGTTTGTGCCAAGTAGAACCGTTGGGAAGACTTGGGAAAAGTCTTGTTACACTTGCTGTAAAAAACAGAAACTTTAGCGCTCACGATAACTACTACCATTTTTAATTGAAAAGTGCTATTTAGTTAATTCTTTTAAAGATGATTAATAGATAAATTCCTCACATCCAGCAGTTTATTTTAGAATTTTTGGGGTTCCAGATCTTGTGCTAAGCTACAGATTACTACAAACTGTTCTGTTTTTGACAGATTCTATTTTTCGTGTGTTGTTTGCTTATTTTGATGAATCTATGGCTAGTAAAATAGTTTATAAACCATAGAGAAGTTGGAATATAGTAGGTATAACACCAATATAAATAAAGAATGAGTTCATTACATTACCTTGAAGTGGTCTTTTGTTTTCTTTCGCTAACGGAGCTCACGAGATTTTCTACTTTAAGTTTTGTGTTGTGAAGTTTTCAAGTTTTGGGTAAAGATTTGATGGATTATGGAACAAGAAGTGGCAAGAGCCTAAGCTTGGGGATGCCCATGGCACCCCCAAGATAATCTAAGGACACCTAAAAGCCAAAGCTTGGGGATGCCCCGGAAGGCATCCCCTCTTTCGTCTACTTCTATCGGTAACTTTACTTGGAGCTATATTTTTATTCGCCACATGATATGTGTTTTTTTTGGAGCGTCTTGTATGATTTGAGTCTTTATTTGTTAGTTTACCACAATCATCCTTGCTGCACACACCTTTTGAGAGAGCCATCTTGATTTGAAATTTGTTAGAATACTTTATGTGCTTCGCTTATATCTTTTGAGTTATATAGTTTTGCTCTAGTGCTTCACTTATATCTTTTAGAGCACGGTGGTGGATTTGTTTTATAGAAACTATTGATCTCTCGTGCTTCACTTAGATTATTTTGAGAGTCTTAAATAGCATGGTAATTTGCTTAAAATCCTAATATGCTTGGTACGCAAGATTAATAATAAAACTTTCTTATGAGTGTGTTGAATACTATGAGAAGTTTGATGCTTGATAATTGTTTTGAGATATGAAGATGGTGATATTAAAGTTTTGCTAGTTGAGTAGTTGTCAATTTGAAGAATACTTGTGTTAAAGTTTGTGATTCCCGTAGCATGCACGTATGGTGAACCGTTATGTGATGAAGTGGGAGCATGATTTATTTTTTGATTGTCTTCCTTATGAGTGGCGGTCGGGGACGAGCGATGGTATTTTCCTACCAATCTATCCCCCTAGGAGCATGCGTGTAATACTTTGCTTTGATAACTTGTAGATTTTTGCAATAAGTATATGAGTTCTTTATGACTAATGTTGAGTCCATGGATTATACGCACTCTCACCCTTCCACCTTTGCTAGCCTCTCTAATACCGCACACTTTTCGCCGGTATCATACACCCACCATATACCTTCCTCAAAACAGCCACCATACCTACCTATTATGGCATTTCCATAGCCATTCCGACATATATTTCCATGAAACTTTCCACCGTTCTTTTTATTATGACACACTCCATCATTGTCATATTGCTTAGCATGATCGTGTAGTTGAGATCGTATTTGGGGCAAATCCACCATTCATAATTCTCTCATACGTGTCACTCTTGATTCATTGCATATCCCGATACACCGCCGGAGGCATTCATATAGAGTCATATTTTGTTCTAAGAATCGACTTGTAATTCTTGAGTTGTAAGAAAAATAAAAGTGTGATGATCATCATTATTAGAGCATTGTCCCAGTGAGGAAAGGATGATGGAGACTATGATTCCCCCACAAGTCGGGATGAGACTCCGGACGAAAAAGAAAGAAAGAAAAGAGGCCATAAAAAAGAGAAACGCCCAAATAAAAAAATGAGAGAAAAAGAGAGAAGGGACAATGTTACTATCCTTTTACCACACTTGTGCTTCAAAGTAGCACCATGATATGCATAGTAGAGAGTCTATCATGTTATCACTTTCATATACTAGTGGGAATTTTCATTATAGAACTTGGCTTGTATATTCCAATGATGGGCTTCCTCAAATCGCCTAGGTCTTCATGAGCAAGCAAGTTGGATGCACACCCACTTAGTTTCTTTTTGAGCTTTCATATACTTATAGCTCTAGTGCATCCGTTGCATGGAAATCCCTACTCACTCACATTGATATCTATTGACGGGCATCTCCATAGCCCGTTGATACGCCTAGTTGATGTGAGACTATCTTCCCCTTTTTGTCTTCTCCTCAACCACCGTTCTATTCCACCTATAGTGCTATGTCCATGGCTCACGCTCATGTATTGCGTGAAAATTGAAAAAGTTTTGAGAATGTCAAAAGTATGAAACAATTGCTTGGTTTGTCATCGGGGTTGTGCATGATTTAAATATTTTGTGTGGTGAAGATGGAGCATAGCCAGACTATATGATTTTGTAGGGATAACTTTCTTTGGCCATGTACTTTTGAGAATACATAATTGCTTTGTTAGTATGCTTGAAGTATTATTATTTTTATGTCAATATTAAACTTTTGTCTTGAATCTTTCGGATCTGAATATTCATACCACAATTAAGAAGAATTACATTAAAAATTATGCCAAGTAGCACTCCGCATCAAAAATTCTGTTTTTATCATTTACCTACTCGAGGACGAGCATGAATTAAGCTTGGGGATGCTTGATACATCTCCAACGTATCTATAATTTTTGATTGCACCATGTTATATTATCTACTGTTTTGGACATTATTGGGCTTTATTATCCACTTTTATATTATTTTTGGGACTAACCTATTAACCGGAGGCCCAACCCAGAATTAATGTTTTTGCCTGTTTTAGGGTTTCAAAGAAAAGGAATATCAAACGGGGTCCAAACGGAATGAAACCTTCGTGAACATGATTTTCTCAACAAACAAGACCCGGGAGACTTGGACCCTACGTCAAGACACAAAAGAGGAGGCCACGAGGTAGGGGGGCGCCAACCCCCACCAGGCGCGCCGTCTACCCTCGTGGGCCCCCTGTTGCTCCACCGATGTACTCCTTCCTCCTATATATACCTACGTACCCCCAAACGACCAGAAACGGAGCCAAAAACCTAATTACACCGCCGCAACTTTATGTATCCACGAGATCCCATCTTGGGGCCTGTTCCGGAGCTCCGCCGGAGGGGGCATCGATCACGGAGGGCTTCTACATCAACACCATAGCCTCTCCGATGAAGTGTGAGTAGTTTACCTCAGACCTACGGGTCCATAGTTATTAGCTAGATGGATTATTCTCTCTTTTTGGATCTCAATACAATGTTCTCCCCCTCTCTTGTGGAGAACTATTCCATGTAATCTTCTTTTTGTGGTGTGTTTGTTGAGACCGATGAATTGTGGGTTTATGATCAAGTCTATCTATGAATAATATTTGAATCTTCTCTGAATTCTTTTATGTATGATTGGTTATCTTTGTAAGTCTCTTTGAATTATTAGTTTGGTTTGGCCTACTAGATTGATCTTTCTTGCAATGGGAGAAGTGCTTAGCTTTGGGTTCAATCTTGAAGTGTCCTTTCCCAGTGACAGTAGGGGCAGCAAGGCACGTATTGTATTTTTGCCATCGAGGATAACAAGATGGGGTTTTCATCATATTGCATGAGTTTATCCCTCTACATCATGTCATCTTGCTTAAGGCGTTACTCTGTTTTTAACTTAATACTCTAGATGCATGCTAGATAGCGGTCGATGAGTGGAGTAATAGTAGTAGATGCAGGCAGGAGTCGGTCTACTTGTCTCGGACGTGATGCCTATATACATGATCATACCTAGATATTCTCATAACTATGCTCAATTCTGTCAATTGCTCAACAGTAATTTGTTCACCCACCGTAGAATACTTATGCTCTCGAGAGAAGCCACTAGTGAAACCTATGGCCCCGGGGTCTATCTTTATCATATTAATCTCCTACTACTTAATTAGTTATTTCCTTTGCTTTTTACTTTGCCTTTATTTTACTTTACATCTTTATCACAAAAATACCAAAAATATTATCTTATCATATCTATCAGATCTCACTCTCGTAAGTGGCCGTGTAGGGATTGACAACACCTATTCGCGTTGGTTGCGAGGATTTATTTGTTTTGTGCAGGTACGAGGGACTCGCGCATAGCCTCCTATTGGATTGATACCTTGGTTCTCAAAAACTAAGGGAAATACTTACGCTACTTTGCTGCATCATCCCTTCCTCTTCGGGGAAAACCAACATAGTGCTCAAGAGGTAGCAGCTTCTTGCAAACCGGATCTTCTCTCAAGAAGGCTCGTGGTTCCGAGAGGGAACGTGTCACCTCCGTGTGCGAAACGACATACGTACACTGCCTTCTCCCGCCTTAATTATTTTACACAGCCAGATTAGACCAAATAGAAGTACTGTGCTAAATTTTGGAATTATTCCAGGCTCGTTTCGCCTTTTTATACATTAATTGAGTTTCTGGGCATTTAATGTGCATAATTCAAATTTTAACTACAAGCAAAGCCTCCAGTGCACCAAAGTTGTTTGAAAAATCACATGTGTGTCCTTGGGTGAATTTCTAGGTCCCATGCAATAGATTGGAGTGAAATTCAAACATCTGGGCGTCGTGGCTCGGACAAAAAGATTGAGAAACTTGTTTTTTTAATTCCTGTAATTCCAAAACACGCCTGGAAATCATGAAACTTGGCATGGTGTCATGACATGTTACCAACATGCTGCGGTAATTGTTTTGGCCGAATTGGGACAAGCTTTGTTGCAAGCTTCTTGCAAACCGGATCTTCCCTCAAGAACGCTCGTGGTTCCGAGAGGGAACGTGTCACCTCCGTGTGCGAAACGACATACATACACTGCCTTCTCCCGCCTTAATTTTTTTACACAGCCAGATTAGACCAAATAGAAGTACCTTCCTAAATTTTGGAATTATTCTGGGATCATTTTGCCTTTTTATACAATAATTGAGTTTTTGGGTATTTAATGTGCATAATTCAAATTTGAACTACAAGCACAGCCTCCAGTGCACCAAAGTTGTTTGAAAAAATCACATGTGTGTCCTTGGGTGAATTTCTAGGTCCCATGCAAGAGATTGGAGTGAAATTCGAACATCTGGGCGTCGTGGCTCGGTCAGAAAGATTGAGAAACTTGGTTTTTTAATTCCTTTATTTCCAAAACACGCCTGAAAATCATGAAAGTTGGCATGGTGTCATGACATGGCACCAACATGTTGCGGTAATTTTTTTGGCCGAATTGGGACAAGCTTTGGTGTAAGCTTCTTGCAAACCGGAGCTTCCCTCAAGAAGGCTCGTGGTTCCGAGAGGGAACGTGTCACCTCCGTGTGCGAAACGAGATACGTACATTGCCTTCTCCCACCTTAATTTTTTTACACACCCAGATTAGACCAAATAGAAGTACCGTGCTAAATTTTGGAATTATGCCGGGTTCGTTTGGCCTTTTTTGTACATTAATTGAGTTTTTGGGCATTTAATGTGCATAATTCAAATTTGAACTACAAGCACATGCTCCAGTGCACCAAAGTTGTTTGCAAAATCACATGTGTGTCCTTGGGTGATTTTCTAGGTGCCATGCAAGAGATGTGAGTGAAATTCAAACATCTCGGCATCGTGGCTTGGCCGAAAAGATTGAGAAACTTGGTTTTTTAATTCCTGTAATTCCCAAAACACCTGAAAATCATGAAACTTGGCATGGTCTTATGACATGGCACCAACATGTTGTGGTAATTTTTCTGTCCGATTTGCGAAGGCGCACACATTAACAATCAACAAAGTCATTTTGGAACAAGTGATGGCACATTACAAATCGGAAACACAAGTATTATTGAAACCGTGGGCATTCGACATACCAATTACGTGCGGCCACGCTTCCCCTTTTTTAATTGGTTAGGAGGTGCCATGCAGGGTAGTTATTTGAGTACGGGAGGCGTGCGATCAGACCCCTGCGCTTGCTCATCGGGAGGAGAGCCCTTTTGACCGCTACCCGCCGCGCACCTCCCTCCCAACGTCTCCATTAATGGCGCCTGAGCACCTGTTCTATGGAGTGGCTATATGTCTCACTGGACTGAGATTTAAGAGAGAAAAATGAAAATCCAAAAAGAAAGTTTTGCATGGATCTTGATGTAAGATCCGACAGGCCTATATAGCATCGACTGCGACTTATAGCAAGCATGATGAATATAAGGACGATGACATTGGATAATAATTGTCTTACATATTTATAAACATAATTAAAAAAAGCCACATGCGGCAACGCCTGATATACACAAGGGGAAAAGAAGAAGGAAGACAACTAGCCTCTACGGCGGGCGGCGACGAGCTCTTTCTTGTCCTCAAGATACTGGTTGAGAGCATCCATGGATTCCTCCACCCGCCTTCTGCGCTCGATGCGCAGCATGGCATTCTCGTCCATAAGTTTCTCGATGATGACTCCGGTCCTCTTCAACAAGGAAGTGCTCTGCTCCTACTGCTCCGCACTTCCGACGATCTTCACCCTCACCAGGTCGCGCTCGGCCCAGAGCTTCGCATTGCTCTCATTTAGTTGCCGGATGTCACAGCCCTAGAACACCTGAGTGTAATAGTTGCATCAGTGAGCATGCATCATGTTTAAATTCAAGAAACTTAAATTGAGGAAAGTGAAAGCCTCATAAATCAATTTAAAAGAGGGGCAAGAACCCTTTAAATTGCATTCATTGTTTCCAAAATGCCTTCATAAATGTTTGATAATTTTGGCAAGGCCTTGAGACCAAACCAAAAATAGTGAACATTTTTGTGGAATATTTTGGGCACTGAATTTAAATCACTATTCTTTTTGAATTTGGAAATAAATGCAATTTAAAGGGTTCTTGCCCTTCTTTTAAATTGATTTATGAGGCTTTCACTTTCCTCAATTTAAGTTTCTTGAATTTAAACATGATGCATGCTCACTGATGCAACTATTACACTCAGGTGTTCTAGGGCTGTGACACCGGATGACGTCAGTAGACTGTTCAAACGAAGCTTGCAGGTCATCCTGCAACCTTGCCCACCTGGAGATCTGATCCATCTGCCTAAGGATGAGGGAACGCATGCGCCTGTAAGAGTCCTCGCCTACCCGCGAGGCATTTTCCCAGGTCGCTGCAGCAAGGGAGGACATCTCTGCTGCATTCGCGGCGCGGTGGGACATCTCTTCTGCTTCCGCGGTGCGGCCGGACCAGTCTGCTGCATCGACGGTGCGGCGTGTCCACCGTGCTGCTTCAGCAGCGCAGGGGGACCTCTCTACTACTACGGCCGTGCGGCGGGACATGTTGGCTGCTTTCGCGGCGAGGCGGGACATCTCTCGTGCTCCCGCTTCCAGGCTCGCCTCTCCCTGGTGGCAATCTCTCGACCCAGAACTCACCCTGGCCATGGCGGACGCAAGGGAACGATGATGAATGACTTGTTTGTTTTTGAATTTTTGTGGATGAGGAGTTGAGAAGGAATGTGCAATCATCTTGGAGTAGTAGTATTTATAACCGCGTAGTAATACGCTCCTAAGGGGGAAACTGTTTAGGTTTTTATCGGCGTGAACAGGTTCACAATTTGGAATGTGACGGGACACATGCTCAAAATTTACTGACGATTATACATGTGGCACTATTCCTGGAAGGCGTAACATGGGCATGTACGCCTTCTCTGCCGCGCATGTGGCGTTTGCACCATAGGGTACACCGCAATAGGCAATGCCAGCGCACGTCTTGTTCCAACAACCGTGCGCGCTCGTTATTACCATCGCGCACGCTCTTTTAATTAGAATGGGTGTGCCCGTCTAGCGCACACATGTTGATCTATCTAACTGTTTTAGTTTGTTGTGGCTAATTGCAAACAGTTCATCCATGTGAAGTGTATGCCATCAATCGCAGACACTTTGATCTGGCTTACCCATTTCTGTTCTATTGCCTAATCGCAAATAGTTAATCCTTCTGAAGCGTATGCCCTTAATCACACACACCTTGATCTGGCTGACCGTTTCTTTTGTGTTGCCTAATCACAAACAGTTCATCCGAGTGAACCATATGTTGTATATCGCACACACCTTCATATAGCTGCTCGTTTCTTTTGTGTTGCCTAATCACAAACAGTTCATCCGAGTGAACCATATGCTCTGAATCGCACATGCCTTCATCAGACCGCCCGTTTCTTTTGTTCGGCCTCATCGCAAACAGTTCATTGGAGTGAACCGTATTCCCTGGACTGCACACACAACTAAAATCTGAACCGTGTTTGATGCATCCTCCATTGCCAATATATTGCACCTTTTTTGATGGTTTTTTACATCCCGTTTGTGATTGATGCATCGCCCACAATTTCGTGAAAGGGTCTCTAATCGTAGTGTCGCATTAGCAGCATCATGCAATAGTGTTAGTGATCTATCATTGTAATCGTGTGCAAGTTATATAAAAAAGTTTAGTTTGAGTTTTTGCTTTGTTTACTTTCATGTTGCAAATAAAGAAAAGAAATAAGAAAGAAAGAAAGAAAAAGAGAAAGGAAATAAATAAAAGGAAAGAAATAACGCAATGAGATTATATACTAATCCTATGATAGGTGATAGCACCACATAAGGAAAAGTATAAGTAGGAAATTTTATTAGAGATTGACAAACATAGCATTAGTCAATGATGCAACTCATGAAAGAAATAATAAGGAAAGAGAAGATTCACATATAAATATACTATCCTAGAAATCTTTTGTGATTGGGAGCCCTCATCAAAATATTATATGCCAAAATTGTTGACATTGGACAAGGAAGACAACTTAATGGTTTATGTTTGTTTATATTCACATAGAAGTCATATTGTCATAGATCCTTCAACATGTGGTGCTTGCCCCTATCTTTGCTAGCCAAATATTCCGCACTAAGTAGAGATACTACTTGTGCATCCAAAAACCCTTAAACCCAAACCTTTTTCGAGTGTCCACCATACCTACCTAGGGATTGAGAAAGATCCCTCAAGTAAGTTGTCATCGGTGCAAAAAGGCAATAAAAATTGCTTCTAAAAGTGTGAGATCATTTAGTGTAAGAGAAAATTGAGCATTTTACGAACTTGGATGACAAAGAATAAAAGCGACAGAATGCATAATAAAGGCTGTCATATAAAGGCGCAATAGAACTGTCGGGTTTGTGGAACGACATATGCCAAAGGATAGCTAATCATGGAGAGGGACAAGAGTACGGCGCTGGTAATCCGGACAGGTGTAGGACCCGGCCGTCAGTCTCTCTAGACGTCGGCTTATCCGCCAGTTGCTGGGGCCCGCTGCTTGGTGGGTCCTGCCGGCTGTCGTGTACTCGGCCGACAGGCCATGCCCTCCGCTTGCGGGTCTGGTTGATCACTCCGTATTGTAGCCTTTCTACTAATGATGGATGCTTTGTCTGGGGAAGCGTGGCTACAGTACCTCCGCCTGGTGGGCGTTCACTGTAGCCATTCCCCGTCTCTTCTGGTTAATGACACACAGACTTTGAGGAGGGGAGGGGCCGCCTGCTAGGAGGCGGACGGCTCCCATTGCTGCCTGCTAGGGTTTCGCCGCCTTCTGGGGCTTGCCGATAGGTAGGGCCCACCGCCTGCAGGCCGTACCGATAGGCCGTCCTGGGAGCGTAGCTCCCAAGGTAGTAGGTGACGTCAAGGGCAGCGTGGCTATAGTACCCCGCTGGATTGGGGTCGTCCGCCAGGTACGCTCGTACTGTAGCCGCACTCAGCCCAGGATTCGGTGGTGGCGGGTTGCACTGTAGCCATGCCATGTCCCGTCGCGGTTATGTGGGTGCAGACTTTGAGGGGACGAGGGGCCGCGTGCTGGAAGCCGACCGCCTCGTAGCCGCCTTCTAGTATTCTTCCGCCTTCTAGCAGTCGGCCGCTTGGACCAGCCGGCCCAAGGAGGCAGTCGTTTGTCCAGGAGATGTGAGGGGTGCAGTCGGCCCCGATGTCTTGAAATACCAAGGGGCCGATGAGGCTACCCGTGGTCATTTACTCCGACTGTAGTCCCCGAAGCTGGTGGGGGTGTCGTGGCTGAAAAAGTGAGGAGCCCCAGCAGCTTCCTACTCTGAGTTGTCTGGTCAATTTGCTTTGTCCGTCTTCTTGAGGCGCCGATAGCTAGGAGCCGGCCATGACCAGGCTGGCTGCCTGGTGAATTCGAAACATCATGGTGGGGGTCGAGTGGCACGCTTGCCGGGTGATAGGCTTAACGCTCATTGCTTTCCCGCCATGCGGCACCAGCAGGCTGGGCCGGCCTGCCATCCCACACGCGCGACGGGACGTCGCCGCAGGCCGGGGCCCGCCACTACAAGGCCTCGGCACACGAGTGGATCCGCTGCGGCTGAGGCGAGTGGTTGCACTTCCGCATGCAGTTAATGCACGCTTTTACCGCGCGATAAATGTGGGGTCGTGGGGAAGTGGGCGCAGTTAATCCCACGACCCCCCACATCATGCCCCCTCGGCTCCGCCGCCAGGGGGCTATAAGTAGGGGGAGGAGGGGCGGCAGAACGGATGCGCACCCTCCTCTCCCGTTGCTGCCTTTATCCTTCCTCTCCTTATTGCTGCCGTCGCGCCCCTTCCTCTAGCCGACGTGCTGCAGCAGTTCGCCGTCGCCGGGCCCCCTCGTTTGGAAGCTTCCTTCCTCCACCGCGGGCTTGCCCACTTGTCGCCGCGGTGCGCCTCCGTCCAGCATCCACACTTATGGCGCGCGAATGGGACAACGACTGGGACGGCTCCAACATTCATGAAGATCACCTCACCTTCCTTCACCAGACGCGTCGGCTGCCTCATGAGGCACGAGTGAAGGCGCGTGTTCCTCCGGAGGTGGAGATCTCGCCAGTGCCGGAGGACGGCGAACGTGTCGTCTTCCGGTCACACTTTCTTCGCGGCTTCGACCTGCCGACGAGCAGCTTCTTCGGCTCTTTTCTTTCTTTCTACAAAGTCTAGCCTCACCACCTCACACGGAACACGATGGTGTTGGTGGCCACCTTCGTCACTCTTTGGGAAGGCTACCTCGGCATACTCCCCACCCTTGAGCTCGGGGGGGGGGGGGGTTCTACCTCAAGCTGGGTACCGCAGAGCCTGCATCGCAGTGCACCCCTCGGGGACAGGGGTCCGCTTCCGGCTTTCTCTCTCTCTCTCTCTCTCTCTCCTGCAGTCGGCCAACCTGTGGTAGAAATCCTACTTTTACGTCAAGAACGTCCACCCAATGGAGGACTACATCAACCTGTCGGCTTATACAGCTGGGCCACCGGCCGAGCCTCGCACCAATTGGCAATTTCGGCCGAAGACCCTGTCGGCCACCTCCTCCGCTGCTCTCACCCGACTTCAGGTGATGACGGATCTGCTGACCGCCTTTGTGGCTCGACGAGTGCTTCCCCTCCAGTCCCGGCCCCACATTATCTGCCGTATGAGCGGGCACCAGGATCCATGCCGGATGAGCACCAAGGAGATGCTGGACGTGGACGCCATCCGGCTGGTAAACTACTTCTCCAACTGCAAGCTCTCGGAGAAGGAGTGGCGGTTTGGCAAGCCGTCGTCCAGTCGCGCACACCCTCCGCCTGCAGTGAGTCTTTTGATTATTTTCCCTTCATTTGTCCGTGTTCCTCTTCTGTCGCCTGACCAGTCAGCCATGGTGCAGATCCTCTCGACCCAGTCGGCCGCCGACGCCCTGGAGCCAGGCCGTCAATACCAGCCGAACCGGGCGGTGAGCGACGTGGACAACCCCGACTTGGGGGCGGCCGCCATGGAAGATGACGACGCCACAGGCGGTGGTAGTGGTGTAACAGGAGGCTCCTCAACAAGCGGCCTTGAGGAATGGCCGGATGATGACGAGGAGGACAACGAGCCGCGCCGTTCTCACGGCACCGGCAAGGCGAGCGCGAGCTCTTCGGCCGCGCTGACTACAGTAGGATGCGCGCCGAAGCGCTGACCCGACGCCGGGCTATACGGCAATCGGCCCAAGAAGCCCAAGTCTTCGGTTGCCACGACCAGGCGGCAGGAGGCCGCCACGAAGGCGGCCCAACTCCAGGGGGCTCCAAAGCAACACTCTGTGGTGTCTACATAAGTATTTTAACCTTTCCGTTGTTGCTTTGCATTTGCTTTTCTTATTTTCTTGCAAAATTTTTTCTTAATTCTTCTTGTTTGGTATGAACAGGGCCCCTCTCTCTTTCTCGAGCGGGCCCTGTCCGCTTCGGTGATTGGGGCGGCAGGCACCTCCGCGGAACCCCGCCGCATGGACCCGCTTGCCGACCTCCAGGAGGCGACAAAGAGGAACACGTGGGAGGCGCGCGAGGAGTGGGAACAGGCGGAGAAGGAGAAGGCGGAGGCAACCAAGGCGAAGGTGGCCAAGGCGGCACAGGTAGAGGCTGATGCCGCCACCAAGACCCAAGCCAATGCGGCGGCCAGGGCGCAGGCGGACGCAGCCGCCAAGGCATAGGCGGAGGAGAAGTCCCGCTGCCGGACTATAGAGCTCGTCATCCCGCTGCGTGCGGAGCCACCGGCGCAGGAGGACCAGGCACCGACTGGAGGGGTTGGGGGCGACCAGCCGGCCCTGGAGAGGAAGGGCGGAGGCCCCATTGTCTTGGGGGCAGAGGTGCCCCCGCATACGCCGACTGCCGACACCTAGAGCAGTCGGCCAGACGCACCGCTGGTGCCACTAGTCGGTGGCGAGTTGGTGGGGGGTCTGACCCCCACGGTCCGGACTCTAGTGCATCATCATGCGGAGAAGGCGGCCTCGGCGCCACGGCCACTGGAGATAGGGGCTGCCAGCTCATCAGCCCCTGATGCCGAGGCTACTAGCACCGTCCCTCCGGAGTGGACGCGTGGAGGTGGGACGGGTATTCTAAACACGGCCGCGCAGGACGTCCAGGCCCGGTTCCAGGCCCAAGGCGCCGCCCTCCAGCAAAACACGTAGACGTTCTTGGCGACCCGGACGGCCGTCCGGGTATGTTTCTTGCTTCTTGTTTTTTATTCCTGTAATCTCTCGTGGAGGCGCGCCAGGGCACCCACTGGTTGTAGCCCCCGAGTTCTGGGGGCCGGCTGCTGAGCAGACGGCTCGAAACTTAAAGATAAGTTCTGAGTGCTGACTTGTTTTCTCTTCTGTTGTCTTTGTTGCGGGATTACCACAACATCCACGTAGCCGCCTTCAACTCCCATGTCTAGGAGCTGGCCAAGCGGAACACTGACTTGGCAGAGAGCCAGAGTAAAAACTCCGTCTTCTCTTTTGTGGGGGCATGTCAGTGCACCCGCAGGATGTAGCCCCCAAGATTCGTGCCGACTGCTGAGCAGTCGGGTCGGATCTCCCGGCAACTAGTTGTCTTGTTTGTTGATTGTTGACGTATTTTCTTTCTTATCTCTGCAGGGGTAGACACCAACCTGCAGCAGCTCCTGGGAGAGGCCCAGACCGACCTGCGCACCAAGGAGGAGGAGCGCAGCAAGGCGGCCCAGGAGTGCGACCGCCTGACCAAGGAGTTGGCGGACCAGGCGGAGCGACACAAGGCGGAGCTCCAAAAGCTGAAGGAGGCGAAAGAATCCTTTACAACCGAGTTCGAGACTCATCGCTCGCACTGGTCTGAGAAGGAAAAAATTCTCGCCGATGGCTACGGCGAGATCAAGGACATGATCGACGGTAAGTCCCTTTTTCCCTTTGAAGTGCCGCCAACTATGGCAGGAGTTGGCTTTCGACTTTTGATTTTTGATCTTTTTCTTGCGCAGAGTTCTTCCCCGGCTACGCCGTCACCGTGAGCCAGGCCATTGGGGCACGGCGCGAGCGGCATAGGAGGGTTGGAGCGGAGATTCCGTCCAACGCGCCTCGAAACCTCAACGAGTAGCTTCTCGCCGTCAGGACACGTCTCCAGCCGGCCCATTGCATGCTCCATCGCCTTCAGCACGCTGGGTCCCAAGTGCTGACCGCCCTCTGGCCGAACGCCCAAGTGCCGTGCACTCCTAGTCGGACTGCCGACTGGCTGGAGGTAGCAGTCGGCCGCTTCGAGGCTTGGAAGGGCGTTGCAGCTCGGGCGGGTGCGCGGACGGCCTTGGAGTTTGTCAAGGCATGGTACCCTGGGATGAATCTGGACCAGCTGGCCACTTTATGGGCTGAAACCAGAATGGAGCTGGTGGCGGTGGACCGCGAGCTTTCTCAGCGCGCGGCGGCGCTTGCCGAGTACGCCGACACCAATGTCTTCGTCCCCGAGATGGATGAGCGGGGCGCTGCAGTGCCGCCCGACTGGTTCGGACTGAACTCGAACGATGAGGACGACTCAGCGCAGGAGATCACCTCCAGCAACGAGGGCGAAGATGAGGAGGGCGAGCATGGCGAAGACGACGTGCCGGAGGATGGAGCGGGCGGCCAGCCTCAGCCCGATCGAGCCTCAAGCAACGAGCCGCGTGCGACCGCTGCTGACGCTGACCAGGCTGAGACTCACCAGTCGGCCACTCCACCAGTCGGCGCCACTACCTCCACCAGCCTGCCAGACCCGCCTGCTGCTCCTCTCGCCTAGGTGCCAGTTTTATCTTATTTTTCCTGCTTTTGTAATCTTTCGAACAAGCTTGTTAAATTGGCGTAGTTCCATCCGCTGGGGGTGTATTCAAACTTTATTGAATTCTGGTTGTGAGCCTTGCTCTTAAATTAATTATTGCAGAAAATGTGTGCTTTGCCAGGTTCTACACTGTCTTGCTTCATTGTTCTATTTTGGCCTTTTTTTCCTTTGATGTCTTCCCTTTGGCTGCCGCCTTGCTAGCCGAACAGCCGCTCTGCGGCCTGTGGCTGGGTCAGGGACTTGGCAGTTTTTTGGGATAAACAAGTACTTTGGCCGCCTAAAATGTACCAATTCAAATGAGAAGTCGGACGGCCGGTTGCTCAGCAGCCGGACGGTGAGGTAAGGAGTCGGCTTGTCCTATGCCGATTTTTTCCTTGGTCTTTTTTCGTGTGGACATCTTTTCCCGCCTTTAGCTCTTGCCAGCCGGATAGTCGCTCTGCGAGCTGCGGCTTATGGCAAGAGAGGGCTTAGATGTCGGCACACTATTTGTCCAACCGCGGGTCTTAGGAAAAGGCGGCAAGCCCCCGGACCGACTGGTCAGGCCCGGTGCCAGGCAGAAGAAAGAAAAAGAATAACGCATTCATAGGAATAATCTTATCATATAGATAAAAAGGGTAGCCCCTGAGTGCTCCTCGAGGGACCCGATGTCTTTGCTCTTAATACAAAAGGTAGTGTGGTACATACTGCATTAACTGTAAAATCTTCGAGGGAGATTTGTGTTTCATGGGCACTCTGTCTCCTTGCTGGAATCGTCCCTCTTGCGTGCCCTAGGCTTCTACGTGTCGATGAGGTAGTAGGAGTCGTTGCCCAAAGATTTGCTGATGACAAAAGGGCCCACCCATGGGGCCGAGAGCTTGTGCTGGCCGACTATTCGCTGGATAAGTCGGAGCACAAGGTCTCCCTCTGGGAAAGATCGAGGCCTGACCTTTCGGCTGTGATAGCGGCGCAAGCCCTGCTGGTAGATGGCGGACCGGCTGAGTGCTAACAGCCGGCCTTCTTCCAGCAGGTCGGCGCCGTCTTCTCGTGCTTCCTTTGCTTCCACCTTCGTGTACATGGTGATAAGAGGTGAGTCAAACTCAATGTCAGTTGGGATGACGGCCTTGGCCCCGTACACAAGGAAGAAAGGAGTGAAGCTGGTTGATTTGTTCGGCATGGTCCAGAGACTCCAAAGGACGGCCGGCAGCTCGTCAATCCAGTAGCCGGCCGACCGCTCCAGTGGCTCGACCAGTCAGGGCTTGATGCCGGACAGGATGAGGCCGTTTGCTCATTCGACTTGGCCGTTTGACTATGGATGGGCAACAGATGCTAAGTCCAGTCGGATGCCCTGCGTTGCACAGAAACGGGCCAAGGCGCCTTTGGCAAAGTTTGTGCCATTGTCGGTTGATGATGTTGTGCGGTACACTGTACTGGACAATGATATCTGCAATGAAGGTCACATCAGTTGGATAATTCAGTTTCTTGATTGGCTTTGCTTCAATCCATTTGGTGAATTTTTCCACGGCGACCAACAGATGAGTCATGCCGCCGCATGGTGTCTTGAATGGTCTCACCATGTCCAACCCCCAGACGGCAAAAGGCCAAGTGAGGGGGATGGTTTTGAGTGCAGAAGCCGGTAGGTGTTGGTTGGAGCTGAAACGTTGGCACCCGTTGCACTTCTTGAACAAGTCTTTTGTGTCATCCAAAGCAGTCGGCCAGAAGAAACCGTGGCGGAAAGCTTTGGCGACAAGGGATCTGGAGGCCGCATGGTGGCCGCACTCGCCTTGATGAATGTCTCTGAGGATTGCTTTGCCCTTCTCAGGCTCGACACAACGTTGGAAAACCCCAGTCACGATGCGCCTGACAAGCTCTATGTTTACTATTGTGTATGCTACTGCTAGACATTGTGCTTGTCGTGCCAGGATCTCGTCCACTGGTAGCTCGCGGCTCACCGGGAAGTTGAGGATGGGTTGCACCCATGATGGTGCTTCTACCACTGTCATCACGGCCACTGGTACGAGGGCAGTTAGGTTGGGAGGCGGTGGGTTGGAGCCGGTCGCCGTTTGCTGTGTTTTTGAAGTCCCCGGGCCGACTGCTGCATCCCCCGGGCCCGGTTCCGGAATCCCTGGGCCGGGTGCGACTGCTGCAGTCCCCGTGCCGCCTGCCGAAGTCCCCGGGCCACCTGCTACAGCCCATGGGCTGGATTCTTAAGTCCCCTGGCCGGGTGCGACTGCAGCAGTCCCTGAGCCGCCTGCTGACGTCCCGGGCCGGCTGCTGCAGCCCCCGAGCCGGATCTGACTATTCCAGCAGCAGTCTGCACGAAGATGGACTCTGATTCTGGTGAAGGCTTGGTAGACGGTTTGCGGAGGCACTAGATGGAGACGCCGGCTAGTATTTCTTGGCGGGTGGAGCCGATCCGTGCTAGGGCATCAGCTTGCTCGTTGTCGGCCCGTGGCACGTGAAGGAACTCACACCTGTCAAAGTATCTGCTGATCTACTGGACGAGGAAGCGGTAGCTTGCCATGTTTGCATCTTTGGCGTCCCAGTCGTTGAATGACTGCTGGACTACCTAGTCCAAGTCGCCGTAACACAGAATCGGGCGGATGCCAATCTCCTTGGCTAGTCGGAGTCCGTGTACGAGCGCCCCGTACTCGGCCACATTGTTAGAGGCGGCAAAGTGAATTTGCATGTGTATTTGAGCTTGTCGCCTTTGGAAGAGGTGAGGACGATGCCGGCTCCCAAACCGGTTCGCATCTTTGAGCCATCAATGTGCATCCGCCAATGGATGGAGTCTGGAGCTGGCGGCAGATACTGGGTCTCAGCCTAGTCGACGAGGAAGTCGGCCAATGCTTGGGACTTGATGGCGGTGCATGGCTGGTAGAAAATAGTGTAGGGGGCCAGCTCGATGGCCCACTTGGCCACCTGACCTGATGCATCTCCGTCTCCTATGATCTCGGCCAGTGGAGCAGTGCAGATGACCATGATGGAGTGCCCTTGGAAATATTGCTTGAGCTTCTTACCAGCCGACTGATGAAGCGGCTGATGGACGTCAAGCAGCCGATGAACTTCTGGATGTCTCGTAGTCGGGTGGGTCTCTCCATCCGCTCAATGGCCTTGATCTTCACAGGGTTGCACTCGATGCCGCGTTTTGAGACAAGGGAGCCAAGGAGTTGGCCGGCTGGAACTCCAAAGACACAGTTCTCTATGTTGAGCTTTATTTGAAAACGTCACATATTGTCAAAAGTCTCCTTGAGATCTTCCAAGAGGGTGCCACGCTTCTCCGTCTTCACCACAATATCGTCTACGTAGACGTGGGAATTTCTGCCGAGTTGCTTGAGGAGGCACTTCTGCATGCAATGCTGGAATGTGGCACCGACATTTCTCAAGCCGAATGTCATGGTCAGGTAGCAGAAGGCTCCAAATGGTGTGATAAAGGCGGTCTTCAGCCGATCGGCCAGGTTCATCTTGATCTGGTGGTAGCCGGAGTAGGCATCAAGGAAAGACAGCAGCTCGCATCCGGCTATGGAATCTATCACTTGATCAATCCGGGGCAGAGCAAATGGATCTTTGTGGCAGGCTTTGTTGAGGCTGGTGTAGTCAATACACATGCGCCACTTGTTATTTTTCTTCAGTACAAGGACTGGGTTTCCAAGCCACTCTGGAAAGTACACTTCCATAATGAAGCCGGCTACTAGGAGTCGGGCTATCTCTTCACCAACAATTCTTCTTTTTTCTTCTGACAGGCAGCGTAGGGGATGCTTGACTGGTTTTGCATCTGATCTGACATGTAGCTTGTGCTCAGCGAAATCCGTCGGAACACCCGGCATGTCTTTGGGAGACTATGCGAAGATGTCCTGATTCTCACAGAGGAAATCGCGAGTTCGATTTCCTATTTGCTGTCAAGGTTGGCCCCTATGACAGCATGCCTCTCAGGGTTCTCCGGGTCCAAAGGGATCTTCTTTGTTTCCTTAGCCGGCTGGAAGGAACCCTGGGGCTCCGACTCCTTGGATCTAGTGACAGGTCCGGCTGCTTGCTGGCCATGGCCACAACCCGGCCTAGGAGCTTCTTCTCGGCAGCAATCATAAGGGACTCAGCCAGCCGGCTACTAGCAGTAGCACAGGCGGCCGACTTCTTGTAATCGCCGGCTACAGTGATAATGCCCTTGGTACCCGACATCTTCATCTTGAGGTAGGCATAGTGCGGCAGCGCCATGAACTTGGCTAGAGCTGGTCGGCCTAGGAGCGTGTGGTAAGGGCTTTCCAGGTCAACCACCTCAAACCAAATTGACTCGCGGCGAAAATGATCTTTGTCTCTGAAGAGAACATCTATCTTGATCTTGCCGATTGGTGAGCAGGAAAGGCTAGGTACAATGCCATGGAAGACAGTCCGACTAGGCTGGAGTTGTCTCTCTTTGATGTGTAGTTTCTCCATGGTGTCACGGTAGAGGATGTTGATACTGCTGCCGCCATCTATCAGGACTCGGGAGAAACGAGCAGCTCGCCTATCTGTTGAAAAGGTGGCATCCAACACCAAGGCATAGGAACCCGGAGAAGGCATCACCTCCGGGTGGTCTGCACGGCTTCAGCTGATGGGCTTCTCAGACCAGTGCATGAATTCTGGGGCCTCTGAAGTGACAGCATTCACCTCACGGTGCTGTTGACGTCGACTGTGCTTGTCGTTAGCCACACTGGTGAAGACGATGTAGGCCCCGTGTTCTTCAGGGAATTCATCTTGGACAGCGGCAACAAGATGGACCGCCGGCTGCGGAGGAGGCGGAGCCGGCTGGCCAGCAGGTGGAGGTGGAAGTCCTTCGCCCTTGGCGATTCGGGTGAGCCAATGGCATTTCCGAGATGTGTGGTTGGATGGCTTCCCGCAAATATGGAACTTGCAGGGGGCATCAAGGGTTTGCTCGTAGGAGAAGGCGGGCAACCAAGCAGGCTTGCCGCCCTTCTAACGCTTGGGGCTGGGTTGACCCTCCGGCTGCTGATCGTCAACTGTTGCCACTTGCCGGTTGGTTAAAGTCGGTTGCTGGGCCTTGCGCTTGTTGTCGTTCTGTTGCTGTCGCCAACTGTTGTCCCCTGTCGGCGTCTGAGGAGCTGGAGGGAGCATTTTCCTAGATGCGTCCACCTGGAGCTCTGACTTCATGAAGGAGTCGGCAGTGGCGTACTTATCTTCTATGATCAGCAGTTCGTCGAGTGTACCCGGCTCATTGCAGAGGAGTTGATGCTTGAGTAGGGTGCCCTCTCGGCACCCGGCAGTGAAGTATTCTATGGCTTGCACCTCGTGCACCCCTTCATAGGAGTTGCGTAGTTCGGCCCACCGTCTCAGGTACTCGCGGGTGGAGTCGGTCGGGCCTTGGACGCACAGAGAGAGCTGGCGTGGCTTGGGCGGCCGCTTGCAAGTGTTGGTGAAGTTGCGGATGAAGACTTCAGTGAAATTCAGCCAACTGTTGACGCTATAGGGCTTGAGGCTGTTCAGCCACGTCCGGGTCGTGCCCTAGCATGAGCAGAATGTACTTTATGGCAACGAGCTTGTTGCCGTTTGCTATGCTGATGGCGGTGGAGTAGTCAACCAACCAATCCTCCGGCTTCATGGAGCCGTTGTACTTGGGCGTATCTCGAGGGAGTGAGAACCCTTTGGGGAAGGGCTCGTCGCGAATGCGAGGGCCAAAATAAGGCGGGCCAATTGCGTCTTCTTCTTCTACTGCCAGGGATCGAGCCAGTCGGTCGATCTGATGGCGGGCATCGTTTTCTCCGACTCCTTCACGGGGGCCTAGCCGGTCTCCAAGAGTCGAGTGCTCAATAGCCAGCGGGGAGAGGCGCCTCTCCATGCGCGGGGGAGGTGGGCGATCGCCCCGATGTTCGACTACTCGTGGGCGGCCATCTTGGCCGCGCTCGATGGTGATGCGTGTCCGGCTGAGGCTAGCAGTCGGCTCTTGGTCTCTTCGATCGCGGGCGCCGCCCGTTGGTGTCCGGGAGGTCGCGTCGTGTTCTCTGCGCGCGGGGGAGGGGGGGGTTCTTGGCATATAGGTCGGGTTCCACCATGCGGCGGCGAGCTTGTTGTTGTGCGGCCGCGTCGAGGAGCTGCTGGACGTGCCCCGTCATGCAGCGTCGCTCATCACCCTCCAGGTGATCCAGTTCGTCTGCTGCCGCCTAGGCTGCACACAGATTCTCCAAAGGCGTGGCATAGACGGGGCGGTTGGCTCCGAGCATGCTGGCGACGGCCACGCCATGCCGCCGAACGGTGCCCAGCTGGCTTGGCTCGCCAGCCGTTGGTGTGCCGCAGACCACGCGGTCAATCTCACGCTGGTACGCTTTGCTGAGGTGCCTCATGGCCTCCAGCTTCTAGGCGCTCTCGAGGAGTGAGATGCGGAAGGCTTCCAACGCCACTCCATCCACGTTCTCCACAACGGGCGCGGATAAGCCCCGCACTGCCGCCTACAGTGGGTTGTGAGCGGCCCCAACGAAGGCTCCATCGTGGCTGATGACCAGCACCTCCGTCGATATTGCCAAGGAGGTCGATGAGGCAGCTTTCGGAGCGGGCTGCTCCCTCATAAGGCACAGGCTCGTCGGAGAGACGGATCCCGCCGACAAGGTTGGCGAGAGTGCTCGCGGCGCAAGTGGCTTGTGCACCGCGTAGTGTGTCGATGCAGACGTCATCCGGCGTGTCGGGCTGGCTGCGTTCGCTGGGAAGGAAAAGGGTTCCCGTCCAGAATGTGTTTCCGGACGACGATGCAGCTTGCCCCATGATGGGCGCCAAATGTCGGGGTTGTGGAGCGACATATGCCAAAGGATGGCTAATCATGGAGAGGGACAAGAGTACATCGCCGGGCTCTAGAAGCGGGAGTGAGCGAGATCGCATACGCCTGTGAATCTTACCCAGGTTCGTGGCTCTCCTAGGAGATAACACCCCTAGTCCTGCTCTGTGGGGTCTCCGCATGATCACTATCTCAACAATGGTAGGTACAAGGTTGCTCCTTGAGCTGTGTAGCTAGAGGAGGAAGAAGAACAAGGCTAGCCCTACTTCCCCTCTCTCTATGTGTGTCTACTAAGGTTCTGAACCCTTTGCATGGGTGGCCTGGGGGGTTTATATAGGCCTACCCCCAGGGGTACAATGGTAATCCGGTCGGGTGTAGGACCCGGCCGTCAGTCTCTCTAGACGCTGGCTTCTCCGCCAGCTGCTGGGGCCCACCGCTTGGTGGGTCCCGCCGACTGTCGTGTACTCGGCCGAGAGGCCGTGCCCATCACTCGCGGGTCTGGTTGATCACTCCGCACTGTAGCCTTGCTACTGATGATGGATGCTTTGTCGGGGGAAGCGTGGCTATAATACCGCCGCCTAGTGGGCGTTCACTACAGCCATTCCCCGTCTCTTCTGGTTAATGACGCACAAACTTTAAGGAGGGGAGTGGGCCGCCTGCTAGCAGGCAGCCGGCTCCCGTCGCCGCCTGCTAGGGTTTCGCCACCTTCTAGGGCTCGCTGATAGGTAGGGCCCGCTACCTGTAGGCCGTACCGATAGGCCGTCATGGGAGCGTAGCTCCCTGGGTAGTAGGTGATGTCAAGGGCAATGTGGCTACAGTACCCCGCCGGATGGGTGTCGTTGGCCAGGTACGCTCGTACTGTAGCCGCGCTCAGCCAGGTATTCGGGGTGGCAGGTTGCACTGTAGCTACGCCTCGTCCCGTCGCGGTTATGTGGGTGCAAACTTTGAGGGCACAAGGGGCCGCCTGCTAGAAGTCGGCTGCCTTGTAGCTGCCTTCTGGTATTCTGCCACCTTCTAGCAGCCGGCTGCTTGGACCAGCCGGCCCAAGGAGGCAGTCGTTCGTCCGGGAGATGTGAGGGGCGCAGTCTGCCCTGATGTCTTGAAATACCAAGGGGGGCCGATGAGGCTACCCATGGTCATTTACTCGGACAACAACGTGACATTCTCTTTCACTAATGGATTGAGCATACAAACAAATAAGCGCATGGCAACCTCTGCTTCCCTCTCCGAATGGCCTATCTTTTACTTTTATGTATTTACTTTTATGCAAAGAGTCAAAGTTTTCCTTCTATTCCTTTTTATTTTCTCTTTTGGCAAGCATCATGTGGTGAGGAAAGATCTAGGCACATATATCCAGTTGAATATAGATAGCATGAGTTATTATTGTTGACATCACCCTTGAGGTGAGCATGTTGGGAGGAGAAACTATAAACCCCTATCTTTCTATGTGTCTGGTTGAAACGTTTTGCTCATGGGTACAAGGTGAGTGTTAGCAATCATAGAAGACTATATGATGGTTGAGTAGGTGGACTTCCCTAAAGGCTCCGACACGTGACTCTTCCTGAAAAACTGATGAATTGTAGTTGCAAAGTTGACTAAGAACATAGTTTGTTGATTTCTAATAGAGTTTTTGCTTTATACTTCGATTGTGTGATGAACTGTTACTTATTCATAGGAAGTATATGATGCAAGTTATATGATAAACGTCCTATGTTAAATTTTGTTGCTGTTATAATAATCAACATCATGCTTATATGTCCGTATTTTGTTTTTATCAACACCTCTCTCTCAAAGCATGTGGACATGTTTTTCGATTTCGGTTTTCGCTTGAGGACAAGCGAGGTCTAAGCTTGGGGGAGTTGATACGTCCATTTTGCATCATGTTTTCTTACTGTTATTTATAATGTTTTTATCCTTAATAATGCTTTTTGGAGTAATTCTAATGCATTTTCTCTCATAATTTGCAAGGAACACACCAAGAGGGAGAATTCCGGCAGCTGGAAATCTGGACCTGGAAAAGCTACGTCAGGCCACCTATTCTGCACAACTCCCAATAAGCTGAAACTTCACGGAGATTTTTTATGGATTATTTAAGAAATATTGGAGCCAATAAACACCAGAGGGGGCCACAAGGTGGGCACAACCCACCTAGGCGCACCAGGCCCCCCAAGCGTGTCCTGGTGGGTTGTGGCCTCCTCGGCCCACCTCCGGTGCCCATCTTTTTTGTTATATAGGTCATTTTGACCTACAAAAAATAAAGAGAAGACTTTCGGGTCGGAGCGCCGCCGCCCCCAGGCGGAACTTGGGAGGAGCACTTTTGCCATTCGGTGGAGCGATTCCGCCGGGGGAACTTCCCTCCCAGAGGGGGAAATCAGTGTCATCATCATCACCAACAACTCTCCCATCTTGGGGAGGTCAATCTCCATCAACATCTTCAACATCACCATCTCCTCTCAAACCCTAGTTCATCTCTTGTGTTCAATCTTGTTACCGGAACTATAGATTGGTGCTTGTGGATGACTAGTAGTGTTGATTACATCTTGTAGTTGATTACTATGGGGTTTATTTGGTGGAAGATTATATGTTCATATCCATTATTCTATTTAATACTCCTCTGATCATGAACATGTTTATCATTAGTGAGTAGTTACTTTTGTTCTTGAGGTCACGGGAGAAATCATGTTGCAAGTAATCATGTGAACTTGATATGTGTTCGATATTTTGATAGTATGTATGTTGTGATTCCCTTAGTGGTGTCATGAGAACGTCGACTACATGGCACTTCACCATATTTGGGCCTAAGGGAATGCATTGTGGAGTAGCAATTATATGGTGGGTTGCAAGAGTGACAGAAGCTTAAACCCCAGTTTATGCGCTAATCCGTAAGGGACCGATTCGATCCAAAAGTTTAATGCTATGGTTAGAATTTATTCTTAATACTTTTCTCGTAGTTGCAAATGCTTGCGGGAGGGTTAATCATAATTGGGAGGTTTGTTCAAGTAAGAACAGCATCTAAGCACCGGTCCACCCACATATCAAATTATCAAAGTAGCGAACACAAATCGAACCAACATGATGAAAGTGACTAGATGAAATTCCCGTTTACCCTCAAGAACGCTTTGCTTATCATAAGAGACCATTTTGGCCTGTCATTTGCCTCATAAGGATTGGACTACCTTGCTGCACTTTTGTTACTATTAACGTTACTTGCTCGTTACAAATTATCTTGCTATCAATCTACTCCACTACTTACAATTTCAGCACTTGCAGACATTACCTTGCTGAAAACCACTTGTCATTTCCTTCTGCTCCTCATTGGGTTCGATACTCTTACTTATCGAAAAGAGCTACAATTGATCCCATATACTTGTGGGTCATCAGGTTCATCTTGCGGAACTCCTTAGGAGGGGGAGTGAGTGCACCCGGAGGAACAATATGGAGGTTCAGCTTTCTGAATTCTTCAACAAGCAAGGGCTGAACTTTGCAAACCTCGAGATGGTTGCTATATGACTTGTGGCTCAAAGCATCAGCCATTACATTAGCCTTGCCTAGTGTATAGGAAATACCCAAGTCAAAGTCTGCTACAGTCTCCATCCATCTCTGCTGACGGAGGTTCAGGTCTGGTTGGGTAAACAGGTACTTCAAACTTTGGTGGTCGGTGAAGATCTCACAACGATTATCGAGCAGGTAATGTTGCCACTATTTAAGGGCATGTATAACAGCAGCAAGCTCGAGGTCATGAACTGGATAATTCTCTTCGTGAGGGCGCAATTGATGAGAGGCATAAGCAATCACTCTACGCTCTTGCATTAGGACACAACATAATCCTTGACATGAAGCGTCGCAGTAAATGACGAAATCCTTCTTAGTATCTGGAGGAGCAAGCACTGGGGCAGAAATCAGCTTGTCTTTGAGTCTTGCAAACTTTCCTGACACTTTTCTGTCCACTCGAACTTGACGCCTTTGTGAAGCATACTAGTCAGGGGCTTGGCGATCTTCGAAATCACGAACAACTGGAATGTTCTCTATTACCTCAAGAGGTGAAGCATTCAATGCATTCAGTACATATGTCTGATTCTCGGCATCCTGAGCTGCTTGGTCTGAGTATTGGACTATCTGGCCAGAAGGGTGAGTGAGCTGGACTATCTTGGTAGCACAGTCAATCAAAGCATTATGGGCTGTCAACCAATCCATACCAAGAATGATGTCTATGTTGGAAGGTCCGAGTATAATGAGAGAAGCCAGAAATAGTAGATATCCAATTTCTATTTGGTTGTGAGGGATTAACATTGTGGTTTTCCACTTGGATCCCGGTGATTGAACCGCTAAAGGAGTTGGTAATTGTTCCATGCCTAGCCCATGCAACTGAGCAAACTGTTGGGACACAAAAGCATGTGAGGCTCCTGAATCAAAGAGGACAGAAGCTGGCACTGAATTAATGCAAAGGGTACCCATCACATTTTTTGGGAACTCACGAGCTTCTTCAATCTTGACATGGGTGACTTGACCACCACTCATAGTAGGCGGCCTGGCACTACAATTTCTGCTAGGATGGTTTCGACGGCCCTTCCCATGGCCAACAGGAGGACGTGAAGCATTTTGTAGTTGACCCTGGCGACAGTTGAGAGCAAGGTCCCCTGGTTGTCCACACTTGCGGCATAAACCATCATTATGGCGAGGAGCTACATCATTGCACTGCTCACCCTGAATCGTTAGTTTTGTCGATGGCGAAGGCAGATGAGGTGCAACATAAGATGGCCTTGGTACTAGAGAAGGTCGGTGATGAACATTGTGTGGGATCCAGAATCGATGTTTCTGAGCAGGCTGACTCAAGGATGGGCCCACATCTCGAGTACGCTTGAGCGACTCCTGGTACTCGCTCAAACCAGTTTCAGTTCAGAAAGCTTGGCTGACAAGCATCGCAAAGTCTGCGCAATCATGAGCAACAAGCACTACCGCGGGATGCTGCTAATGCGACACTACGATCAGAGACCTTTCGACGAAACTATGTGTGATGCAATAATCGCAAACGATGGTGTAAAAGAACCGTCAAAAAAGGTGCCAAACGTTTGTGATGGCGGAGCCATCAAACACGGTTCAGTTTTTAGTTGCATGTGCAATGCAGGGCATACAGTTCAGTCCAATGAACTGTTTGCGATGAGACAGAATATAAAGAACGAGCAGCCTGATGAAGGCCTGTGCGATATACATCATACGATTCACTCGGATGATCTGTTTGTGATTAGGAAACACAAAAGAAAATGGTCAGCCAGATCAAGGTGTGTGTGATTGAGGGCATACGCTTCAGAAGGATTAACTGTTTTTTATTAGGCAACAGAACAGAAATGGGCCAGCCAGATCAAAGTGTCTGCGATTGATGGCATACACTTCACATGGATGAACTATTTGCCATTAGCCACGACAAACTGAAACAGTTAGATGGATCAACGTGTGTGTGCGCTAGACGGGCACACACATTCTAATTAAAAGAAGCGTGCACAATGGTAATAACGAGCGCGCACGGTTGTTGGAACAAGACGTGTGCTGACATTGCATATTGTGGTGCACTGATACGTCTCCGTCGTATCTATAATTTTTGATTGTTCCATGCCAATATTCAACAACTTTCATATACTTTTGGCAACTTTTTATATTATTTTTGGGACTAACATATTGATCCAGTGCCAGTTCCTGTCTGTTGCATGTTTTTGGTTTCGCAGAATATCCATATTAAACGGAGTCCAAACGGGATAAAAACAGACGGAGCTTATTTTTGGAAAATATGGAAAATTCGGAAGGAAAATCAACGCGAACCAGTGCCCAAGGTGGTCGCGAGGCAGGGGGGCGCCCCCCTAGGGCGCGCCCCTACCCTCATGATCCCACTGTAAGGCGGTTGACGCTCTTCTTTTGCCGCAAGAAAGCTAATATTCGGAAAAAAATTCACGGCGAAGGTTTCAGGCCAATCGGAGTTATGGATCTCCATATATACACGAAACGGTGAAACAGAGACAGAACAGGACGCAGAAACAGAGAGAGACAGAGAGACAGATCAATTCTCGGAGGGGCTCTCGCCCCTCCCATGCCATGGAGGACAAGGACCAGAGGGGAAACCCTTCTCCCATCTAGGGAGGAGGTCAAGGAAGAAGAGGAAGAAGGGGGCCCCTCTCCCCCTCTCCTCCGGTGGCGCCGGAACGCCACCGTGGCCATCATCATCATCATCACCGTGATCTTCACCAACACCTCGACCATCTTCACCAACATCTCCATCACCTTCCCCCCCTCTATCTACATCGGTCCACTCTCCCGCAACCCGTTGTACCCTCTACTTGAACATGGTGCTTTATGCTTCATATTATTATCCAATGATGTGTTGCCATCCTATGATGTCGGAGTAGATTTTCATTGTCCTATCGGTGGTTGATGAATTGCTATGATTGATTTAATTTGCTTGTGGTTATGTTGTTGTCCTTTGGTGCCCATCATATGATTGCGTGTGTGGATCACACCCTAGGGTTAGTTGTATGTTGATAGGACTATGTATTGGAGGGCAAGACTGACAGAAGCTTCAACCTAGCATAGAAATTGATGCATACGGGATTGAAGGGGGACCAATTTATCTTAGTGCTATGGTTGGGTTTTACGTTAATGAAAGTTAGTAGTTGCGGATGCTTGCTAATAGTTCCAATCATAAGTGCATAGAATTTAAAGTCAGGGATGACATGCTAGCAGTGGCCTCTCCCACATAATACTTGCTATCGGTCTAGTAAAGTAGTCAATTGCTTAGGGGCAATTCCACAACTCCTACCACCACTTTTCCACACTCGCTATATTTACTTAATTGTTTCTTTATCTAAACAGCCCCTACTTTTTATTTACGTACTCTTTATTATCTTGCAAACCTATCCAACAACATGTACAAAGTACTTCTAGTTTCATACTTGTTCTAGGTAAAGCGAACGTCAAGCATGCGTAGAGTTTTATCGGTGGTCGATAGAACTTGAGGGAATATTTGTTCTACCTTTAGCTCCTCGTTGGGTTCGACACTCTTACTTATCGAAAACTATTGCGATCCCCTATACTTGTGGGTTATCAAGACCTTTTTCTGGCACCGTTGCCGGGGAGCAATAGCGTGGGGTGAATATTCTCATATGTGCTTGTTTGCTTTATCACTAAGTAATTTTTATTTGCTGTTCTTAGTTGTTCTTTATCTTTATTATGGATATGGAACACGAAATAACAAAAAAATTAGGTGTACTTGCTACTCATGGAGATGGGGTAACTCCTAAAACCCTCGATTCTCATTATGTGAAATATATTAAGTACTACTTTGATAATCCTGAGAAAACCCCATTCAACTTTATAATGGGAGACATGTTCGATCAATGTGAATACTTTAGGGATTATCGCTTGACACAAAAAGGGAAACTATTATGGGATCAATTTATTATGTTGTGTTGGTATGCCTGGAATCTATGCTTGAGATATGATATTACCTGTTGCTCTAGGATGAAGGCTCCACACCTTCCCTTTTCATGCAAATTTAATGATAATGAAACCTTAGCTTCTTATGCTAATGGTATATATGATTATTATGATGTTGAACAAATAGAAGAATTTGTTGCTTTTAAGGCTGCTTATGAAATAGAATCTTTGTTTGAAAAGTATGAAGCTTTTGATGATGATGGTGTTCATAGGCCTGAAAGTCTTTCTATACTTAGATATTGCTATGAAAATTATGAATATAATTACTATATTAATGCATTTATTAAGGAAGTTTCCGCTGTCCAAGCAGAGACTAATATTTTGCAGGAATCTATGGAGGAAGAAATTGATGAAACTGTGAGCTCATTGGATGAAAAAGATGAGGAGGAGAGCGAAGAACAAAAGGAGGAAGAGCGGATTGATCACCCGTGCCCACCTTCTAATGAGAGTAACTCTCCAACTCATACATTGTTTAATCCCCCTTCGTGCTTACCGAAGGATGATTGCTATGATGACTGTTATGATCCCTTTGATTCTTTTGAAATATCCCTTTTTGATGATGCTTGCTATGCTTGTGGCCAAGATGCCAATATGAATTAGGCTTATGGAGATGAACTTGCTATAGTTCCTTATGTTAAACATGAAATTGTTGCTATTGCACCCACGCATGATAGTCCTATTATCTTTTTGAATTCTCCAAACGACACTATATCGGAGAAGTTTGCACTTATTAAGGATTACATTGATGGGTTGCCTTTTACTGTTGCACATGATGATTTTGATATATATAATATGCATGTGCTTGCTGCTTCTACTTGCAATTATTATGAGAGAGGAACTATATCTCCACCTCTCTATGTTTCCAATACGATAAAATTGCAAGAAACTGTTTATACTATGCATTGGCCTTTACTAGGTGTGCATGAATTGTTCTTTTATGAAATGCCGGTGCATAGGAAGAGAGTTAGACTTCGTCATTGCTTGATATATGTTGCTTTCTTCTCACTACTAAATTACAAATCATTGTTAATTAAATTTGGCTTTGATATACCTTGGGATCCGGGTGGATTCACTACTTGAGCACTATATGCCTAGCTTAATGGCTTTAAAGAAAGCGCTGCCAGGGAGACAACCCGGAAGTTTTAGAGAGTCATTTATTTCTGTTGAGTTCTTTCATATAGTTTAAAAACAACAAAAATAAAGAGGGGAACCCAAAACTTTTCAAAAAGGAAAGTGAAAGTGAGAAAGACAAGCACTGTTGAAGTGGGAGAGCTCCTTGAACTTTGTTCATGCTCACGACAACTTTGTGAATCTTGATTACAGAAAATTTTCAACAAAAATAATTATCCCCTTGTACAATTCCATTGTATTATAAAAATAATGTGCCAAGGTTTGCCTTTAGGATGTTTACATTGCTTGATGGTTTGTGCGGTGTAGGACAGAAACTTTGGCTGTAGTGTGAAATTTTACATTTTTAGCTGGAATGTCAAATGGTTCTGATTCTTTTTGAACTGTATTCCTATACAAATTTTTTATTTTTCCTAATTTTGGTAGAATTTTTCAAGTATCAGAAATATGGTGAATGTTCAGATTATTACAGACTGTTCTGTTTTAGACAGATTCTGTTTTTGATGCATAGTTTGCTTGTTTTGATGAAACTATCAATTTATATTAGTGGATTAAGCCATGAAAAAGTTATACTACAGTAGACACAATGCAAAAACAAAATATGAGTTGGTTTGCAACAGTACTTAGAGTAGTGATTTGCTTTATTATACTAAAAGATCTTACCGAGTTTTCTGTTGAACTTTTGTGTGGATGAAGTGTTCGATGATCGAGAAGGTCTCGATGTGAGAAGAAGGAAGAGAGGAAAGAGCTCAAGCTTGGGGATTCCTGAGGCACCCCAAGTAAATATTCAAGGAGACTCAAGCGTCTAAGCTTGGGGATGCTGGGAAGGCATCCCCTCTTTCTTCAACAAGTATCGGTATGTTTTCAGATTTGTTTCGTTCATGCGATATGTGCAATCTTGGAGCGTCTTTTGCATTTAGGTTTTTATTTTTCTTTTTATGCACCATGCTGGTATGAGATAGTCCTTGATTGATTTATAGAATGCTCTTTGCACTTCACTTATATCTTTTGAGTATGGCTTTATAGAATGCTTCATGTGCTTC